>NW_006922121.1:559482-567237 GCF_000298275.1 Orycteropus afer afer
AAACAACTCGACGGCACCTAACAACAACAACAACATTAGTTTATGATTATTCATGTTATTACTAATATTGTCTTTCTTTTTCTTTGTTAGATTTGCCAGTGGTTTGTCAATTTTGTTAATCTTTTCAAAGAACCAGCTTTTTGTTTTGTTGATTTTCTCTTCTTTTTTTTTTTTGTTGTTTCAATTAATTTCTGCTCTGATCTTTATTATTTCCTTACTTCTGTATACTGTAGGTTTCTTTCGTTGCTTTTCTTTTAATTGTTGGATTTGTTGAGTTAGGGTGTTGATTTTGTTTCTTTCTTCTATTTTAATGTGTATATTTATTACTATAAATTGACCTCTGGGTACTGCTTTCACTGTGTCCCATAGGTTTTGGTAAGACATAATCTTTACTCTCATTTGCTTATAGGAATTTTTTTTTATTATCATTTCACACTTTATTTCTTCTATTAATCAGTAGTTTTTGAGCAATGTATTATTCAGTTTCCACATATTTGATTTTTTTCCTTTGGTCTTCCTTTCACTGATTTCTAATTTTCTAGCAATTTGATCTGAGAAGATGCTTTGTTGTATTTCAATGTTTTTTTTGTTTTGTTTTATTTTGCTTTTTTAATTTATTGAGGCTTGTTTTATGTCCTAAAATATGACGTATTCTGGAAAATGGTCCATGTGCACTGGAAAAGAATGTGTGCTGTGTTTTTGTTGTGTGGAGTGCTCTATATATGCCTATGAGGTCAAGTTGGTTGATTTGTGTTGCTGAGTTCTTCTGTATCTTTCTTGAGTTTTTTTCTAATTGTTCTGTCCCTCTTTGAAAGTGGTATGTTAAAGTCTCCTACTACTATTGTAGAGTTGTCTATTTTTCCTTTGAATTCATTTAATATTTGTTTTGCATATTTTGGAGCCCTTTCATTAGGTCTGTAGGTATTTATTATGATAATGCTTTCTTGGTCAATTGACACTTTTAGCATCATATAATATCTTTCTTTGTCCCTTATGCTGTTTTTCACCTTAAAATCTATTTTTTTTTTTTTTCAGAAATTAATATTGCCGCTCCTGCTCTTTTTGGGTTGTCATTAGCTTGACATTTTTTTTTCCACCCCTTAATTTTTAATTTGTTTATCTTTGTGTTGAAGGTGGATCTCTTATAGGCAGCATATTGATGGTTCTTCTTTTCTTATCCAATCAGCCACTCTTTTTGTTTTGACTGGTGCATTTTGTCCATTCTCCTTGAGTGTAATTAGTGATAGGTATGAATTTATTGCTGTCATTCTGTTGTGCCTTTTGTTGTGTTGTTGGTGGTGATTTCCTTGTTCCAAATATTTTTGTGTGCTGAGCTCATTTTGTTATCAAGTGTTTCTTCTCTTTTCTCCATTATTATTGGTTTTGTGATTACTAAGCCCATATGTTTTTCTTCTTTCTGGGTTTGCTTAGGGGGGTTGTTAATTTTCTTTGTGGTTACCCTGAAGTAAATCCTTATCTCCTTAAATTTTGAACAGTCAGTTCTATAAAGATATTGTCCTGTCTTCCTCTCCACTTGGAAGTTTTGTAATTAGAACTTTTATTCCCTCTATTTACTTTGTTATTGGTGTCGTCTTCAGACTGACACCCTTATTTCTTTGTGTACATGGTTTTATGAGCTTATTTTGAGCAGTTATTTCTGGTTTGGTTTCTAAGTCATGGTGTCAAGTGTCGTAATTTTAATTTGTTATTCTCTGTTGTGGGTTCTCTATTAGAAGGACTCCCTTTAGAAGTTCTTGTAGGGTTGGTCTGGTTTTTACAAACTCCCTTAGTTTCTGTTTATATGAGAATGTCTTGATTTTATCCTCATATTTGAGAGATAATTTGGCTGGATATAGAATTCTTGGTTAGAAATTCTTTTCCTTCTGTGTTTTACATATGCCATCCCATTGTCTTCTTGCCTGCGTGCTTTCTGCTGAGTAATCAGAACTTAGTCTTACTGATTGTCCATTGCAGGAGACATTTGGTTTCCCCTGAGCTGCTCTCAAGATTCTTTGTTTTTTTTTGTCTTTGGTTTTGGAGAGTTTGATTATGGTGTGCCTTTGTAACTTTTTCTTGGGGTCTATCCTGTATGGGATTCATTGAGTTTCTTGGCCAGATATCTTTTCTTCCATTATGATATGGGGGAATTTTCTGTTAGAAAGTCTTCCAGAACTTTCTCAGTGGTCATTTTAGTCTCCACTTGTTCTAGTATTCCAATGAGGCAGATGTTAATGAACATGTCTTGATTGCATGTTTGGTCAGTTTCAGACAGCAGAAGTTGGTAAACATATTCAATTTCCTAGTCTCTGGCTTTGGTGGTTGGTGCACAAATTTGAATAATAATAGTATTAACTGGCCTTCCTTGTAGGCATAGGGATATTATCTTATCACTGACAGCATTGCACTTCAATATAGATCTTGAAACATTCTTTGAGATGATGAATGCCACACCATTCCTCTTCAATTTGTCATTCCCAGCATAGTAGATCATATAGTTGTTCAAAATGGCCAAAATCAGTCCATTTCAGCTCACTAATGCCTAAGACATCAATCTTTATGCATTCCATTTCATTTTTGACAACTTCCAATTTTCCTAGGTCCATACTTTGTACATTCCATATTCCGATTATTAATGGATGTTGCAACTGTTTCTTCCCCTTTTGTGTCATACCACATCAGCAAATGGAGGTCCTGAAAGATTTACTCCATCCATGTCATTGAGGTTGACTGTACTTTAAGAAGGCAGCTCTTCCCTACTTGTGCTGTGTGAGTGCCTTCCTACCTGAGGCGCTCAACTTCCAGCACTGGATCAGACAATGTTTCAGGGCTATTCATAGTTTTCAAGTAATATATCAGAGAGTGTTTCACTCTATTCATCAGGTTTTTACCGGCCAATACTTTGAAAAGTGTATGACCCCTTCTGTCTTCCACATCTGATTTATCTTCAAGCTTCATTGAAACCTGTCCACCATGGGCAACCCTGCTGGTATTTGAAAAACTGAAGGCATAGACTCCAGCCTCACAGCAACACACAAGCCATCCTAGTACAACAAACTTATGGACTACTGGTGGGTAAGAGCACTAGAGATGGATTTAAAAACACTGTAGTGAATCTGAGCTAAACTGCTACCAAAATACATTGAGCTTGTTTACTTGAAAGTAACCATAATGACCATCCTTTGTTCAAACTCGATTTGTACATAACTAGGAGTACTGAATAACCAGCACTCTTGGAAAGCCTATAAAAGCAAATAAGGAGAGACAGCTATAAATCACACACAGAAATCTCTGGCTTTGGGACTGAAATACAAAATTCTCAGAGAACATCCTTTTGGTGAAGGAGGCATTCCTAGCCTCAAGTTATGGAATGGCTGAACACATAGCATCCCACACTGGACAGGTGAGATCAAAGCCATTTGTTAGTCACATAGATTCACAGTCTACAAGAAGAGAACACACATGACATGCAGACCCCCTTGAGTAGCACGCAGAGTGAACAAACAGGGGCTGGTGGAGGTAGGCTTTGTGGTATCAAGATGGTGGATATCCCCTATTTCTTTTGAGGGGATGTAATTGTCTTGTTTGACTAATTCCCTGGAACTGAAGACTACTACTCAGGGGCGAACAGAAACTGTGCCTGGTGTACATCATAAGGAATGTTGTTTGATTCTGAGGTCTTATCCATGGGAGGATTGTGGGCAGGGATATTTGCAGTCAGACCACTTGAGACCCACCAGCTTTCCCCCTTGATATCAAGACATACATAATATTGAACTTCAACTTTAAACCTTTCACAACAAAGTCTTTGGTAAATTTAATCCTGACTTCCTGCTTCTGATTGCACAAATGCGCTTGAGTCCTGTGTTGGGTGTAGAAGAGGATTTCGCAGTGTCAAATAGAATTCAGCTATGAGCTCTTCACTGCACAACAATGTAAGGCATAGATTTAAGAAATAAACAAACATGATAAATATGGCCTGGCCCAAACAAAAACAAATAAACAAAAAACACTGAAGAATGGGAAAAAGAAAATATCATGAAGATAACCCTCAAACAGACATCCTGAAATGTTTCAATCAATTTCAGCATCAAGGTAAATTTATACTTCTAGCACCTTGAAGGAGATAGCACTCACTTAATTGGGGAATTTTCAAAATATCTTTTTAAAAATAGTCTTAGCATATTACCATTTATGTAATTTTAGAAGACTCTTGCAATTTCTCTTCTTTTGGTGAAAGAAAGGGGGAGCCCCATCTCTTCTTATCCCTCCTAGGTGGTCCTGTTTTTCATTCATAGGAGCATTGAGGCTACAAGAGTTTTCTTCTTTCAAGGATCCCAAGTGCATGTTACTGCTCTGCCTTTGTTGTCTGTGCCCATTGTCAGCTCTCCTTTGCCTCTATTAGTTTGTATAAGAGCCCAATAGGGGAGTTTCATTATCTTTTTCTTAAGTGTTGCCTTCCTTGCTTTTTTCCCTTGTTTCCTTTTTTTCTGCAGTCATCTTCATTTTCATTTTGCTGTTTCTTTGAGAAGGGAGAAAGTAGTATACTCCTTTAAAAGTACGTCTCTTTCAAAGCACAGAGAAGAGAGAGTTTAATAAATGGAGAGGAAAGATAGGAATCTAGAAAGGGACACATTCAAAACTAAAAGTGAGGCAAAAAAAAAAAAAAAGTGTATAGTGTGAAACAATCTAGGATGGAACACTGAAAGACTCTATTTAGAAATGCAACAAATTTGATATTCCCATTAGTGTGTCAATCTCCTATTCTCAATTCTTATATAACATCTCTTTTTCCCAATGCTCTCTGTCTGAAGTATTTCCTCTTATGAAAAGAAGAGAGTTTTTTAAACTCAAGAGCCTAATTAGGAACAAGGTTTTCCATCCATTCACTGTTGCATTGTAAGCTCAGCACCATTTACAATGGAGGCACCATTTACAATGGAGGCATTTATCATCAAGGGTGTCACAGTAGGACACTGCCATCATTGGTAACATCAAAATGGGAACAGTGGAGGGAAAATAGACATAAGTTCAAGTACTGTGGTGTCCATTATTTGTGGCTTGTGTTTTTTTTTTTTTTTTTCCTAATGCAATAACAAGCAAGTGCATACCGTATTGGAACCATGTTGAGTGATTGTGAAACATCATGACACTGCCATCAAATTGACGCGACCATATGGAACAAACCTCAAATTTAGTATTGGAAAAAGGATGTTCACTTCCAAATTTCACATGTCTCTTACAGGCTCCTTTTGTTTGGCTTTCAAGTAGCAGCAGAGCAAGAAATGGAGACCCTCTTTTCCCAACAGCAGTGGCTAGGAGAAAAGGAGACTTTTTTTTTTTTTTTTATGGCAGGGGCATCCACAGTATTGGTTTTAATCACTTACAATCAAGTGTCTCAAAATGTGGCATGCATAAGAATTACCCAGAGAGCAAAGTTTCTGGAATTTGCCATGAGTAGGTCTGTTATGTCACCCAACAACTTACATTTCTAATAGTTTTCCTGGTCATGACAATGCTTCCAAGCACATGGACCACACTTTGAATGGCAGGGACATAGGCAGAATGTTTCTGTGGAGAAGAAACAGAATCAGAGATCCTTGAAATTTTGGAGTCATTCTGAACTTTTCCACAATCATACCCTGCCCTCTTAAGCTTTTTCACCCTCTGCCACAATTTTCAATCACCTTCCCATCCTCAAAAAGGGGCTCTGATGGTGCAGTGGTTAAGACATTTGGTTGCTAAACTAAAAGGTCAGTGGTTTGAACCTACCAGCCACTTCATGGGAAAAAGATGAGCTAGTGTGCTTCCATTAAGATTCCATTAAGCCTAGGAAACCATATGGGGAAATTCTACTCTGTCCTATAGGGTCACTATGTGTCAGAACCAACTCAATGACAATAGATTTTGTTTTGGTTTGTTCCATCCTCACTTTAGTTCAAACCTTTATTATTTCTTGTCTGTATCTTCAGTGTTTTCTTGAGTCATCCCAGTCTCCAGTCTTGTCTCATTTCAACCTGGCCTCCATGTAATGCTTTTCTCAAATCAAATCTGGTAAAACTCTTTCTCTGATTACGATCCAACAAAGACCTCCAATCCTCTAGAAATCCAAGTTTCTTGGCATTGCTTATTAAACCTTCTCAATGTCTCCCTCATCCATTGATGTCTCTCCAGCAATTCCCCACCCTACCCCCTGCATGAAATGTCTTGTTTACATGACCACCGTATAGAGCTCCTTGTGGATTCCTGAGCAGATAAGAAGATAGTCTCTCCATGTACACTCTCCCTACTTTTCAACTGGAGGAATTTCTATTAATCCTTCAAAATCCAACTCCAATATAACTCCATGGCAAAATTTTCCATGACTCTTCAGATAGCCATATGGGTAAAAAATTCCCTTTTCTTTAGCACTCGTCATTTTGCAGTAATTTTGTGCTTATTTTCTTATCTTCTAAAATATTTTTATTTCCTTGAAAGCAAGATTCAAAATGCAACTCATGTATTGTTCAGCACGTATTAAACCAAAACAAAACAAAACCACTGCCATCAAATTGATTTTGACTCATAGCGACCCCTCTTTGGGTTTCCAAGGCTATATTACTACGGAAGTAAATTACCCAAGCTTCCTTTCAAGGAGTGGCTGGTGGGTATGAACTGACAGCTTTCTGGTTAGCTGTCAAATGCCTTAGGCACTATGCAACCAGAGTTTAAGTGCTCAATAGTGCCTGTTCAATTAAATTCACTTTTACGAGTGATTAAATAACACTTTAAGATTTCTGCTTTTCAGATATGGAGAGAAGGGAGAGATGGGAGGGAAGATAAAGGAATTATGTCAAAGGCTGTAAAATAGTGTTACAGAGTGATGTCTTTGCTAAAATCAGGCAACTCTGTCTAATAGGATTTCTGTCTTATTAAGAAGCTTGTATGGATCACTATAAAGACCAGGAAACACTTAGAAACCAATGACTGTTTCTGTGCATCTTATTATTTAATCCTTAAATGCCTTGCTTAAATACTGGATACAAAGATCACCCATTGTATATAGGGTGTGCAAATTGCTACTACTCGGCCTTATTTTATTCCAGCTGTGCTGTACTGGATAAAACTATTGGATATCCTTTACCTCATTAAACCTTAATCCTACAGAAAGTTTTTAGATTTACAAAGTATCTATTTTCCTATTGGCCAAGAGGAAAATACAACTTTATAAAGAACAGCACAACAAGGCACTTTTTCCCTTCCTCTTCTCCTACCTCTGTGTATACCATCCAGAGACAAAGGAAGTTGGTTTACCATAAATGCATATTCTTAGATGTCTCTAAGGTCAAGGGCAAGTCTTAAACATGTCAACTTTAAGAGAGAATGTGAGTCATAAAACCACATAATCCTGGCCCCTAATGCTACTTGAATGGGCAGGAAACATTCACTTGGATGAATAGCATAGACTTCTGCTGGCAGATGTCAGAAAGCAATGGATTCAGACAGTTGAGCAGGCAGCACTTTGTGCTAGACCCAATAAATGCTAGTTTCCCAACAGTGTGACAAGGTGTATTGGTTTTCCATATGGGTCCAAGACAATCAAAAGGAGTGTCCTCGTACATATGCCATCTTGTTTTCTTTTCTTAGTCTTAATGTTCATAGAGAGGCAACAGTGGTTCAGAAGTAGAATTCTCACTTTCCATACAGATGACCTGGGCTCAATTCCCCATCAATGCACCTCATGCACAGCTGCCAGCTGTTTTCCAGGGAAGGTTTTTG
>NW_006922121.1:568327-568873 GCF_000298275.1 Orycteropus afer afer
TGAGTTGGTAGCAGTGGCTTTTGGTTGGTTTGGGGCATTTTTGACTTAGACCAGGTTTTTAGGGGGCCCATCCTTCCCATTGAAGAACACAGCAATGATTGTCAGTGATCTCTGGAACATACAAGCTCAAGATTGCTAAGGATTCAAGAGAATTAAGCTCAACTGTGCTAATGTTATTTTCTGCTGTTGAAGGCTCTGTAGATTCCATATAGAGATAATACGGCCTGTGAACTATTTTTGCAATAGTGCTTACTCTTCCTCCCTCCAGCCTCTTGGCTCTATGCTTAAATAAATCTCCTCTACGTCATCCCTGGGAATGTTCATGGAGCCTAAGCATAAACAACTTTGGTGAGAGGAATTAACAGCTTTTAGAGAAAATACTTCCCTGTCTAAAGGAGCTCTGCATTTTAACTCTTTGAAGAAATAGTCTACTTTCAAACTAAAAATTATTTATTATTTGAAAATATCATCAATTTCTTCCCAATTCTTTATTTGACATTTCTTCTCTTCTATTTATCCTCTTGGTTGTATTCCTTTGAATATTTC
>NW_006922121.1:568993-571280 GCF_000298275.1 Orycteropus afer afer
ATATATCACCCTAGTAGAACAAGGTTTTAAATTTTCAGTGTATATGTGGGTGTGCATGTATATACATGTAAATATATGCATAAATTCCTGTTCTCTGAATGAACAGAGATGTGTTTTAAGTGCCACAGAGCAAGATTATCACTGTTCATAGTTGAGAATTTTGTACATCTGTTAATGCAATTTAAGACTCTCTTAAGCAGTAAATTGCAGTTTATATTACATAGCTATAGTTCGACCATGATAAAAAACACCCCAACATTTTTATTTCTTTAGAAAATTATAGAACTTATACTCATGTTGTACATTTTTTACCCTAGTATTAGGAGCTGTGGTACCATAATGCCTAAGGCACTTGACTACTAACCAGAATGCAAGTGGTTCAAACCCACCAGCCACTCCTTGGAAGGAAGGTTGCACAATCTACTTCATTAGTGATACCACCTCGGAAACCCAAGAAGTGGTCTCTGTGAGTCGGGCCTACTCGATGGCACATAACAACAACAACATAGAACTGAAGCAATCCCTGTCCATCTCTCTAGTGTCATTTTGAATCCGGCTACATATCACTCAATAAAAACATTGAATAGAACAGGATACTTTATGGTAAATCTTTCCAGGTCAAGCTTTTGATTTTCACAAATCAAATATATATGTAAAAAATATTGCCTCTCCTGACAAGGCATAATTTACTCTGGGAACATGATCTTGGCTCGGCATTTAAAAATTAATCCCATCAGCAATCTAAAGAACAAATATGTTACCATCTCAAATGAAAAAGCCTGTTAAACAATTTAACATGCTTTCATGACAAAAATTGTCATCAAACTAAGAACAGATGGTCCTCAACCTGAAAAATGGTATATATAAAGAAACCAAAGCTAACATCTAGTGCATCTGAATGCTTGCCTAAGGCACTTGACTGCTAACCAGAAGGCTGGCGGTTCAAAGCCACCAGCCACTCCTCAGAAGTAAGGTTGGGCAATCTACTTCCATAGTGATACTGCCTTGGAAACCCAAGGAGGGGTCGCTATGAGTCGGTCCTGACTCAACGTCACATAGCAACAACAACAAGAAGAGTGGGAACAAGACAAGTATGTAAACTCTGACCACACTTATGAACACATACTCCAGGTTTTATTCAGTTCACTGAGGGGAAAAAAAAAAAAAGAAAAAAAATGCATACCAATGGGAATTGAAGAAGCAAAAATTATTTATTTTCTCAGAGAACTTGATTATCTATATAGAGACTCCCAAAGAATCTATGAAAAACTACTGGAATAAATGAATAACTTTAGCAAGGTGACAGGATACAAGCTCAATATACAAAAAGCAATCATCTATCTAATAGACTAGAAATTAACTATTTTGAAATACAAAAATGTCGTTTACATATAGAAACTCACACTCACTGCCATCCAGTAGATTGTGACTCAGAGTCACTCTGTAGGACCGAGTAGAACTGCCCCATAGAGTTTCCAAGTAAGAAAGATTTTTAAAAAAATGAAAAAAAAAAAAAATGTCCTTCACAATAGCACACAAACATGAAATGAGAAGATATAAATATAACAAAATATGTGTAAGATCTGTAGATTGAAAATTACAAAATATTGCTGAAATAAATGTTTAAATGAATGGAGGATCCACTGCTTTCATTTATTGGAACACTTAATACTGTTAAGGTGTGAATTATCCCCAAATTTGTCTTTGTGTTCAAGTCAATCTGCATTGAAATCTCAACAGGAAATTTTTGTAAAATTTAACAATCTGATTGTAGAGTTGATTTATTGTAGTTATTAAGTGCCATCAAGTTGGCTCTGTCTCATAGTGACTCCAAACATAGAATGAAACACTGCCTTGTCCTGTGACATTCTCATAATTGTTGCGGTCTTTGAACCTCACTGTTACAGCGACTGTGTCACTCTATCTTACAGAAAGTCTTTCTCTTTTTCAGTCATGGTCTGTTTTAGAAAACTTGATGTCCTTCTCCAGGGACTACACCTTCCTGATAACATGCCCCTAGAATGTAAGGTGAAGTCTAGCCATCCTCACTTCTAAGCAGCATTCTGCCTATACTTACAAGACAAATTGATTCATTCCGCTGTTACTCCATGCTACATTCTATATTCCTCACAAGACCAAAATTCAATACATCGGTTCTTCTTCAGTTTCCTTACTCACTGTCCAGCTCTCAAATGCACGTTGTTGTTGTTATGTGCCGTCGAGTCGGCCCCGACTCATAGCGACCCCTCCTTGGGTTTCCGAGGCAGTATCACTACGGAAGTAGGAT
>NW_006922121.1:572346-575110 GCF_000298275.1 Orycteropus afer afer
AAAAAAAAAAAAAAACATTTGGAAGTAATCAGCCCTAGGACACAATGGCCCTTGAGACCAGCAGAAGTAGATGGTGCCTGGCTACCAATGCCAATCACTCAGGAAAGGATCAAATCTGGAGATCTTAGATAGAGTGGGAGGAAAAATGTGGAACAAAATCCAAAAACTCAATAATGAACAGAATTACGGGTCGGATGGAGTCTGGTGAGACCCCCTAATACTATGGTCCTGGGATACATTCTGGGCCTGGAATAAAGCTCACTCTGAAGGACTGGCTCTCAGCCCAATAGTAAATAAGATGTACATGCAGACCACTCAACCCAGGGTGATGCACCCACATACTCTATGGAAATGCACCCCTTGGAGCAATTGACCACGGGGCACCAGAGGGGCAACATTCACATGGAGGAAATGCAGGACAAACAGGAGTGCATAACCATGAGAGGCATGAGGGTAGAGACATGGAGGGAGGTGAAGAGACTAGGTTAGGGTTGAGCATGGTAATTGGGGAGTGAAACTAAATGTATGCATAACATTGAATGTAAAACAAGCTCTTAAAATTAAAAATAAAAAAAAAAAAAGAAAGAAAGTGTGTTCTTCACATACTCCAACTTCTTGGATCATTTTCTCAGGATACAGATTGAATAAGTATGATGAAAGACATAAGCCTGACACCTGCCTTTACTGATTTTAAAACATGTGACATCCTCTTAGTCTGTGTGCAGGTTCCCCATGAGCACAATTAAATGTTCTCAAACTCCTATTTTTCACAGGTATCCATAATTTGCTATGACTCACACAATCGAATGTCTGCATAATCAATAAGGAAACAGGAAAACAGATTTCTGATATTCTCAGCTTTCAGCCAAGATCCATCTGACATCAGCAATGATATCCCTCATTCCATGTCCTTTTCTAAATCTGGCTTCAACTTCTTACAGTTCCTAGATTTATCTCCAACAAAACTTTATTTGTGTGTAATACTAATGATATTGTTTGACAATTTCCTTATTCTGATGGATCATCTTTCTTTGGAATGCTTACAAATACGGATTTCTTCCAGTGGGTTGGCCAGGTAGCTGTCTTCCAAATTTCTTGGCATAGATGAGTGAGTGCTTCCAGCATTGCATCCATTTGTTTGAAACATTTCAGTCGATATTCTGTCAATTGTTTCCTTCAATATCATCAGTTGTTGATCATATGCTACCTGCTGAAATGGTTGAATATCAACCATTTCTTTTTGGTACAGTGACTATGTGCATTTCTTTCACCTTCCATTGATGTGCCCTCCATCATTCAATACTTTCACATGGATATCTTCAGTATTTCCTTGAAGCTTCAAATTTTTTCTTCAGTTCTTTCAGCTCAAGAAATGTGGAGCATGTTCTTCCCCTGTGGTTTCCTAAACAAGGTCTTTGCACATTTCATTTTAATACTTTATCATTTTATCATCTGGAGCTGCGTTCATAAGAAGAAAGTTCTAAGGGGTTGTTCTTATAACAGTACTGCTTTTAGGCATCAATTTTTTTTTTCAGTCAGTGACATGAATTGAATTGTGCCCCCCCCCCCATATACATGTACTCAGTCCTAAACCTTATACCTATGGTTATACCATTTGGGAATGGTTTTTCTGTGTTATGTTAAGAGGCCACATCAGTATAAGGTGTGTTTTAAGCCAATTACATTTGAAATATAAAATGAGCAGATTAGGACAGAGAAACCAACAGAGATAGGAGCAGATAGATGACATATCACATGAAGATCACCAAAGACCCAAAAAAGAGGAATTTCCCTCAGAGCTAACAGAGAAAGGTCGGCTTCCCTTAGAGCCAGTGCTCTGAATTCAGATTTGCAGCCTCCTAAACTGAAGGTAGGGCAATCTACTTCCATAGTGATACTGCCTCGGAAACCCAAGGAGGGCTCGCTATGAGTCAGATCCGACTCGATGGCACATAACAACAACAACAAACTGTGGGAAAATACAGTTTTATTTGCTACACCACCTATTTGTGGTATTTCTGTTATAGCAATATCAGATAACTAAGACAGTCAACTATCAAATTTTAGTTTCAAGTGCTTTCTTTTTGATATTATTTGGATGTTCTTCACTAAATTGTTGCTGTTATGTGCCGCCAAGTCAGACGCAACTCATAGTGATCCCTCGTTGGGTTTCCGAGGCAGTATCACTACGGAAGTAGATTGCCCCATCTTCCTTCCAAGTAGTGGCTGGTGGGTTTGAATTGCCAACCTTCTGGTTAACAGTCAAGTGCCTTAGCCACTATGCTGTCAGAGCTCCCTTCACTATACTAGAAAGACACAATTAGATCTCATTGGTTTGAACATTTCTCACTTACACAATATCAAACCAACCAAACCCACTGCCATCAAGTGGATTCTGCTTCGTAGTGACCCTATAGGACAGAGCAGAACTGCCCCATAATGTTTCCAAGTCTTCAAATTTTTATAAAAGCAGACAGCTTCATCCTTCTTCCACAGAACGCGCTGATGGGTTCAAACTGATGATTGTTTTGGTTACCAGATAAATGCTTAAGCACTTTTCATCAGAATTCCTTTTCACTAGCAATTTCCCTTAGGCACTATGAGGCAACTGAAAAATACCATGGCTTGTGTCAGGCCCACTGTGGTGGTTAAGTTTGTGTGTCAACTTGGCTGGGCCTGGTTGATTGGCTGGGCAGTTGAATGTAGTTATTCCCCATGGTCAGAGTCTCTTTTGACATTAATTTTGGTCTTTTTTTTTTTTTTT
>NW_006922121.1:575395-576141 GCF_000298275.1 Orycteropus afer afer
CCCACCAGCCACTCCTTGGAAGGAAGGTTGGGCAATCTACTTCCGTACTGATACTGCTTCGAAAACCCAAGGAGGGGTCCCTATGAGTTGGCTCTGACTCCACAGCAGTGTGTTTTGGGTTTGTTAGCCTCAGCAGCCAGTAGCTGCCTGAGTGAAGAGATGCCTCTAGCTTCATTGGGCCGGAAGCAAGAGGCAGAGCTGAAGCCCAAGGTCGAGGGGCTTTCACACAACCCCTAGAGCCTGGCACTTTGAACTTGGACTTAAAACCTCCAAACTATGAGAGAATAAACTCTCTATTTGTTAAGGCCATCCCATCTGTGTTACATATTCTTGTCAGAGCAGCACTAGGCAACCAGAACATCCCATTCTGAGTGGTTGACAGTGGTAGCTGGGCACCATTTAGTTCTTCTGGTCTCATAATCCTATAGGATGAGCATCCCATGGTGAACCAGTCATGGAGCTGCATTTTGAAATCTTCTGTTCAGCTCTTTTATTTAATCATCTCTTTCCTATCTTTTCACTACCCTTCATACAAGAGCAAGTGTCAGAGTCTTTTTTGACATTAATTTTGGTCTTTTTCATTTTATTTTATTTTTATTTTTATTGTGATTTGGGTCAAAAAGTTTACAGAGCAAATTTATTTTCCATTCAGCTGCTCACATGCACTTTCTCTCATGACATTGACTGTAATTTACCACAATGCAACAGCTCCCCTCCCACTTCCTCCCCATAGTTACCTCTTCCCT
>NW_006922121.1:577766-578322 GCF_000298275.1 Orycteropus afer afer
GTCACTTTAAATATCCAAAATGATCAAACTGCTTGTAAACATTCAAAATGGCTGTGCCCCCCAGACAGACAAAATCCATAGCTCACCCTGTCTCCCTCTTAGCTGCTTCCCCTTTTATTAACTGCCACCAGTGCAGTCCTCCTTGCTACCCCTGGGTAGCATGGCTGATTTTTAGGTTAATTCTTAAGTTCTTACAACACTTGGCAATACCCAAGCAATCTATGCTGTCAGGATGGCTGACAGACCACAGCTCAGAATATCTCCTGTTTTGGTGTTTTCATGCAGCTTTTTCTAAAAGTTGGAGTTTAGTCCACTTCTGTATCCTTCCTTTCAAAGCTCAGGGCTCCAGGATTATCTTTTGTATCTGTGTTAATTGGTTCCCCATTTCTTTGTTGAACAGCTCTGGTGGTGTAGTGCCCAAAGTATTTGATGGATAAACCACAAGGCTGGTGGTTCAAACCTACAGCCACTCCTTGGAAGGAAGATTGAGTGATCTACTTCCGTAGTGATACTGCCTTGGAAACCCAAGGAGGGGTTGCTATAAGTCGGATCCAAC
>NW_006922121.1:578422-578968 GCF_000298275.1 Orycteropus afer afer
GTCTCTAAATTCAGGTAGGATATACTCAAGGTCATATTTTGGCTCTCATGGACTTGTTTTAATTTTCTTAAGCTTCAACTTGAACTTGTATAGGAACAATTTATGGTCTGTTTCATAGTCAGTCTCTTACCTTATTCTGACTGATGATCTTGAGCTTTTCCATCATCTCTTTCCACAGATGTAATCTATCTGATTCCTGTCTATTTCATCCAGTAAGGTCTACATGCAAAATTGCTATTTATATTATTGAAAAGTGGCATTAGCAATAAAAAATGGTTTAGTCATTGGTCTTGCAAAATTTTATCATGAGATTTCTGGAATCATTTCTCTCACCAAGACCACATTTTCCAACTCCTGAGCCTTCCTCTTTGCTTCCACCTTGCACATTCCAGTCCCCAGTAATTATCAATACATCTTGATTGATCAATTTTAGACTGCAGATGTTAGTAATCGTCTTCAATTTCTTCATCTACAGCATTAAGGTTGGTGCATAAATTTAATTAAATTCATGTATATACTGGTCTTCCTTGTGGGCATACAGATACA
>NW_006922121.1:593335-594849 GCF_000298275.1 Orycteropus afer afer
ATGTGACCTTGATATTGGAAAAGCTATCTTAGGTTAGACTATATAAAGAAAGCTATATCTTTAAAAGAAAGAAACAAACAAAAAAAGATAAGTTGGATTTTTCCAAATAATTTCAGATGTTTGCCTCTTTGAAAGACATTTTAAGAAAATAAGAACACATACAAAAGACAGAAAGAAAAGAGTTTATAACACATGTCTGATAAGGTACTTGTTCTATCAAAATATATATAAAGAGCACCATAACACAATGGTAAGAAAACAAAGAACCCAATTAATAATTGGAAAAATATTTAAACTGAAGCTTTACTAAAGATGATATACAGATACCGAATAAGTACATGCAAAATACTGAACATTATTAGACATTCAAATTAAAGCTACAAAAAGATACCACTATTACCATGACATAATATTTATAAAGATTGACAATACAGAGTAATTATGAAAATGTGGAGTGTTTTGGTTACCTAGTGCTTCTTTAACAGAAATACTACAAAAGGGATGGCTTTAACAAACAAGAGTTTATTCTCTTACAGTTTTGGAGGTTAGAATCCAAGTTCAAAGTGCTGGACTCTAGGGGCCGGATGAAAGCCCCTCAAGCTTGGTTTCAGCTCTGCCTCTGGCTCCCAGCCCACTGGAGCTGGAGGCTTTCTTCACTCAGGTAGCTGCTGGCTGCTGAGGCTGACAAACCCAAGGTTGACGAGTAAAAAAGCACAGTTCCAATGTTACCAAACCACACAGCAGACCATTAATTCAAGTCCATTGAAAGTCCCATGATGGCAGAGCATGGCAGGCTACTGAATGAAAACTCGGCTACATGCAGATATCAAGGGTGCCAAAAAGCTAGAGACTATTCCCAAAGCTGTTGCTTATATATGGGAAGCAGACTACATCCCTAAAGCAGCTACTCAGATGCTCCAATATATTCCATCATGGAGGTAATTACCAATCTCACCTTGGGAACTTACTATACTCAGCTGCCCAGCCACTCAACCAGACCCTGCCAAGTTTACATACAAACTAAACTACCACATGGAGTAACTGCAATTATCATAATTTGTTGTTGAGAATGCAAATAATACAGTAACCTTAGAAAACAATTTGACAGTTTGTTGTATAGTTAAATATTCACCTACCAGTGATTACAGTCCTGAGATTTGTCAAAGTTAAATGAATACTTTTTAAATACAAAATTAATATGGAAATATTTATAACAACTTTATAACAAAATAATTAACATAAAGAGTTTAAATATGTAAGCAATATTGAATTAAGTCCTAGCCCAGATTATGCAGACTGGAAATGTCCTAGGATTTTGGAGAAGGATAGAATCATCATAAATCAAGAGGTCAGAAAATTTTTACAATTTCTAGCCAATGAACCAGATGTAAGTACCTTAGCCACTCTGAACCTCTTTTCTCTAAAAAGATATGATACCTACATGCTAGGTTTGTTGACAGTACAAAACAAGATAATATAATCAGGGAGTACTCAACATGTTTGTACTAATTTTT
>NW_006922121.1:595539-596055 GCF_000298275.1 Orycteropus afer afer
GTTAGAACAATTGGACATTTAATCATCTGTAAGGTAAGGTGTGTGTCTAGTTGTATCCTTTTACCATACTTATTCAATCTGTATGCTAAGCAAATAATCCAAGAAACTGGACTATATGAAGAAGAACGCAGCACCAGGATTGGAGGAAGAATCATTAATAACCTGTGGTATGCAGATGACACAACCTTGCTTGCTGAAAGCAACGATGACTTGACACACTTACTGATAAAGATCAAAGATTACAGCCTTCGCTATGGATTACACCTCATCATAAAGAAAACAAAAGTCTTCTCAAAAGGACCAATAAACCATATCATGAAAAACAGAGAAAAGAATGATGTCAGGGATTTCATTTTACTTGGATCCATAGTCAACATCCATGAAAGCAGAAGTCAAGAAATCAGACATTCTATTGCACTGGGTGAATTTGCTGCAAAAGACCTCTCTTAAGTGTTAAAGAGCAATGATGTCACTTTGAAGACTAAGGTGTGCCTGACCCAAGGGCTAATATTTTCA
>NW_006922121.1:596665-601771 GCF_000298275.1 Orycteropus afer afer
TGCATAAACATTTAAGCTCTCAACCACTGGCTGAAAGGTTGGAAGTTTGAAACCACCCAAAGAAACCTTAGAAGACAGACCTGGTGATCTGCCTCAGAAAAGTCACAGACATGAAAACTCTATGGAGCAATTCTGCTCTGTACCCATTGGGGTCACCATGAGTTGCAATCCACTTAATGACAACTGACAACAAAAGCAGTGATTAATTGGATAGGAAGTGAGAGAGAAAAAGAAATCTAAGACAATTAAGCAATTTCTGGCTTAAGTGACTGACTAAGAACTTTGAGGAGTTAATTCCTATATAGGAAATAGAGGACTAGAAAGAGGTGTGTATGTGCGCACACCTCTTTCTGTTGTACTGGGGGTAGGGAATGAGAATGATTAATAAGTTCAAATATAGAAATATTGTATTTAAGGTAATAATGGATATCGAGTAGATATTTCCAGTTAGCTGTTTAACATTGGCATCTGTAGTTCAGGAGAGAGGTCTGAACCTAAAGGAGATTTGTGAATTTTAAGAATATAGGTGGTAGTTGTAGGTGTAGGAATGAAAAAAAAAAAAAAAGAAGAAGAAGAAAGAAAATTAATTGAATATATAAATAGAGCAGAGAAGAGACCCAAAGACACAACTCTAGAAAAAGAATAAAGGTTGGCTAACATTAACTGTGCCCTTATTAAGTAATAGATACAGTGTCCAGTTATATATAACTATTACCTCATTTTACACACAAAGATGTAAAGACTTAGGGAGAATAAACTGTTCCCAAGTCAAACCACCATAAGTGATGGGTCTGGGTTTCAAATCCAGGAAGTCTGACAAGAGAGCTTGAAACTTGGAGAGATGTCACAAAAAATCATGGAGAAGAAGTATTCAAGAAAGAGGATGACATATATTCAGCACTTTGTGTATCCATTTGAAGGTACTTTCCTTAGGATTGAGATCAGGGGTGGGCGCTTGCACCCATAACCTCCTAGGGACAGTAGGACTCACAACATCATAACGGCTGTCTCTAAACATTCTCCTTAATTTCTAACTCCTCAACACTTTATACTTTTATGTGGAAGACTACCACCCATATTTCAGTTTGTTTTATTGTGGCAGCTTCAGGGTTGCTTTGATGCTGCGTTTCAAATACTAGCAAGGTCACCTATGATGGACAGGGTTGAGTGGAGCTTCCAGTCTAAGACAGACCAGGAAGACAGGCCTGATGATCTACTTCTGAAAATCAGCCAATGAAAACCTTCTGCATCACAACAGAATATTGTCTGATTCACTGGCTTTGGACACATCATCAAGAGAGATCAGTCATTGGAGGAAGTCACCGTGTTTGGTAAAGTAGAGGGCTAGTGAGTGTGAGCAGAACCCTTGGTGAGATGGATTGGCACAATTGCCACAAAAGTTGACTCAAAAATGCCAGAGATTGTGAGGATGACACAAGACTAAGAAAGTTTTTGTTTTATTACACATATGGTCACCATGAGTAGGAGTCAACTGGGTGGCAGGTAACTGGCAACTATCTATTGATGTGGGAGAAGGGTTGAGATCTGTGATCTGGTTTTCTTTGATCTATTTTGTAAATCTTGGATTGTCTTGAACATTAATCTGAAATCTGGCTAAATATTTTAGTCCTAGTATAAATTGAGCCCAAAATATGCTGAGTGAAATAAGTCAATCACGGGAGGACAAATATTGTATTAGCTCATTATTATAAAAAGTCAAGGAAAGGTTTATATCTTTGTTGGTTACTAGGGGTGGGAGGGGAGAGATGGGAAGGGACAGTGCAAAAATAATAAATAAATAAGGTAAATTAATTTATTTAAATTGATTATGGGTTATGATTATGTTCTCATTTGCATGGCACTCCTATCTAAAAAGAAAAACATGCTGATGAAAGAATTCAGAATGCTGACACATGCCTATAGTTTTCATGTTATGCTCCTGAATAAAGAAATTCAGTAGAACATTAATTAAAATAGCAACACTATAACACTATGAATTAACCCAACTTCATTGTGCAACATAATAAAAGAAAGACATAGGTGCCTTAGAGAAAAGTTTAATCTAAGTACAAATCTTTTATTCATAAGTTTCAAATTAAAACTGCTTGACTTTTGAATACTCCATCCATATGTTAATAAATGTTTCTTTATATTAAAGGGTTGAAAATGCCACACTTCTTTTATAAACTAAAACATATGTGATTTTACACATTCCTATAGGAAAAACAAGAAGAAAAGCATAATATATCAATAACAAAAAAATCAAATTGAGTTTATCATATACGGAGCTTTTTGTTGTTTTATTAATTGATTTCAATGCCAGTGGAAGCTTAGTCCCCAACTGTATCCTGTGCTCACAAACCATACTATCATCTCAAATTCAAATCTGAAGCTGTGTCAGACATAAAGAGTACGCTTGATTAAAGAATTCAGCTTATATCAGAGCAAGAAAATCAGTCCAAGAATTTCCTATCACAACTTCTGAACACAAAAACCTTTATGACTAAGGCAAGGTTGATGTGAGGAACAAATAAACATTAAATCACTCTTGGGATGAATAATAGATACTCATAGAGCTGACCCGAGAATGATCAGAAGGGACCCAGCAAAGGCCAGCATTTCCAGTTGTACTATCACAGATTTTCTCATAATTTAAATGATCACACTCTACTGTGACTGAGAGGTAAATTGGAATTCAAACTTACAGTCTCATGATAGTACTGAGAAAGTTTGAGTTTACTTGTGAAAGCAAACGTGTCTATGGATTCTAGCTGAAACCATGTCAAAATCTATAGGAAGTGTTCTATGAGAACTTCACACTGAAGAAAGAATAAACACTGAACACTTACAAAATAAGAACACGAGAACTAAAGACATCTCCAGTTTAGGAGCCAGTGTAAATTCTAGACCTCGATGGGTTACTTTGGAGATGTGCAGATTAAGTTTCTTAGACTCCTATTGAGTGAAAGTCCTAAATCCACTTATTCTCTTAAATTCACTTATTCTCATCAGTACGATAATGAACTGAAACAGAAAGTAAAATGAGAGAAAATAACAACTTGGGGAAGGCCTAATGAATGGAGGATCCCATTTTCCTCCATCACAGAGGAAAGGAGGTGAAATAATGTGAGTTTTAGAGTCAAATGCCTGAGATCTAATTCTAGCTTTACATTTCCAGACTAAAAATGGAAGAGAATGGTAGAAGGTAATACATTCACAGAAACCTGAAGGTGAGGGAGAAGATGGGGTGGCTGAAAAGATAGAGTCATTAATTGCCACATTTCTTCTCTTTTCTTCCATCCTGCCATACTGCTGTTGATGTTGTTGTTAGGTGCAGCCAAATCAGCTGACACATGATGACCCTATGCAAAGCAGAACGAAACATGGCATGGTCGTGCATCATGCTCAAATTCTTGCCATACTTAAGCCCATCATTGCAGCCACTGTGTCAATCCATCCCATTGAGGGTGTTCCCCTTCTTCATTGGACTTGAAACTTAGCAAACGTAATGTCTTTCTCTAAGGAATGGTCTCTTCTGACAACTTGACAAAAGTAGGTAAGAAGTTTGACCATTCTCACTTCCAAGGAGCATTCCAGCTGCACCTTTTCCAGGACAGATTAATTTGTTCTTCTGACAGTCCATGTTACTCTCAGTATTCTTTGGCAACACCACAAATCAAAAGCATCAAATTTTCATTTGTCTTCCTTATTTGTTGTCCAGATTTCACATCCATATGAGACAAGTGAAAATACCATGGTTTGGTTTAGGTGCAACTTAGTCTTCTATGGGACATCTTTGCTCTTCAACACTTTCAAAATGTCTTTTGCAGCAGATTCGCTCAGCACAATAGACCTGTTTTCTTGACTACTGCTTCCATGGGTGTTGATAGTGAATCCAAGAAATATGAAATCTTTGACAACTTGTATCTTCTCTCCATTTATCATTATGTTTTTACAGGTCCAGTTGTGAGGATTTTAGTTTTCTTTATGTTGAATTTTAATCCATATTGCAGACTATAGTCTTTAATCTTCATCAGTAAGTACCCCAAGTCATCTTCACTTTCAGCAAGCAAGGCTGTGTCATCTCAATATCATATGTTATTAGAGAGTCTTCCTCCAATTCTGATACCACTTTCTTCTCGTCCAGCGGATTATTTACTCAGTATAAAGATTGAGTAAGTATGTTGAAAAGATACAACCTTGACACCCTTGCTGATTTAAAACTATACAGTGTTCCCTTGTTCCATTGGAATGCCAGCTTCATGGTATATGTACAGGTTCCTCATAAGCACAATTAAGTGTTCTGGTATTCCTATGCTTCGCAATGTTATCAATAATTTCTAATTATCCACAGAGTCAAATGCATTTTTATAATTGATAAAACACAAGTAAACATCTTTCTGGTATTCTTTGCTTCCAGCCAAGATCCATCTGACATCAGCAATGATATCCCTCATTCCACATCCTCCTCTAAATCCAGCTTGCATTTCTGGAAGTTCCCTGTCATATACTGCTGTAACTATTTTTGAATTATCCTCAGCAAAATTTTACTTGCCTATAATACTAATGATATTGTTAGATAACTTCCACATTTTGTTGGATCACTTTTCTTTGGAATGAGTGCAAATATGGATCTCTACCAGTCAGTAAAGAACCTCTGGTGACATAGCAGATAAGGCACTTGACTGCTAACTGGAAAGTCAGTGGTTCAAATGCATCAGCTGCTCTGCAGAAGGAAGATGGGGCAATCTACTTCCTTAAAGATTTACAGCCTCAGAAACCCAATGGGAGTTACTATGAGTGAGAAATGACTCAATGGCAGTGAGGTCTTTTTTTTTTTTGTTTGTCAGGTGGCCAGGTCACTGTCTTCCACATTTCTTAGCATAGATGAATGAATGCCTCCAATTCAGTACACATTTGTTGAAATATGACAACGGGTATTTTGTCAATTCCTGGAGCCTTGTTTTTTGCCAGTTCCTTCCATGCAGCTTTGACTTTTGCCTTCAATTCCATTGGTTCTTGATCATATGCCACCTCCTGAAATACATGAACATCAACTAATTCTTTCTTGTACAGTGACTCTGCATATTCCTTCCATCTTCTTTT
>NW_006922121.1:606051-607352 GCF_000298275.1 Orycteropus afer afer
CCATATTACACATCCTAAAACATTATTTTCATCATCTTTTAACATACTTTGACCTGGTGGCAGCATAGCTTGGGTCTGTAAAATTCTATAACTAAAACCAAGCTTACTGCCATTGAGTAAATTCCAACTCATGAAGAACCCCTTTGGGTTCCTGAGGCAGTAAATCTTTACACCACTAGATTGCCAGGTTTCCTTCCATGGACTGGTCAGTGGGTGGCCATGGAGTGGCTAACCCTTCTGGTTAGCAGTCAAATGCCTTAGGCACTACATTACCAGAGCTCCTTAAAATTCTGTAGCTCAACCTATAAAAACTCGATGTTGATCTCTTATTTGAAAAACACTAATTTTCTTGTTGTTCTCTACATGTTAGTTGGGGTTGTGGGAACAGAATTGTGTTAAGGTTCAAAGAAATGTGGCACTATCTTTAATAAATTGATTAAAGCTTCCATAAAACCATCATGGTCCCTTATCTATGAATTGGAAGAGAATAAAGAGAGAATACCTATATCTATATATCTATAAATAGAGTAAACATAGGTTTCTGCTTAGTTGGAATAGTACACTTGTACTGCTACCTTGTCCATATTTCTTTTTGGACAAGTCTTTTTGTTCTTAGGTAAGTCTTATATTGGTGTTGTTAAATGCCTTTGAGTCAGTTGCAAATCACAGCTATCTAATGTACAACAAAACAAAACACTGTCTGGTTCTGCACCATCCTCACAATCATTGCTGTGCTTAAGCCCATCGCCACAGCCACTGTGTCAATCCATCTTATTAAGGTGCTTCACTTTTTCACTCACTCTCTACTTTACTAAACATGATGCCCTTCTTCAGAGACTGATCTCTTCTAAAAACATGACCACAGTATGAGACAATTATGGCCATTCTCATTTCCAATGAGCATTCCAGCAATATGTCCTCCAAGACAGATTTGTTCATTCTTCTAGCAGTCCATGGTACATTCAATATTCTTTGCCAATGTTATAATTCAAGTGCATCAATTCTTCTGAAGTCTTTGTTGTTCATTGCCCAGCTCTTACAAGCCTATGAGGTAGTTGAAAAATGCTATGGCTTGGGGCAGATGCCCCTTAGTCTTCAAAGTGACATCTTTGTTCTTTAACACTTCAAAGAGGTCGTTGCAGCAGAATTGCCCAATGCAGTAAGTTGTTTGATTTCTTGCTGCTGCTTCTATGGGCGTTGATTGCGGATATGAGTACAATGAAATCTTTGACAAATTCAATCTTTTCTCCACTTACGTAATGTTGCTTATTATTCCAATTGTGAGGATTTTTTTTTTTTTT
>NW_006922121.1:608657-609162 GCF_000298275.1 Orycteropus afer afer
TCCATTACTGGAACTTTGCTTTTTGCCAATTCTTTCAGTGTAGCTTGAACATCTTCCTCCATAGTACTTGTTCTTGATCATATGCTACCTCCTGAAATGGTTTAAGATCAAGCAATTCTATTGAGAAAGAGAAAGACATAGAGAGGTACATGGGAGGTACAGACAACAAAGATGAACCCATTTGCACATACAGTACTGCATTGTCAGTGAAGACAAACATGGGTATATGGGTGGATAGATGGATGGACAGGCTGAACTAGTAGGTATGTCTATGAAGTGGGGAGTTTACCCAAGAACATGTATAGGGTTGGCAGACAATGATCCTATACATTTATGTTTATGATCTGAATTCCCAGGTGTGTAGTAGAGCTGACAAGGGGCAAGGTTGTAGTCACTGCTTGGTCATAGCCAGCTACACAGAGGGACCGAGTGGTTGAACCTGTGGGCTCAGGACCATAGTCATAGGGGACATCAAGCTCAATTGGCATAACATACTACACAAAAC
>NW_006922121.1:610153-611159 GCF_000298275.1 Orycteropus afer afer
CTGAGATGAAGTCTGGCCATTCTTGTTTCCAAGGAGGATTCCAGCTGCACTTCTTCCAAGACAGATATGAAATTTTGAAATTAATGAGTGCAAAAACAAAATGAAGTGTATTTATGTGTGTGTTTAATTAAAATTTAAATACTACATTTCTGTTACTCGAGAAAAGTTTTAAATTCTTTAATTTACACAAAATCTTTTCTGAAATTTACCCCAGGACCTTAGTGATATCACTGTGTATGTGAAAAGAGAAAAAAAAAGAAAAAAGCTGATACAAAGCTGTTGAAACATCAAGATCTACTTCAAGAGTTAATATTTATTTCATTAAGTCTGTACCTGGATCTCTGGTGGTGTAGTGGTTAAGGCATTTAGCTGCTAATAAAAAGCTCAGTGGTTCAAACCCACCAGCTGCTCCATAGAAGAAAAATGAGTCATTCTGCTTCTGTAAACCCAGGAGGGGAGCAGGGGTGACTATGAGTCAGAATTGACTCAATGGCAGTGAGTTTGAAAGTAACAACTTACTACCTACAGCAAGAGAATATGCATTTGCATATCATCTCGGGAGCATGATTTTTCATTTAGACCAAATAATTTTATTATTATTTAATTTTGTTTCTTTTCATTTCTGAGTTTCTTTCACAGGTAGAAAAAGTACAGTATCAGTGTTGGTCAATTTGCTTGACTAAAAGAAAGTGAATTTGGCAAAGAGAAAATTTCTATCATTTTCTTATTAGAGCCACCTGATACTGGTAGATCAGTTACGTTAATTCAAATAATGGTTTGACCTTTTAAAATCCAATTCACAGTAGCAAAGTAAATCTTTTAGTTCATTATATGGAAAACTGAAGTCTGCTAGTTTTTTTTTTTTTTTTTTGATGATAATAGTAACATGCATTTTGGTGGAACACTGTGTTTTGTTAAAAACAAAGCTCTTAATGAATTATGAAATGCATGGAACAGATATAACTTGGTTTTGGTGGTGGGAACACATAATTTATGTCCAAATAAA
>NW_006922121.1:612815-613645 GCF_000298275.1 Orycteropus afer afer
TAATACTAAATACATGCTGAAGGAGAAGAAACTTGGAAAAGGAAGATGATTCAAGAGAAGAGAAAGAAGAGAGAAAGAAACAAAAGGAGACTATGCATTAAAAAGGTATTAAGGAATAATAGATACAAGTCCCAGCTATTAATTAATAATAAAAAAAAAAAATTACCCATGGCCATCAAGTCACACCTGACTCATAGCGACCCCTCCATAGGTTTCTGAGGTGGTATCACTACAGAAGTAGATTGCCCAACCTTCTTTTCCGAGGAGTGGCTGGTGGGTTTGAACCACCAGCCTTCTGGCTAGCAGTCATATACCTTAGGTACTATGCCATGGGAGTTCTGGTATAGTAGTGCCTAAGGCACTTGACTGCTAACCAGAAGGCTGGCCGTTCAAACCCAACAGCCACTCTTCAGAAAGAAGGTTGGGCAATCTACTTCTGTAATGATACTGGATCAGAAACCCAAAGAGGGGTCGCTATGAGTTGGGTCCGACTCGATGGCACATAACAACAACAACAACAACAAAAGCACTATCTATCCCTTCATTTTTTTCAACAGACATTTACTAAAAATCTATTATGTGACAGTCTCTGTGGCAATTTCTGGTTTAAAATAAAAGCCCTCAAGTATTTTTTCACATGATTTTGAGATTCAATTTTCTTCATCTGTAAAAACAAAACCAAAATCAGGAAAATTTTCAAAATGGTATACTATATTCCCCTTAAGAATTCTATGTTGATTATTTTTATTTATTTTTTTTTTTTTTAGTTTTTGCTTTGTGATATTATTTAGCTATGTTGCTTGATGCATATAGGTTTATGACTATTATAA
>NW_006922121.1:614425-617706 GCF_000298275.1 Orycteropus afer afer
GTGATTCTCTTCTTTCCCTCATCACTCTTGGTGTGAGGAGCCATGAAGTTCCCAGGAGACTTGGACAACATATAAATAAATGGATACAACTGTATTCAATAAAAATGTTATTTATGTTCACAGAAATTTTAATTTCATGTAATTTTCATAGGTTACCAGATATCACTCTTTTCTTAATTTTTTCCCCTTACTATTTAAAAATGCTAGTAGATTCAAGTCAACAAAGGATATTGTTAAGTTGTGTTGCATTAAAACTGGATAGAAAATAAGAGTTGGAGGTAAAAGAGAGATAATAAACATGTAGGTGGGTAGTAAGAATGATATAGCGATAGAGGCTGAAATAAGAGTAGAGATACAGACAGAGAAATATTGGACTGTGGTCCCAGGTTTTTCATCATATAGAGTAGTGGTCCAAGCCAGTAGATCAAATGGGGCAAGATAAGATAACTCTAATTGTCACTTCAGGTACACACATAAAAAGAAGAGATCTCTTAGTTTTTTCACTAGCTAGGGTTGTTCTTTAAGGAGCTCTGGTGGTGCTGTGGTTAAGGCATTGGTCTGCTAACCAAAAAGTGAACAGTTTGAACCCACCAACTGCTCTGCAGGAGAAAGATGACGTGGTCTGTTTCCATAAAGATTTACAGCATTGGAAGCCCCATGGGTGTCACTATGAGTTGAAATTGACTACATAGCAGTGTTTTTTGGTTTGTTTGTTTTGTTTTGTTTTGGCTTAGGATTGTTCTTTATCAGGGGTCAGCAAACTAAAACTACAGTCCATGGGGCAAATCTAGCCTGCCACTTTTTTTGTATGACCTGTGAACTAAAATATTTTTTACATTTTTTTAAGTTGTTGAAAATATCTCAAAAGAAGAGCTTTGAGATTTCTGCAAATTACGTAAAATTCCAATTTCCATGATCATACATAATGATGTATTGTTGATTTATTTACATGTTGGTTTGGCTCCTTTCCTATTACATGGCAGAGTTAGGTAGTTGACTTTTGGGAACTGAAATTCTACCTAATGATTTTCAAACTTTGGACAAATGTGACCCGATTCTAGTGTTCAAGAATTGTCTGTGATGGGGGTGCTGAAGCTCTGCTCTGAACAGGGGCGTCAGTGCCTTTGCTTCAGAGTCAGCGGGTCTAGGAGCCCTCATGGGCCAAGTTAATAAACATTCAAATAGATTTCACTGCCTGTCCTACTTTGTGCCTGGATCATCTTGGTAATGATCAAATAGCTTCACTAAGCATTTATCCCCTATCATGGTGTCCAATGTATTTTTAATTATATTTTTGCTATCCTCTTATAAATAGAGCTCTGGTGGTGTAATGCCTAAGGAATTTGACTGCTAACAGAAGGCTGGCAGTTCAAACCCACCAGCCACTCCTCGGAAGGAAGCTTGCGTAGTGATACTGCCTTGGAAACCCAAGGAGGGGTCGCTATGAGTCAGATCCAACTCAATAGCAGTGGGCTTGGTTTGGGTTTTCTTATAAATAGTTCTGCTTCACCTTATTTTATTATATCCGATATCAGACTGAATTGTATCTGGAGGTTAATACTTAGACTACAGAGTAGGTCAAACCAGAGGTTCAAATATATATATATTTAAAGTTTTTCCAAAAGATTGTGGAGTCTTCATTCAACTCACTGCTATCACCTAAATTATGCTACCTACTATCTGTGTCTCTCTAAGGATAGTCTCTAATTTTCAATCCAATTATTTTTTTTTTTCTTTTCATTTATTTAATTGATTACTCCTTTGGACATGATTCTTTCTTTCCTTCTCTCTTTAGACAAAGCAATAATAATAGCAACAATAGTAGAACATTGTAATGATAATAATAATAACAATTTTTAACTGACATTTCTAATGTTTAAACTCAGTGAGATGAACTAAAAGAAGCTTGGTAAAATCCACATTTTCTATTATAATGATTGTGATGAGCATTTCACTCTCATAAGTTCACTCTCTTAAATTCACTTGAAATTAAATAGAAATGTGCATATTTTAGTCATATTACCTCAGATCTCCTCATTAGCAGGAGGCTGTGTAATGCACCCTCATTACAGTCAGGGTCTGCATAGCTCAGTGGTAGAATTCGTGCTCACCATGTGCGAGACCAGGGTTTGATTTCCAGGCAATGGACCTCAAGTGCGGCCACCACTTATCTGTCTGTGGAAGTTTGCATATTGGTATGATGTTGTTTTGAGTACCTAGTGCACATAACAACAACAAAACAACAGTGCCATTCTGACAAGAATATACCACAAATGGAATGGCTTGAACAAACAGGAGTTTATTCTTACAATTTGGAGACTTTAAGTCTGAGTTAAGTAGTGGGCTCTAGGGGCTGGGTGAAAACCCCTCAACTTTGGGCTTCAGCTCTGCCTCCTGCTCCCAGCCGCTGAAGCTGGAGGATTTTCTTCACTCAGCTGCTGGCTGCTGAGGCTGAGAAAGTAACAAGGCACAGTCCCAATATTACCATGCCACATGGCAGGCCATTAATTCAAGTCCATTAAAAGTCCCAAGACTGGCAGAGCAGGCAGGCTGCTGAACAATGACTCGGCTACATGCAGGGTACAAATGTGCCATAAGATAGACACAGTTCCCAAAGCTGCTTCTTATATACAGGAAGTAGCCCACATCTCTAAAGCAGCTACTCAGCTACTTGTGGTAGATCCCACCATGGAGATGATTGTTGGTGTCATAATGGGGAATAACTACCACCAGCTGCCCAGCCCCTCAAACAGGCCTAGCCAAGTTGACACACAACCTGAACTACCATAGATCCTGACCAGGTCTCAGCAGAGCATCCAGACTAAGATGAAACTAGGAAGAAAGGCCTGTCTACTATCTACTTCTGAAAATCAGGAAATGAAAACCCTATGTTACTGATTTTGTTTTTGTTGTTGGTTTATGACATAGGAGACCCCATATGTTACAGGGTAGAACTACTCCATAGAGTTTTCTTGTCTGTAATCTTTATGAAATCAGATTACCATACCAGTTTCACTAGTAAGGGGCTTTGGACTACCAACTTTTGGATTACCAGTCAAATGCAAACTAGTTGTGCTACCCAAGGACATCAAATAAAAACCCTACAGATCACAATAAACAATAAATAAAT
This sequence comes from Orycteropus afer afer, assembly GCF_000298275.1. Classification (NCBI taxonomy): domain Eukaryota; kingdom Metazoa; phylum Chordata; class Mammalia; order Tubulidentata; family Orycteropodidae; genus Orycteropus; species Orycteropus afer. The sequence goes on from NW_006922121.1 coordinate 617,556, forward strand.
AAAACTCACTGCCGTCAAGTGGATCCTACTCATAGCAACCCCTCCTTGGCTTTCTGAGATGGTATCTCTATGGAAGTAGATTGTCCAACCTTCCTTCCAAGGAATGGCTGGTGGGTTTGAACCATCAGCCTTCTGGTTAGCAGTCAAATGC
>NW_006922121.1:622355-633701 GCF_000298275.1 Orycteropus afer afer
GAGTGCTGGACAATGAATAAGGAGACCGAAAAAGAGTTGATGATTTTGAGTTGTGGTGCTGGTGAAGAATGCTGAAAGTACCATGGACTGCTAAAAGAACTAACAGATCTGTCCTGGAGGAAGTGCACCCGAAATGCTCCTTGGAAGTGAGAATGGCCAGACTTCGTCCCACCTATTTTGGTCATGTTTTCAGAAGGGACCATTCCTTGGAGAAGGATGTCATGCTTGGTAGGGTGGAGGGTGAAAGAAAGAGGTGGAGGCCTTCAATGAGATGGATTGACACAGTGGCTGTGACGATGCACTCAAGTGTAGCAGGGATCATGGAGCTGGCGTGGGATCAGGCAGTGTTTCGTTCTGCTGTGCATGGGGTCACTATGAGTTGGAAACAACTCGACGGCACCTAAGAACAACAACAACACTGAGATCCTTATCATCACAACTTTTTTTTCTTTTAAAAATGTTATATATTTTGAATGGAGGAGAGGTGTAGAGTGAAATTTCTGTGTAACTATTTTGTGCCATCTTGCCTGAAAATGACATAATGTTACTTGCAGTGTAGAATACTTTCTTCACAGACTTGATCTAACAGAGTTAATTGTCAGAAACTTGTAGATTGAATGGAACTTACTGAGAAAATGACTCAGATATTTTATGATTAATTCTGAAGATTGGCATGACTGGAACTTAAATATGTGTCTTTGTACAATTAAATATATGTCAAATAGTTTGGAGCATGAGGTAGGAGGTCAGACCTAGAGGGGCCTACAATCTGATGCCATTTCATATTAGCTGTGAGATTGTGGACTTTCCCACACAGCATTTAAGTTTCCTCCTCTGTGAGATGGAATAACAGTTTCTGCAATGAAGAATTAAGGATGTGAAATGTTAGCTCACTATTGGGTAATTTGCAGTGGTTTTCCAGATTCTGTATTTCTAACAAGAGCCCAAGCAATGCTGCACTTAGAGTTGTAAGGCTCTTGTAATTCTCTAAACTGTCTAAGAGCTTTTAGAAGCTATGCATTCTAATGAATCATGTGAACATCATTCTATAATATCCTGAGACTATAAGAATTAGATGGTGACTGGCTACCACTACAGACAACTCTATGAACACAACTTAAATTCCTGAATAGAGTGGGGGGATAATTTGGGACAAGACTCAAAATTGTAAAAAAGACTGACCTTATAGAGTTCATTGGAAGCCTTGAGACTATGGTCCTTAGATAGCTTCAAGTCTGGAGTTGAACTCACCCCATGGATCAACTTTCACCCAAAAAGGCCTATAGGTGAACAATTACAACAGGGAGGAATATACTTCTAGGAACAATCAACCATTAGAGACCAAAAGGGCAGCATTTGCCCAGGGACAAAGCTCAGAAGTCAAGATGGGACAGGGAAGAAGGACAAATGGAAATGAGAAACACAGTGAGGAAGTGGGAAGAATGTTGTTATATTGGGGGGATTGCAATTAATGTCACAAAACAAAGTATGTGTGAATGGTTGAAGGGAAAACAAATTTTCTTGGTAAACTGTCACCCAAGCCTACAGCATAAAGTTAAATATAAATAAATAAAAGCTATGCATTCTAGGGTCATATTCTTAGGGATTCTGATTCAGTAAGCCTAGGAGCAGATGTTTATATTTCTGAATATCTTCCTAGGTAATTCTGAATTCTTGGTTTAGGAATTGCCAAAATATATTCCTATCATTAATAGCCTGATTAATCTAACCAGCCTACCTTGGCAGTATACTTCTAGCTCATGCTGAAAGGAGCCCTGGTAGCACTGTGATTACGCACTTGGCTGCTAACAAAATTCTGCAGTTTTAACCCACAAACCATTTCCTAGGAGGAAAGTATGGCATGCTTCTTCTCTAAAGAATACAGCCATGAAAATTTTATGAGGCACTTCTACTCTGTCTTACAGGGTCACTGTGAATCAGAATTGACTTGATGACATACAAACAATAATACCTTATCCTGAAATCACATCAAATGACAAAATTCTCGGAACGGGTTATCTTTTCATATGGCATTTTCTTAGCTTAAAGAAATCCTATTTTTACCCTTTTACTGAGGATATGACCCAGCCCAGGTATCACCCTCTCTAGGTTTCCTCTGATTTTCTAGGTCACTAGTTTTCAACTGGGGTGATCTTGTTCTCCCTCCTCCTGCTTAAGACATATCTGATAATGTCTAGAGTCATGGGGTCACCATGATTGGAATATATTCAATGGCAACTAGCAATAATAAGAGAGAACTTTTTGGTTGTTACAACTAGGGGAACCTGCTACTGGTATCTAGTGGGCAAAAGCCAGGAATACTACTGAATATTCTATAATACACACAAGAGCCCACAACAAAGAATTATCTAGCTCCATATTTCAATACTGGGAGCTCTGGTGGTATAGTGCCTAAGGCATTTGACTGCTAACCAAAAGGCTAGCCGTTCAAACCTACCAGACATTCCTCAGAAGGAAGACTGGGCAATCTACTTCAGTAGAGATACCACCTCAGAAACCCAAGGAGGTGTCGCCATGAGTTGGAATCGACTCAATGGCAGTGAGGGTTTTTTTTTGTTTTGTTTTGTTTTGTTTTGTTTATATTTCAATAGTACTGAGGCTAAGAAAACCTACTCTAGGCTGGGTAAAATTCTTCTTCTCTGGATTCCTCCTTATTATTTCTATCTTATTACTTATAACTTAATTATTTAATTTCTATTGTCTGTACCCAGTAGCTTATTAGCTCTTTAGACAAAGGACTGTCAATTTCATCTCTATTTTCTCACTAGTTCATTGTGGTTTTCTGTATATACTCCATAAATACAGGGGAAAAAAAAAAAAAAAGATTAGGGAAATAGATCCTTGAATGTAGAGTTGAATTAACACATAACGTTGCATGCAGCATTTCAGAGTAGGCAGATGAGCTAACCCCAGCATTTAGAGAGAGTTCTGGAGGCTGGCTGGGAAAGGCATAATGCCAAGTCATCAGTCATCAACTCTAGAATCACCCTCCTTATGCAAGAGAAAAAATTGAAAAAAAATAATAATAATTTGGCAACTTGAAGGAATACAATTGAGTTAAATCAGCTGGTTTTAGCCTCTCCAAAAGGCTGTGACTCATTTAATCAGTTTAGAATGTATCCATAACTTTGAGAGTGGATCAGGAAGGACGGTAAATGGGGTCAAATTAGCTAAAACCAGCAATCTCCTCATTTGTAGTGCTTGATGTAAGAGACACAATGATTAAAAAAGAAAAAGTTATGTGAATGGGGTCAAAGGTAATAGTAGGAAGACGGGTCATTTTTTATGACTTCAAAAGCTAACAAACTGTGTTTAGCTTGGAAAGACCCGAAAAACCTCACATAACTCAAACTGTGCTCCATTTCATCCAGGGTGAGGAAACAATGCACTCTGCAGATCCTGCTTTCTGTCTGCCATCTAAGCCATTCCAGGGATACTAATTCTGGATACTGTCTTTCAGTTTGAACCATTTCGCTGGAGAGATGGGGTTATTATTAACAAGACATACCTTGAAAGATTTCCCCTACCTGTTTCTGATTTTCCCTCTTTCTAATCCAATTTCACTGATCTTTTGGAAACTAGACAAATAAGGGAAGTTGTTCACCACTAAGGCTTTCCAAACTTGCTTCCAAAATTGAATTACTAATACTATGTGAAAAAACTCAGTCAAGGAGACTGGAAATAATCCCTTACATTTTAATGGATGTGCCTTCTGAAAAGGAAATGTCACATTTGGTATATTTTCTACTCACCTCACCATAGTGAGTCACTCTCCTTTTTATTAGAAAAATGGAAACCACTCCATTATCTTAATTTCAAGCATCATCTCTCTCCTTGTCCCTTTCCTGCTCATTCTATTTAATATCACACTTTAATATTTCTGGATCTCACTAAGAGTTATGATACATTGATCCTTCTTTTTACTTCCCCTCATGACCTCATTTAACCATGACCCATTCGAAGATCTATTTCATTCCTTTTAATACCCCCTCATCGGGCTGCCATGTGTATGAACTGACTTGATGGCATATAACAGCAGTTCCTCTGATCTCTAACTTTATTGTATTCACATGGCTGTCTTAGCTGTCTCTTTCTGCAATAACAGAAATATCACAATGGGTGGTTAAAGCACACAAACTCATTTTCACACAATTTTGGAGGGTCTCAGCCTTGTCACTTCCTTCTAAGTTGTAGGTAGAAATAAGATTGTTCTTTATTTCCTTGGAGATTCTCATATATTCTCATCTGTTTTCCTGTGTATGTGTGTGTATGTGTGCACACTTTTTACAACTCAGAAGTCTTTAGACTTAGACCCCACCCTAATGAGTTATTATTGAATTAACATAAGAAAGGAACTCCCATTTCCAAACAAAATTATATCTATCCATAGGTACAAGGGTTAGAGTCTCAACACATATTTTGAAGGGACACAGTTTAACCTATAGCAATGTCTAAACACCAACACTAGATATTTCCAACTCTCTTCCTTTTCTATGCATGTACCGGAACACTTGGAGGTGTCTGTAGAGAAACAGCCCTCCCCCGAACCTATGCTTACTAGCTTCCCTTCAAATTTATGACCACTAACCTTGTGAGTCTTAACACTGCTTCAGAATCCAACTAAATTCCTTAGATCAGAAGTTGGCAATTTTTTTCTGAAAAGGGTCAGATAGCAGGAATTTCAAGCTTTGGAGGCCATGGGGTTGCCATCATAACTCAGTCATCATAGCAGGAAAGCACCATTGGCAATACATTAATGAAAGGGTGTGGCTGTCTTCCAATAAAGCAATTTACAAAGACAAGAAGTAGGTTGAATTTTTCCCACAGGCTAGTCTGACGGTCATTCTCTACACCATTCAATCTTCTGCTATCCTAGATGACTATTTCCTGTCTTTTCCATTTTCTTCAAATCTTCTACACTTAATCCCTACCCCATGCCAAGTTTTTGCTATTAACCTTGCTCTCTGTTTTATTAGAACATTAAAAGCAATCGCTTAGTGAGTGCCTAAGGCACTTGACTGCTAACCAGAAGGCTGGCGGTTCAAATCCACCAGCTATTCCTTGGACCGAAGGTTGGGCAATCTACTTCCTTAGTGATATCGCCTCAGAAACCCAAGGAGGGGTTGCTCTGAGTCGGGTCCACCTCAACTGCACATAACAACAACAAAAAAAGCAATCACACAAGAATGATCACATCTCCCATCCTCCCTGAATGTGTGCCCATTTTTTCTCTACTGTTATTGTGACTTTTCTGAGGCCAATCCCTCCCCTTGTACACTGGATTCTATCCCCTTTTCTCTGGAGCCATCCAGCTCTCCTCTCTTTTTTGCACAGTTATTTCTTTCCCTCTTTGCTGAACTTTCGTATCAGCATACAAATATAATGTAAAGCCTGCCACCTTAAAAAAGAAAAGAAACACAAGAAAACAACCTTGTCTAGGCCTCAAATTCCTCTTTAGCTACAGCCCCATTTCTCTGCGCTCCCTTCAGCCAAACGCTGAGTTATTTATACTCACTCTCCCTTGTCTCTCCTGCCCTTCTTTCTTGAACTCACTCCCATCAGATTGCCATTCCCAGCATTCCACTAATGCAACTCATCACAACTTGACCTATTCCATTTACCTTCTCATTGCCAACTCCAATATTTATTATTTCAGTTCTCATTTCAGTCCAAATCTCAGCAACATTTAAGAAAATTGATACCTGTTTCCTCTTTGCCACATTACCTTCCTGAGGCTCCTGGGGTGCCTCTTTCATTTTGCCTCCTGTATCTCAGACTGCTCCTTTTTTGGTACATTTGCTCACACACAGCAGGTCAAATGTCATCTTCTCATCCTTTATAAAATACCAGCCCCACCACAGCATTCTCTATTTCTCTCTCTCACCTTTTTATTCTGCTCATAGTACTTATCACAATAAAACTCATTTCATATTTGTATATGTTTTAGTTTAATATCTTTGTCTCTCTCCACTAGAATGTAAATACTACAAGTGTACAATCCACAATCAACACCTATGGAAGCAGCAGTCAAGGAATCAGACGGCATATTGCATTGGGTGAATCTGCTACAAATGACCTCTTTGAAGTGTTAAACAACAGAGATGGCACTTTGAAGACTAAACCGTGCCTGACTCAAGCTATGGTATTTTCAATAGCCTCCCATGCATGGGAAAGCTGGACAATGAATAAGGAGAAATGAAGAAGAATTGATGAATTTGAACTGTGGTGTTGGCAAAGAATATTGAAAATACCATGGACTGCCAACAGAACAGAAAACTCTGTCTTGAAAGAAGTACAGCCAGAATGCACCTTAGAGCAATGATGGTGAGGATTTGTCTCTTGTTTTTGGTCGTGTTACCTAGAGGGACCAGTCCCTGTATAAGGATACCATGCTTGGTAAAGTAGAGGGTCGCCGAAGAGGAGGAAGACTCTCAATGAGATGGACTGACACAGTGACTGTAACAATGAGCTCAAATATAGCAACAATTGTGAGGATGCAACCAGGCAGTGTTTTTCAGTTGTTCACAGGGTCACTGTGAGACCGAACTAACTTGAGGTTACTTACTAACAACAACAACATGAATGTAGGGATAGTGTTGTATTCTCAACATCTAGAACAGTTTCTGGCATGTAGCAGGCATTCAATAAACAATTGTTGAATGAATAATTTTTTAAAGACCTTCCATATACACAATCATAATATATGATCACAGTTACCTCCTGAACTTGTTGTTCCCTTTTTACTGTAGAGAAGCCTAAAGTGCAAAGAGATCAAATGATGTCCAGATTTCTGGTATCTATTGTCAATCCCTTGTGTTACTTTGCTTGTACCTACATCATCACATGGTGCCTGTCTTCCCCTTGCATGTCTCTGTTCCTACTCTGTCCTTTTTATGAGACATAACTCAGTGTGGATAGATTTAGGGCCCCCCTTACCGTGGTATGACTTCACTAACATAATTAAAGAAAACATTTATTTCCAAAGAGAGTCATAATTTATACGTACAGGGCTTATGAGTTCCATATTTCTTTTTGAGGGACACAATTCAACCCAAAACAGACCCTAAATATTGGAACCTAGCAGAAGCCTATCCTGTTCCACAATCAAGGGACTACATTTATTAGAAAGCACCAACTAATGTTCTATCTCCATATTTCACTAATCTGGCCAAGAATTCTATATTTCTGCCACATCCTTTTGAATCCACCTTTAAAAAATTGGTACTTAAATTTGTGAAAATGGTTTCTGCTGCTTTTATTTCCTTTATCCATCATAAAAATGATTTGTTTTAGTTCCTAAAAGATGTTACTTCCTTGCTGGAGCATTCACCACTGTCTTGAAGGTGTTAATTTCTTCTCTCTGTTCCTACAGTGCATTTATTCGTCATCAGAATGTTCACTACTGCAATTTCTGTTTGCCTAATGACAAGGGGATATCATATATCGTATCTCCTGCCAAACCTGGAACAAGGTGTTGCCAATACAAATTAACTGTTATAGTCAGACACTATATCTGGCACTTTACCTGTATAATTTCATTTCACCCTCACAACCCTATGTGGTAACTACAAGAACATGCCTATTTTATAGATCAAGGGAAGGAGGATCAGAGAGCATACTAATGACCCTTGGCAACTACAGCTATTAAACACCACTGCATGAGCCCTTTCATACTCAAGCTGGTCACTCTACAGACCATGCTATTAGCCAATATATCATGTTCACAAGTATTTTGAATATATAAAGGAGAAAAATAAGCAATCAGAAGAATGTGTATAATTTTGCATCCATCTTCCATAATTTGATCCAGCCTGGCTTGCTGGAGAAACAGAGAAAAGTTATGTTTATTCTGTAAATAATGATCTTATCTATCTTGAAGAGGGCAATCTTGATTTCCCCAGGTCTTTTGTGAGATTGTCTCACTGCCTTGGTTGCTACTAGACTCCATAAGCTCCAAGGGATGTGTATTTCCTGACCTTGAATGTCAAAAGGGGTCACCATGAGCCCAGGTGTATGATTACTGACCAAATTGGGTCTGAGAAAGGAGAATGTAGTAATAGTGGTCTAGAGCCTGGACTGCACTGATGGAAATCTGGCACCAGCAGCCCCTGGCTTTCTGCTTTTAGCTCATTGATTTTACCTGTATATTAGTAAGTATCTTTGTATGTAAAATGGGGTTGATAACGTGTACTTGAACACTAGACAATGTCAGGATAAATGAAGAAGAAACTTAAGTTGTCAATTATTCATTCTACTTGGATCAATAATCAACATCCATGGAAACAGCAGTCAAGAAATCAAACAATATTACATTAGACAAATGTGATGCAAAAAGATCTATTAAAGTTTTTTAAAAACAAAGATGTCCCAAACAATAGTTTGGCTTAACCAGTGAAAAATGTCCGCCTTGAGCATTATGATCTTGTAAGAATTATCTACATAGGATCAAATTGACGCTAGAAACCTGAAAGATTAGAGAGGAACCTTATGGGGCAGTGAATTTATGTTAATGATGAAGGAAAAACTCAGAAAGAGTAAGAGAGTGATAATATAATGGAAGACTGTAACCAATATCACAAAACAGTGCACGTGGAAACTGTTGAATTGGTGTATATTTTGCTGTGTATATTCTCAACAACAGCAACAAAAGAAAGAAAATTTTAAAGAAGCAAAGATGTCCCTTTGATGGCTAAGATGTGCCTCACTCAAACTTGAGTCTTGCTGGACAATGAAAAAGGTAGACCAAAAATTGATGCTTTGCAAATGAGGTGTTGGTGAAGAATAAAGAATATATTGTGGACGCCAGAAGAACAAACAAAAAGAACAATTGGACTTAGAAGAAATGCAACTAGAATGCTTCTTAGAAGCAAGGCTGGCAAGACTTGTCCTGCTTACTTTGGACATGTCACCAGGAAAGACCAATCACTAGACTGGTTGGGAAAGCAGAGGCTCGGCAGAAGTGAGAGAGGCCCTTGGTGATGGACACAGTGGTGGAAACAACGGAGTCAAACACAGCAAAGATCAGGAAGATGGCACAGAATGGAGCAATGTTTGGTATCTTATACATAAATTTGCTGAGTTGGGACCAATGGAACAGCAACTAACAACAGTAGTATATACCTTCTTCAATAGTTGTTAAGATAATTAGGAAAGTGCCTGGAACATGGTAAGTGCTAATTAATTATTTGCTAAATAAAATTTATTTCTCCCTAGTCCTTCTGAGCCTGACTTAGCAGTGCAGTGGGAGGGGTGTTAGGTTAGGCAGTGGGTACATTTTACCTTCTCTTGTAAAGAGCACAGAGGGGACAATTTAGGTTTTTTTCTCCCTTGGGCTGGTGATTTCTTCTGACTGACTTGACCTGCCAATTCAGAGAAGAAAAAGAAAACAAAGTACCGTATACCTAGTCAGTTCAGTTAACCATCAGTTTGGCTACTTACTTTACATGGAGCTGACTGGCAGTTTGTGTTAAGATATCAAAATGATGTTTCTTGGCACTATGTGGACACAGGCTGAGCGTTGAAAATGGCTTTTGAATTTAAATAAATGGAGATTTGTGACAGTCCCAGGTCCTGACTGCAGCTGGGGCATAAGTTTGAGACATGAGGAGGAAATTACCTGGCTAATTGGACCCCTATTGGTAGCCAAACATTATAACTCATGGATTTGGAGCCTGGGCTGTGTTTGCTTTCTGATCTGTGGCAAACTCTGCCATGTCTAGGTTTGCCCGGTTGTGACATAGCTGAGTGGACCCAGGGAACTTAACTGCCGCTCACCACTGTTATTGTTGTTGTTGTTATGTGCTGTCAAGTCGGACCCGACTCATAGTGACCCCCTCCTTGGGTTTCCGAGTCAGTATCACTATGGAAATAGATTGCCCCATCTTCCTTCCGAGGAGTGGCTGGTGGGTTTGAACCGCCAGCCTTCTAGTTAGCAGTCAAGTGCCTTAGGCACTATGCTACCAGAGGTCCTATGTGTCAGGTAGTCATCCCCTAAAAAGACAGACTAAAGTGTGTGCACATGTGTTATTTAATGTTTTCTGGCCTTTAATCATCCTAATTAGTTGCCATTAGGTGTTAATGCTGATCAGCTGATTCCTCTATTGATAGAACACTCCAGATTTAGGAGGGATTCATCTTGCTCTAATCTCCAACCTTTGCTTCCTTTCAGATCTGAGGTATTGTGACTACAAGTGTGTCTTGTGATCAGGGAAGGGAACTTTACCAGCAACACTGTACAGGTGCCTATATGGAAGCCTTTGTCCATCTTCTCTCCTTTCATGACTTTCCCTGAACAATCATTTCTGTGCCTCTACTTCCTATTAAAGTGGTGAAGAGCAAAGATGTCTCTTTGAAGACTAAGGTACCCCTAACCCAAGCTGGGAGTCCTGGTAGCATAGTGCCTAAGACACTTGACTGCTAACCAGAAGGTTAGTGGTTCAAATCCACCAGCCACTCTTCGAAAGGAAGGTTGGGCAATCTACTTCCATAGTGATACTGCCTCAGCAACCTAAGGAGGGGTTGCTATGAGTTGGGTCCGAATTGACGGCACATAACAACAACAACAACCCAAGCCATGGTGTTTTCAATCGCCTCATATGCATGTGAAATCTGGATAATGAGTAAGGAAGGCTGAAGAAGAGTTGATGCTTTTGAGTTGTTGTGTTGGAGAAGAACACTGAAACTGCTGGAAGAACTAACAAATCTGTCCTAGAAGATATGTAGCCAGAATGCTCCTTGGAAGCAAGAATGGCCAGGCTTCGTGTCACTTACTTTGGTCATGTCAGAAGGCACCAAGGTTATCATGCTTGGTAAAGTGGAGCATCATCAAAAAAGGGGAAGGCCCTCAATGAGATGGATTGATGTGGTGGCTGCAAAGATGGGCTCAGGTATAGCAAGGGTCATGAAGCTAGCACAGGACTGGGCAGTGTTTCATTCTATTGTACATAGGGTTGCTATGAGTCAGAGCTAACTCGACAGCAAATAACAACAACAACAACAATTGCTTCCCATTGGTGTGGTAATATCTACAGTTTTGTTGCTTAAAGTGTGGTTGCACAACCAGCAGCAACGGCATCACCTGGATCCTTGTTAAAATGCAGAATCTCGGAGCCTATCCTAAATCTGATTTCAGATCTTCGTTTTAAGAAGATCCCTTGGACTTTGCATAGACTTAAAGTTTGAGAATCACTGAACTAAAACAGTATTTCCACAGACTTGTCATCAGGTAGTAAAGTTGATTTTTAGCTAGTAATTTAGTTAATTTTAGTTTTTCCAGGCATTGAGCTTTATATACTATTGAATGACATAGTATGAGGTCATTACCTT
>NW_006922121.1:636571-637749 GCF_000298275.1 Orycteropus afer afer
CTAAAGAATAAAATATAACTGCCATGATACTACTCACAAAAAATCTATTGTTACTATTTAATAATATCCCTATTCTTTTCTTCTATAGAGGAGTTAACTGTTCTATGTATTTTTATTGAATTCATGAAGGAATATCTGATTTTGTGTCTTTTTCTAATTGTCATTATATATGTCCAAAGTTTGTGCCTATGTAGTGAAATACACTTTTCAAATATAGTTTCGTTATCAGAATAAACTTCCATTATAAACAGCAATATATCAGACAGTGTTTCACTGTTATTCATAAGGTTTTCACTGCCCAATTCTTCAAAAAGTACATGACCCCCTACTTCTTCCAAGTCTGTCTTAGTACCCACCCCAAAGAAACCTGATACCATAGGATGTGGAAATTATCGAACAACATCATTAATATCACACACAATTAAAATCTTGCTGAAGATAATTTTAAAATGGTTGCAGTAGTATGATGACAAGAGAACTTTCAGAAATGCAAGTTGGATTCCAAAAAGGATATGGAATTATGGATCTCTATGCTGATGTTAGATGGATCTTGGCTGAAAGCAACAAATACCAGAAAGATGTTTACATGTGTTTTATTGACTATGCAAAAGCATTTGATTGTGTGGATCATAACAAATTACAGATAAGATTGAGAAGAACGGAAATTCCAGAACATTTAATTGTGCTCATGAAGAACCTGTACATAGATCAGGAAGCTGTCATTCTAACAGAGAAAGGGGATACAGCGTGGTTTAAATTTAGGATGGGAGTGAGTGTGTCAGGGTTGTATCCTTTCACCATACTTATTCAATCTGTATGCTCAGCAAATAATCTGAGGAGCCTGACTATATGAACAAGAATGCAGCATCAGGTTTAGAAGAAGATTTGTTAACAACCTGCCATATGCAGTTGACACAACCTTGCTTGCTGAAAGTGAAGATGACTTGAAACACTTACTGATGAAGATTAAAGACATCAATCTGCAGTATGGATTACATCTCAACGTAAAGAAAATAAAAATCCTCACAACCGGACCAATAAGCAGCATCACAATAAATGGAGAAAACATTGATGTTGTCAAAGGTGTCATATTACTTGATTCCACAATCTACACAAATGGAAACAACAATCAAGACATCAGATGTCATATTGCACTGGGCAAATCTGCTGCAAAAGAC
>NW_006922121.1:641014-659729 GCF_000298275.1 Orycteropus afer afer
AGAAATAATAACTACCTACAAATACATTGATGATAACGAGCCTCGGAATGTTCTATAAGGGAACAAAAAAGTCCCTGAGAAGCATGAAGGGTGACTGATGATGGCACGCATTTTTAAAATTTATGATCACTGGAACATGAAAAAATAATTATGAATAATAAAAATCTGTTATGATAATTAGCTGTAATGAATGCTCATGGCGAGCTAAATGAACTGGAACAATTTAAGGCAATAGCACATAATTTGCATTTTGTGTTGTGTCAGATCCTTTTATCATTAAAGAATGAGAAAGAAGAAAGAGAGAAATACAGCAACTGAGGAGACAAAATGGAAGCAGAAGAAAAAGTAAAACGATGTGTTAGGTCATCTGTATTCTCATGAGTCCAAGTCGACTCCGCAGCAACGGGTATCTTCTAAAGAGTGAAAAATGCTGTGTGATGCAGCCTTTAGTTTTTACTCCCATTTCGATTTCTTCTTGGAGGATGTCAATAATATGGGAAAGTAAAAGATAACCAGTGTGTCTGGCATTCATATAAGACAAACCTAAGAGTGAACTCTCCATGTGTACTTTATACATTATGTAACCTGGATAAATTCCTTAACTGATTTGAGCCTCAATTAATTCTGAAAAATGGAATAATAATGACTAAGCCATAAAGATATGGTAAGAAGTCAATCCGTAGCAGAAATGCTTAACTCTTAGTAAATGCTCAGTATGTACCTGGCATTCTGCTGGCTGGATTGCCACAGTCATTTCATCCTCTGAAGACAACAATCTTAATCAGTAAGTAATACAATGATCTCTTTTACAGTTAAGAAAATGGAAATACAAAGTGATTGAATACAAATAGTAAGTAATGGAGTAGGATTAGTCCCAAACATTCACCTCCTGAACTGAATGCTGCTCTAGGCAGCTTCTTCTAACTCACCTGGGCTGGGAATACACAACCAAAAGTGCAATACGGGAGAGGTATCATGATTTTTCATAATGTCTTTGTGTGCATGATAGAGTGTGTGTGTGCATATGTGTCCTTGTTGTAATTAGTTTAATTCTGCAGCCTGAAGGACAGCATTTGGGCATGGCTTTCAACTGCCCCTGATGTAACCAGTCCTTTTCAGCAGCAGGGACCCCTGCATTGGAAAATAACAAGGTTACTGCAAAGTGAATTTCTCACTTGGAGGGTGATAGCAGCTCCCAGCAGGGACTGTCATCCTGAATCCTGAGGGGTGGGTTTTCCTGACATACAGCAGGACTGAAAGGCTATCACTCATCATCTAGAAGGCTTTGGATGACCTCCTCGCCAAACCACTCCTCTAGCTACCAAGCCATGTCTTTGTGTCTTTGATTCCCTGGTTTCAGACTTCCCTAATATTTGGTTTTAGGACCACCAAGGTTTTTTGGGGGGGGTAGGGGTGGGGGGTTGGAAGTAAAAATGAAAAGACTGCAACACACAGCATTTTTCACTATTTAGAAGATACCCATTGCTGTGGAGTCGATTTGGACTCATGGAAATATAGATGACCTAATAGCTCATTTTACTTTTTCTTCTGCTTCCATTTTGTCTCCTCGGTTGCATGTTGGGATAGACATGTGATTTTCGTGTGTGAAAATAGGAGGCCTAACTAAGACGCCACTCTGAGGATGAAGGTGTGCCTGACTCACACCATTGTATTTTCAGTCACTTCACAAGCATGCAAAAGCTGGACAATGACTAAGGACTACCAAAGAAGAATTGATTCCCTTGAATTATCATGTTAATGAAGAATATTTAATACGTTAGGAGCTCTGGTAGCATAGTGCCTAAGGCACTTGACTGCTAACCAGAAGGCTGGTGGTTCAAACCCATCGGCCACTTCTCGGAAGGAAGGTTGGGCAATCTACTACTTCCGTAGTGATACACCCTCGGAAACCCAAGGAAGAGTCGCTATGAGCCGGGTTTGACTCGACGGCACTTAGTTTAGTTTTAGTTTATGTAATATGTCACGGACTGCCAGAAGAATGAGCAAATGTCTTAAAAGAAGTACAGACAAAATGCTCCTTGGACGCAAAGAGGCCGAGGCTTTTTCTTGCTTACCTTGGACATGCTGTCAGGACAGACGAGTCCCTAGAGAAGGACACCATACTTGGTAAAGCACAATGTCAAAGATCACACTGGAGTTTCTGTTGAAATTGAAGCAAAGATCCTATTTTCAGAGTTTAAATTCAGAAAATCCAGAACTTTACAAGGAAACATTGTAATTGGTTCGCATTTACAAAAGCATGCTTTAACAGACATGATAATTCTAAGATCCAGTAAACACTGTTTTGCTAATCATAACATTTGAGTCAGTTAAAAGCTTGTTGATCTATAGATATTTTGGGGGCCAGCCTGAGTGGTACCTTGCAGTGAGAGAAATGGGAGGAGGAGAGCCAGCCAGAGGCTTCCTGAGGTCTGCTGGCTAATTGATTTTGAAGTCAGCTCAGAATTCTCTGTAAACAGCAAACATGGAGTTCAGTCTGCATTTTTGGCAGAAGCCTCTTCTTGTGCCAGACACCTTCACAACAGGGTCAGTCAAAAAGAGGAAGACCTTCAGGGAGATGGATGGGCCCAGTGTGCTCAAGCAGTGGGCCCGTGTTTCATTCTATTGTCCATGGCATTGCTGTGAGTCAGAGCCATGTGGACAACACTGGACAATAACAACAACTGACCCAAGCCTCCTTTCCTCTGGAGATTATCTAAAATGAAGTTGCAATAGATTCTCATTTGTACCACTCAGATAATATTGGAAGAGAGTGTTATATACTTTCAACATACATTTCAATAGACTTTCAACTTTAAGGTGTGACCATTGAAAATAGAGCATCACTTTTGTAACCCTATTTTGTCATTTCTCCACGTTATTGTATATGAGGAGCCTTGTAAAATGGGAATATCTTGGACTTTTCACAACTGGTAGGAAACTGGAGCTCTGGTAGCCTAATGCCTTAAGGCATTTGACTGCCAACCAGAAGGTCAGCGGTTCAAGCCCACCAGTGGCTCTGTGGAAGGAAGATGAAGATGGGGCAATCTACTTCTGTAAAGATTTACAGCCTTGGAAACCCAAGGGAGATCGCTACAAGTAGGAATCAACTCAGGGCAGTTAGGTTTTTTTTTTTGGTAAGAAACTTGCTTGATTTATACCAATATATTATCAAAGACAGAGCTAGGAATTCTTGGAATGGTCCAAATGCAAACGGGCTGATCTCCACTGTATTACGACACAGAATAAATGCAAAATCAGACAATAGAATAAACAGACATCGAACGTGACTCCTCATCCCGTACACTGGCCCCTTTCCCTGGATGTGACCCTGAAAGAGCCGGCAGTGACTGGCAGGCCCCGCCAGGCCCCTTCCTCTCCAGGCCCTGCAGGCTGAAACTCTTTTTCCCCAAATCACCTCCCTCACCAGGGCCCAGGCCTCTGTTGGCTCTCTCCAGCGGTATCCTTCCTGCCCAAGTTAGCAAGCACTTGCACACAGCTGGGAGCTTTCCCAGCCCAAGTTCCCCTGCTCCCGCGGAACCCCCCTCCCCCCAGGGCAAGGGATTTGTTTTCCTTTACCCCCCTCTCGCTTCTGAGGAGGTGCCTCTTCTTGTCAGACAAATGCCTCCAGGCTGAACAGAGGCCTGCAGGAATTTACTTTTAAAGGAAGAAAAGAAGAAGGAAGGTTCTCTTTTGGCAGCATTTCTCCTTTGGGCGAATAGCTCCAGCTCCCGGTTCCCAAGGTGCAGTCACACAGGCTGAGCTGAAGCACTGAGTGGTTTTCATCTTTGGGCAGAAAGTGCCATAAGAAATTTGCCTGGGATTTAGATGGTCTCATTCACTGAAAGGACATATTTGTTACTTAGTAGTTGCTAAAATCTCACATATGAAAAGTTGCTTTTGTTTGATGATAATCAAAGTGGATTAGGTTTCTTTAGCAAGCCAGGGGCACTTTACTCACAGTTGGAGTTCGCTTCAGGCAAAACAGAAACTGGGGACTGAAACCAGTCCTGCAATGCCAATTATCTCAGATCCCTAACAAGAATTGTTTCACTCTCATTTCCTTGTCAATTGCTCTGTTAAACCAAGGAGGGGGAGGGGGAGGGACAGAAGAAAGGGGCTGAAAGACACTTAATTGCTTAAAATATTTAGCCTAGGGACTAGGACAGCATTTATCTTTGCTGAAGCAATGTGTTTTATGCATCTTCCTGGGACCAAAAGAATATTCCTGAATTCAGCTACCCAGTCCTGCCATTTTCCCCATGGAAACTAGTACAACAATTTTATTCCCAGTTTACAAATTGGGGTTTCTTAGAAAGCAGTGTATGGTCAGGTTGTTTGAACTCACTTTAAACATAGAGTTCAAAGTCCTTTACTCTAAGGCCCAGATTTGTTGTTTTTACATTAATTGTGAGCGTTTGTCATTTCTGGGTCAAAGTAAATTTTTCTCTGCACCAAATAGTTTCACGAAAGACAAGGACAGTTGGACATCAAAATATAGATTCCCCCAGGAACGGCTTTAAACTGCTTCTTTTGATGACATGCTGCCTGACATGTTCACTTCGCCCCTCACATCAAAGCTGATTCCCTGTTGGAAAAAAATAAAAAAAAGGGAAGAAGCAGCTTTTTAATTTTGTTTTTCTGAGAAAAGTCATGCTTCAGTTTTCTCTCCATGTATACTTTCAAAACCATTGATGTGCTTTCAAAACAGGATTTTCAATAACCTTGAGAAGAGATGCAGGATGCACGATTTTGATTGTGAACAACAGCATATGATTGATTTTAGGAAAAGTTGAGGAGGTCACACAGGGGCAGTTCTAGAAAGTATGTAATGCTACCCTCAGTGGTCAGAACGAGGGCTTTCAAATTACCTTCTCTTCTTGCATGATGATAAATTGACACAGTGGTTGGAGTATACCATTGTATCGTTCATCATTTTTAAATTCTTGAGTTTGGGCTTTCTGATGTAACCGAGCCATCAAACTGTAATAGTGCAGACAGATTAGAATTTCTGGAAGATGAATATGTGTTCTAATTTCATAAGCTAAAACCCCATATAGATCTTGTTTAAATTAAACCATTCTACTTACATCCAAAGAAGCTTTGGTGGCATAGTGCCTAAGACATTTGACTGCTAACCAGAAGGCTCCTGGTTCAAACCCACAGCCACTCCTTGGAAGGAAGGTTAGGCAATCTACTTCTGTAGAGATATCACTTCGGAAACCCACGGAAAGGTCGCTATGAGTCAAATCAACTCGACGGCAGTGAGGTTTTTTTTTTGGTACTTACAGCCATAAGAATCCTGCCCCTGAAACCACATTTCTAAGATCATAAAACCAAAGCAGGAAAAGCCCACAAGACACAGCAACCATGTTCCTTAAATCATGAGATTAAGGAAGAAATATTGCAAAATAAATTTACTACTTAAATGGCCTTTCCTGACAACGGGCCATTCTTGAGACGTCTTCCCGCTCACTATCTATGGCCAGTGTTGATCAGTTTTAGAGCCTGCGCACTCCTGCCCTCCTCTACCACCTGATGAACTAAGATGGCCAATTCAAGATGAGACCAAGAGTGGAACCAAGAGCAAACAGCGGACTGCACATGCACCTGGCATGAAGGAAGCAGAGATCTATCTTAGGAATTTATCACAACCTTGTTCTGCTTCCCGACCTTCACAAAAGGCTCAGGATTTTATGAATAAGTGCCTGCACAGGGTCTTTTGAAATCACGTACCCCACGGCCTTAAAAGCTACTATAAAATCCCCTGGCTTGTAAAGCTCAGGGACACACACATGGCATTGCGTCTGGCCCTGTGTGTCTCCACCTTACAAGGTTACTGTGCTCTTATTGAACTTCTCTCTGAGCTACAGCAGGCTTTCTAGACATTATCCTGGAACCCAGTCTACAACAAAGCAAGATTTCTGCACAGGAGATAGACGGGATCAGAACCAAATGATTTTCTTGGAAGGATCCAGAAAATATTGATTCAATGTTACCATTGATGGGAACATATTATGGAAGAAAAATACATAGAATATAGGTTTGTGCCCTTTCATACTTTGTCAAAATGCCCTTTAGAAAGATGGTTGAGAATTGAGATTTTTAGGGATGCCCAAATATCTGTCCAGGAGCTCTGGAAGTGTAGTGCCTAAGGCATTTGACTGCTAACCAGAAGGCTGGCGGTTCAAACCCACTAGCCACTCCTCAGAAGAAAGATTGGGCAATCTACTTCCTTAGTGACACTGCCTCGGAAACCCAAGGAGGGGTCACTATGAGTCTGATCAGACTCGACAGCAGTGAGGGAGGGCGGAATATCTGTTCTGTGATGAAACTAATGATAACAGCTATGGGAAAATAAATCATATATTCCTACAATTTCACTCACTTATCTCATAGGCACTTTTAAGCATCTAGTAAATGCCAAATCTATTAAATGCTGAGAGAAACGCAACAATCATTTTCCCTTGCTTGCAAAAAAATCTGTTCTAGAGGCAGTGCCTCTACTGCTCTAATGGAGATATGTGCTCAAAGGATGAGCGTGGAAGCAGGAGAGGAGTGATCTGTACAGGCTCCTTGGGACAGAAACAATTGAGCTCATTTTTACCTGGAAGTTATCTTTGGGGAGAACAGCATATTGGAAAATTGATGAGGTTGGTCAATGTTAGCCAGCCTGCCCAATAAGATCATTTAGCTCCCTTTTAGCTAAAATTGTCCCAACCATACTATGAAATCTTGCAAAGAGGCCTGGGCTTTCTGTGATGTGCAGATATGCTTACTGGTTGGATCATTAATGGACCGAGGATCCAAGCCATCTTGTTAGTACCTCTCTCAGCTGGAGCCCCCTTCTCTTCTCTCCTTGTGATCTAGTCACAGGTGTTTTGGTTATCTAGTGCCGCTCTGACAGGAATATATCCTACAAATGGAATTGCTTTAATAACCAGGAGTTTATTCTCCTACTGTCCGGAGGTTTTAAGTCCAAGTTCAAAGTGCCAAGCTCTAGAGGCTGAGTGAAAGTCCCTTGACCTTGGGGTCCAGCTCTGCCTCTTGCTCCTGGCCCACTGAAGCTTGAGGAAATTCTTTACTCAAGCAACTGCTGGCTGCTGAGGCTGATAAATCCAAGATTGACAAGTGAAGAGGTACAGTCCTGATATTACCAAACCACACAGCAGGCCATTGATTCAACTCCATTGAAAGTACCAAGATCAGTGGAACATGGCAGGCTGCTGAACAATGACACGGTCACATGCAGGGTTCAACTGTGCTGTAAGCTGGAGACTGTTCCCAAGGCTTCTTCTTATATACAGAAAGCAGAGCACATCCCTAAGGCAGTTACTCAGCTGCTCACAGTAGATTCCACCATGGAGTTAATTACCAGTCTCATCATGGGGAATACTACATCCAGCTGCCCAGGCACTCAACCAGGCCCCATCAAGTTGACACACAAACTTAACTACCACAGCAGGTAAACTCTTTTACACAAAGGGCATCATCAATCAATTGTATTCACATTAAACTTCCAGCCCATATATTTTCCTCTGAGTTCTAGGTCTATGCAATGTACCCTCTACATCTCTTCACATCTAAGAAATCTTACTGATATGTTTAAAATAAAATCATAAGTCATTTTGATGAGTGCCATCAAAGTATGCTTAACCAGAAACCATGTTTCTATATAACCCACTCTTCACTAAGCATCCACCATGTTCAATCAATCGCCATATCCTATTGGTTTTACCTTTTAAAGTTCTCTGGCATTGTTAATTTCTCTCCCTATCCATCACAAAAAAAAAAAAAAAAAAAAAAAACCACAACATATACCAACTATCATAAATTCTTGCTGGTATAATTACAAAGTAAAAACCTATTTTGGGGGGTGAGGCATCTCATTATTGTTGTCAGTTGCCACTGAGTTGGTTCCAACTTATAGTAAACTTATGTATAGCAGAACAAAATGTTGCCCGGTCTGGCACCACCTTTAAAAGTACTGGTATGTTTGACCTTCCTGAGTCACTGTGTCACTCCATCGCGTGGAAGGAGTCCCTTGTTTGCACTCACCCTCTACTATGCCAAGCGTGATTGCACTTTCCTGATGATATGCCCAAAGCAACCAAGATGAAGTCTCACTGCTGGCCTCTAAGGAGCATTCTGGCTGTGCTTCCTCCTGAACTGATCTGTTCATTTTGCTGGCAGTCCACAGTACACTCAGTATTTTTCACCAATACCACAATTCAAATGGATCAATTTTTTTTCTAATTGTGTCTCGCATGCATATGAGGTGATTGAAAGTAGCATGGCTTGGGTCAGGTGTACCTTAGTCCTGAAAGTGACCTCTTCGCTTTTCAAAATATTAAAGTGGTCTTTTGCAGTAGATTTCCCCACTGCAATAAATTATTTGATTTCTTGACTGCTGCTTCCATAGCCGTTGATTGTTGATTCAGGTACAATGATATCCTTGACAATTTCAGTTTCTTCTGCATTAATTATGATGTTTGTTATCAAACCAGTAGTGAGCATTTTCATTTTCTTTATGTTCAGGAATATCTTATACGGAAGGTTGTAGTCTTTGAACTTTATCATTAAGGGCTTCAAGTTGTCTTCACTTTTGACAAACAGCATTGTATGATCTGCATATCACAGGTTTTGTGAGGATCCCTCCAATCCTGTGTTCTTCTTCATATAGTCACCCTTCTCAGATTATTTGTTCAGCATACAGATTGAACAAGTAAGGTGAAATGATACGATCTTGCTTTGCATCTTTTCAAATTTTAAATCTACTTGCTGTGTTTGAACAACTTCCTCTTGATCCATGTACAGATTCTGCATGGGCACAATTAAGTGTTCTCATTCTTTGTAATGTTATCCGTAATTTGGTATGATGCTCTCACTTCAATACCTTCATGTAGTCAGTAAAACACAGGTAATCTTCTTTTGTCAGATGGATCTTGACTGAAAGCAAATACCAGAAAGATGTTTACTTATGTTTTATTGACCATGCAAAAGCATTTGATTGTGTGGATCATAACAAGTTAGGCATAACATTGAGAAAAATGGGAATTCCAGAGCAATTAATTGTACTCATGAGGAACTTGTACATAGACCAGAAGGCTGGTGTTTAAACAGAACAATGGGACATTGCATGGTTTAAAATCAAGAAGGGAGTGTGTCAGGGTTGTATCCTTTCACCATACTTATTCAATCTGTATGCTGACAACTAATCTGAGAAGCTGGACTATATGAACAAGAATGTGGCATCAGGGTAGGATGAAGGATCATTAACAACTTGTGATATGGGACTTGAAGCACTTACTGATGAAAATTGAAGACTACAGTCTGCAGGATGGATTATACCTCAATATAAAGAAAACAAAAATCCTCACAACTGGACCTATAAGCAGTATCTTGATGAATGGAGAAAAGACTGAAGTTGTCAAAGACTTCATATTACTTGATTCTACAATCAACACCAATGGAAGCAGTAGTCAAGACATCAGATGATGTATAGCATTAGGCAAATGTGCTGCAAAAGACCTCTTTCAAGTGCTGAAGAGCAAAGATGTCTCCTTGTGGACTAAGGTGCGCCCGACACAAGCCATGGTATTTTCAATTGCCTCGAATACATGTGTGGCCTGGGGATTGGAGGCTGCTTTTTGCTTGGGGGTGGTTTTATTTTAAGGCCAGGGCCCAAGGTAGGAGGGCCGAAATAGGGGGGCCGGAACTTGAGGGCTGCTTTTTGTTTGCGGGGGAGCTCTATTTAAAGCCAGGACCCAAGGTAGGCGGGTGGGGGTTGGGAGATGCTTTTTGCTTGGGGGCAGCTCTATAAGTCCAGGGCCTGAGGTAGGAGGGTCCAGGGCTTGGAAGCTGCTTTTTGATTGGTTGTGGCTCTTTATTAAAGCCAGGGCCCGAGGTAGGTGGGCCTGGGGCTGGGGCTGCTTTTTGCTTGGGGATGGCTTTTAATTAAGGCTGGTAGGGGTGGCTTTTTATTAAGGTCGGGACCTGAGGTAGGTGGGCCCGGGGCTTGGAGGCTGATTTTTCCTTGGAGGCAGCTCTATTTTAGGGCTGTGGCTGGAGGTACACAGGTGCAGAGGGGTTAGGAACAACTAAAGGAGAAGAATTTGTCTGTCGGTTTATTGTCCTGTGGTGGCTTACATGTTGCTGTTAGGTTGGAGTCTATACCACTGTGCTGCAAAATGCCAGCAGGGTCACCTATGGTGGATGGGTTTTCGAGGAGCTTCCGGGCTAAGACATACTTTGAAGAAGGAAGAGGCCATCCACTTCTCAAAGAATTGGCCAGTGAAAACCTTATGAATAGCAGTGAAACACTGTCTGATATATTATTGGAAAACTTTATGAATAACCTTGAAACATTGTCAGATGTAGTGGCAGAAGATGAGCCCATCAGGTCAGAAGGCACTCAAAATTTGACCGGGGAAGAGTTGACTCCTCAGAGTAGAGATGACCTTAATGATACCAATAGAGTAAAATTTGGGGGACCTCCACTGGCTGATGTGGCAAGACCCAAATGAGTAGAAACAGCTGCAAACATCCCTTAATTATAGGAACGTGGACTGTACAGAGTATGAATCTAAGAAAATTGGAAGTTGTCAAAAATGAAATGGAATGCATAAAGATCAATATCCTAGGCATTCGTGAGCTGAAATGGACTAGTTTTGGCCATTTTGAATCAGACAACCATTTGATCTCTGTGCTGAGAATGACAGATTAAAGAGGAATGGTATGGCACTCAGAGCCACAAAGAGTGCTTCAAGATCTGTCCTGAAGTACAAAGCTGTCAATGATAGTATAATATCCATATGCCTACAAGGAAGTCCAGTTAATACTGTTGTTGTTGTTATGTGCCGTCGAGTCAGACCCGATTCATTGCAAGCCCTCCTTGGGTTTCCGAGATGGTATCACTGCAGAAGTAGATTGCCCAAACTTCCTTCCGAAGACGAAGAGTGGCTGGTGGATTTGAACAGCCAGCCTTCTGGTTAGCAGTCAAATGCCATAAGTACTATGCTACCAGAGCTCCTACTATTATTCAAATCTATGGACCAACCACCAAAGCCAAAGATGAGAAAATTGCAGATTTCTACCAACATCTACAGTCTGAAATTGACTTAACATGCAATCAGGATGTGTTCATTATCATTGGACTGGAATGCAAAAGTTGGAAACAAAGAATAGTTACAGGTAGTTGGAAAATATGACCTTGGTGATAGAAATAATGCTGGAGTTCACATGAGAGAATTTTGCAAGACCAACAACTTATTCACTGCAAACACCCCTTTTCAACAACATAAGTAATGACTATACATGTGGACTTCACCAGATGGAACACACTGGAATCATATTGACTACATGTGTGGCAAGAGGTAATGGAGAAGTTCAATATCTTTGGCTAAAACAAGGCCAGGAGCTGATTGTTAAACAGACCATCAACCACTCATATGCAAGTTCAAGTTAAAATTGAAATTAAAACATGTCAACAAGAGCCAAAATATGATCTTGAAAATATCCCTCCTGAATTTAGAGACCATCTAAAGAATAGATTTGATGCATTGAACACCAATGACCAAAAACCAGAAGAATTATTGATATCAATTGTTGATGATATCAAGAACATCATCCATGAAGAAAGCAAGAAGTCATTAAAAAGATGAGAAAAGGAGAAAAGACCAAAATGGATGTCAGAAGAGACTCTGAACCTTGACCTGGAGCAGAGAACAGTTAAAGGAAGTGGAAGAATGAGAAGATAAAAGAGCTGAAGAGAAGATTTCAAAAAGCAGCTCTGGTGGCATAGTGCCTAACGCATTTGGCTGCTAACCAGAAGGCTGGTGGTTCAAACCTACTAGTTACTCCTTGGAAGGAAGGTTGGACAATCTACTTCTGTAGTTATACTGCCTTGGATACCCAAGGAGGGGTCACTATGAGTCAGATCTGACTCGACGGCAGTAAGTTTAAGTTTTTTTTTTTTTTTTTTAATAATGAAATGTGCAAAGACCTGGAGTTAGAAAACCAAAAGGGAAGAACATGTTTGGCATTTCTCAAGCTGAAAGAACTGAGGGAAAAAGTTAAGCCTTGAGTTGCAATTTGAAAGATTTTATGGGCAAAATCTTGAATGATATAGGAAACATCAAAAGAAGATGGAAGGAATACACAGAGTCACTGCACCAAAAAGATTTGTTCAATGTTCATCCATTACAGTAGGTGACATATGATCAAGAACCAGTGGTATTGAAGGAAGAAATCAGAGCTGCGTTGAAGGAAGTGGCAAGGAAGGCTCCAGGAATTGATGGAATACCCACTGAGATGTTTCAACAAACGGATGTTCCACTGGAGGCACTCACTTGGTTATGCCAAGAGATTTGGAAGACAGCTACCTGGCCAACTGACTGGAAGAGATCTCTATTTTCACCATTCCAAAGAAAGGTGATCTCCAGAATGTGGAAATTATCGAACAATATCACTAATATCACATGCAAGTAAAATCTTACTGTAGATGATTCAAAAACTGTTTCAGCAGTATATTGACAGAGAGCTTCCAGAAATGCAGTCTGGATTCAGTAGAGTATGTGGAATGAGAGAAGTTATTGCTGATGTCAGATGGACCTTAGCTGAAAGCAAAGAATAACAGAAAGATATTTACTTATATTTTATTGACTATGCAAAAGCATTAGATTGTGTGCACCATAACAAATTATCTGTAACACTGAGAAGAATTGAAATTCCAAAACACTTGTCTGTACACATGAGGAACCTATACACAGATCTGTCATTTCAACAGAACAAGGGCATACTGCATGGTTCAAAATCAAGAA
Organism: Orycteropus afer afer; assembly: GCF_000298275.1. NCBI lineage: Eukaryota > Metazoa > Chordata > Mammalia > Tubulidentata > Orycteropodidae > Orycteropus > Orycteropus afer. Next base: position 653,836 of record NW_006922121.1, read on the forward strand.
GTGTGTGTGTCAAGGTTTATCATTTCACCATACTCATTCAATCTGTATGCTGAGCAAATAATCTGAGAAACTGGATTATATGTAGAAGAACATGGCATCAGGATTGGAAGAAGACTCGTTGACAACCTGCGATATGCAAATGACACAACTTTGTTTGCTGAAAGTGAGGATTACTTGAAGCACTTACTGATGAAGGTTAAAGACTACAGTCTGCAGTATGGATTTCACCTCAATATAAAGAAAACAAAAATGCTCACACCTGGTCCAATAAGCAGCTTCATGGTGGATGGAGAAAAGATTGACAGTGGATGGAGAAAAGTTTGACATTGTGAAGGATTTCATATTACTTGGTTCTACAATCAACACCAATGGAAGCAGCAGTCAAGACATTAGACAATGTATTGCATTGGGTAAATCTGCTGCAAAAGACCTCTTTCAAATGATGAAGAGCAAAGATGTCTCCTTGAAGACTAAGGTGCACCCAACCCAAGCCATGGTATTTTCAATCATCTTTTATGTATGTGAGAGCTGGAGAGTGAATAAGGAAGACTAAAGAAGAGTTGATGCTTTTGAATTGTGGTGTTAAAGAAGAATGTTAAGAGTACCATGGACTGCTGAAAGGACTAATAAATCTGTCCTGGAGGAAGTGCTGGCAGTTTACTGCCTAAGGCGTTTGACTGATAACGAGAATGCTGGCAGTTCAAACCCACCAGCCACTCTTCAGAAGGAAAGTTGGGCACTTTACTTCTGTAGTGATACCTCCTCAGAAACACAAGGAGGAGTCACTACGAGATGGATATGACTTTGTGGCAGTGGGTTTGGCTGTTTTTGGAGTAAGTGCAGCCAGAATGCTCCTTGGAAGTGAGACATCATCTCATCTATTTTGGTCATGTTGTCAAAAGGAACCATACTCTGGAGAAGGATATCATGCTTGTAAGGTGGAGGGTTGATGAAAGAGGGGAAGGCCTTCAAGGAGATGGACTGACACAGTGGCTGCAATGATGGGCTCAAGTACAGCAAGGACGGTGGAGATGTTGCAGGACTGGGCAGTGTTTCATTCTGCTGTGCATGGTGTCACTATGAGTTGGGGATGACTTGACAGCACCTAACAACAACAAGAACAAACCTCTTTCTGATATTTTCAGCTTTCAGCCAAGATACATCTGACATCACCAATAATATACCTGTTCCACGTCCTCTTCTCAATCTGGCTGCAAATTCTGGCAGTTCTCTGTCAGTGTATCACTGCAGCCACATATTTTTGCATCCCATATTTTCTAATTCATTCTAGTACTGCGTGCAGCTATATCTTCAAGGCATAGATCAGATGATAGCATTTTTGGTCCTTATATTGAAAACTTCAAATGACGTCTCATAGCTCTATTACATCTATTAATACTGAATGGTTAAGCTAAAGTGAGCTATCGCTTCATTTCTCACTTTTTTATGTTCACAATCAATGAACCAGCCACAGTGAATGTCTTGAATTTCTTTGGTTGAACCCTCCTTTTACTACAGGCACTTTGTAGACACATATTTCTTCAACATGGCATCCTCTTCTTTCTCCTCCACATCCTGCAGAGTTCAATTGTCACATTTTCAATGAAATTTTCCTGACTTTGAATCAAGTGTAGAAAATAATCTCAGTGCTTTGGACCTGTCTTTTATAACCTATGTCCCAAATTGTATTCATGTTTGTAAGGTTACTTGATTAAAATCTAACCCACCTCTAAACTTTAAGCTCTTATTCTTTAAAGAAAGACAAACTTTGTTTCTGCTTTTGATTACATGTTCTTATTTGTTGTTGTTGTTATGTGCTGTCGAGTCGGCCCCAACTCATAGGACCCCTCCTTGGGTTGCAAAGGCAGTATCACTATGGAAGTAGATTGCCCAACCTTCCTTCCGAGGAGTGGCTGGTGGGTTTGAACTGCCAGCCTTCTGGTTAGCAGTCAAATGCCTTAGGCACTATGCTACCAGAGCTCCTATGTTCTTATTTAGTACACTGCTAAGTACAGAGTGTGTTGGTGAAAAATACTGAAAATACCATGGACTGCCAAAGAACTAACATCTGTCCTGGAAGAAATGCAGCCAGAATGTTCCTTGGAAGCGAAAATGGCCAGACTTTGTCTCACTTGCTTTGGCCATGTTGTCATATGGGACCTGTTTCGATTACATAGTGCTGTGCTGACAAGAATATATCACAAATGGGATGGCTTGAACAAACGGGTTTATTTTTATAATTTTGGGAGTCTAGATGTCTGAGTTCCAAGTGTCAGGCCCTAGGTGCTGAGTGAAAGCCCCTCATCTTTGGGCTTCAGCTCTGCCTCTTGCTCCCAGACCACAGAAGCTAGAGGCATCTTTTCACTCTGTCAGGTACTGGCTGCTGAGGCTAACAAGCCCAAGGTCAACAAATAAAATGGCACAGTCCTGATGTTACCAAGCAATGCAGCAGCCCATTGATTCAAGTCTGTTGAAAGTTCAAAGATCAGCAAAGCATGGCAGGGTGCTGAATGACTCAGCTACATGCAGGGTTCAAGCATGCCATAGGCTAGAGACCGTTCCCAAAGGAAACCCCATCCCTAAAGCAGCTACTCAGCTGCTTGTGGTAGATCCCACCATGGAGTTGATTGCCAGTCGCATCATGGGGAATAACAACCCCAAGCTGCCCAGCCACTCAACCAGGCCCAGCCAAGTTGACACACAACCTTAACAAACACAGGACCATTTCTTGGAGAACGATATCATGCTTGGTAAAGTGGAGAATCAATGATGAAGGGGCAGGCCCCCAATGAAATGGATTGACACAGTGGATGTTACAACATACTCAGGTATAGAAAAGATTGTTAGGCTGGCACAGGACCAGGCAGTGTTTCCTTCTGTTGTACATAGTGTCGCCATAAGTTGGAGCCAACTCGATGGCACCTAACAGCAACAACAAGTACAGACTTTCAGGCTCAGTGGCTTCTAACCTTGGTAAGGGGTGTGGGGCGAGGTCTGGTGGTATATGCCTGCTATAAGTAGCTGCTATTAACTCAGGAATGTGGCTTCACAAGGGGGGAAGAAGAGACGGGGTGGGAATGACTTTGCATTTTCCCATACGTGGCCAAACAAGATGGAGTCTGGGAGCCATTTTGGGAAGCTACTGCCATACCTGATATACTAGGTAACATGAAAGAGACCTTAAAGAATGTGGCCTCAGTTTCCTTCCTTCCTTTCTTCCTCGCCTCCTTCCATCCTTTCTTCCTTGCTTCCTTTTGTTTTTTTTGCTGAAAGTCTTGGTTTACCTTGATATTTGATTTCAGTCTTTGGATACTGTAAAATATCTTTATTCCTATAATAAAGCCTTGCTCTTCCTTTGTAATACTTAGGTTATTTGTACAAAGCAAAAGAACTCCGGATAAAACCATGTGCCTCTGGGAGAGAACTCCGACTGACAGGATTACTAAGAACCCTGCTGCACTTGACTTCTTCCTCCAGCGCTTTTTCTCTCTCCTCTGCTTTCACTATCTCAAATGCATGTAAAGAAAAACAATGACAGACAATGATTTGCTGGCCTTGTCTTGGGGAATGACTGTGACATTTTTTAGAGTTGTGTGAAAATGCAATTGACTTAGAATCAGGAAAACAGCTTGCATGTGTTGTGCAGTGACAGCTACTACCATTTATGTTTGCTGATTCTTTATATTAGTGCCAGGTCCTCTGAGAGAGTTTTCTAAATACTTCTCTGACTGTAGATCTCCTCTCCTTGATGGATTAGGTAGCCTCCTTTCTCCTTGTTTGCATGTGATTAGCAGAAAAATGGACAAATCTGTCTTAGAAGAAGAATAGCCAGAATGATCCTTAGAAGGGAGGATGGTGAGACTCAGTCTCAAATATTTTGGAAATGTTATCAGGAAGGACCAGTCCCTGGAGAAAGAAAGTGTGCTTGGCAAAGCGGGAAGTGAGCAAAAACACAAGAATGCCCTCAGTGAGATGAATTGGCACAATGGCTGTAGCAAGGGATTCAAACGGAGCAACAGCTGTGACTAAGGCACAGGACAAGGCAGTGTTTTGTTCTGTTAAACATAGGGTCACTAGGAGCTGGAACCAAGTGGATGGCACTTCGCAAAATTAAGAACAACAAAGTATGCTTGCTGTGTTGCTCTATAATTATTCTCGTCAGTCTTTCTCATCATGTGGTAAAATCCTTTGGATCGGAAGAAAACAATTTCCTAATCAAAAATTTGTATCAGTGTCCTCCCTAAGAATGAGTAAATTGATGATAATATATTATATTTAATAATTTTAACACAATTGGCAAGTCTGTAGTGCTTAGTAACTGCCAGTTACTTTTCTAAGTGTTTTTAATCTAATAAACTAATTCATAGACCCTGTTCTTAAATTGTAACCTAGGGTTTGGGGATTTCTATAACTGTACCCTTTACATCAAGTTTTCTTTCTTCAGGAAAACTGAGTTTGTATAGGACTCTGCACTTTATTTCTCTTTATATTGGACAAATAACTTAATCCTGTGAAAGTCAGTTTTCTCATGTAAATGAAGATAGTTATTACCGACTATCAATATGCTGGCAGATAAAATTGTATTTTCCTCCTTCTCTGAACCAATGGTGTGTATTATAAATCCTTAATATTCCCCACTTTCATTTTTCAGATTAATGGAACATACTATGAAATAAGGGAATTCAGGGCACAGAGAAGGTAATAATTATAATGGCTGGTCCCTGGGTGGTGTGACTTTTTAATGCATTCAGCTCCTAACCTAAACATTGATGAGCTAGACCACCCACAGGTCCTATGAAAGAAAAGTTTGGCTATGTGCTTCAAAAAAAAATCAGCTTGAACACTATATGGAACAGAGTTCTACTCTGACCCAAATAGGGTTTCCATGAGTTGGAAGTGATTCAATGGCAACTTTTGTTTTGTTTTGTTTTGTTTGAAGATTACTTGAACAATTTCTCTCAGAAAGATGTCCCAAATGTCCAAACTACCATGACACTCCATCATTTCAGACATTATCTCCTCCTCCTCCTCCCAGTAATTCCCCCCATCTTAGGGTTCTGTATTTCGCTGTAACGCCTCACAGAACTCACAGACACCCAAGGGTTCGTCTCACGTAGTAGTGGTGGAGGCTGGCAGGCTGGCGAGTCCCGGGTCCGTGAGTGGGTCTGGAGGATCCTCCCAACTCTCGGGGTTTGATGAACCTTGATCAGTAGATCAGATGATGGCTGCTGTCCCAAATCCAGGGGTGAGATGAGGATGAGCCAAGACACAAAACTGGAGCAAGAAGAGGGTGAACCTTCCCAGGAAATTTGTAGGTATATCCTCAAAGAAGCTAAGGGTGGTGATTTGAATTATACCCTGCAGCAAGGCAGGACTCAAGATACATTCCACCTGTGTTGCTCCAACAGAAATAACCTAAGTGAATGGCTTTAACAATCAGCAGCTCAAGGAAAATCCCATCACAGAGCTGACTGCTAGTCATTACAGGGAACGACTACTACCAGCTGCCCAGGCAAACTTATACCTGACCTTAACTACCACACCACCCCAAACAGTCATGGATAATAGGATTTACAATACATCACAGAATGGAGGGCAATGGCTAGAATGGCCACATCAAGCAATTTACCGCAAAGATAAAGAAGGAGAAGGCATTGAGTAAGGCAAGGGCAGTGTAAAACAAACAGGATAATTGGATTATAGATCACAGTGAAGCAGAAGGGCTATTAGAATTGGGATAGTAGATTGAGTAAGTAGGAAAAAAAAGTAGAGGTTGCTGAAAGAGGGGTCTGCATGAAACAGATCAGGGAAGAGTCATAGTAGTTGGAAATGGTAGGTTGAGGTATAAAAAATCAAAAGAATGAGAGCTACAGTAAGTGAGTCGGCATTGTTGC
>NW_006922121.1:664446-670413 GCF_000298275.1 Orycteropus afer afer
CTGGCTGACTGTTCCTCTGTCTGCCTCCCTGGCTTTTAATCCCCTTTGTCCTGCTCTTTCGGCCTGCTACTCTGGCGTCCCTGCGTTGTCTCTCCTCACCTGTAAGCCTGGGGCTCAAGGCTTTTATCCCCTTCCCTGCTCTTCCGGCCTGCTACTCTGGCATCCCTGCGTCCTATGATGGATTTGGTCAACTAAAATAGAAAAAAGGCAAACAAACAAAACAAAAAATGTTTGAAATAGAAGATTTGAATCTGCCTACGTACTCATGAGATAAATAATTTTCAAAAGACTTAAATAGTGCATGCCTTTATGGGATGTTAGAATTTATACTTTGTCAAAGATGAATATAGACAATCATACCTTTATAATAATAAACCTAATAGATTCAAACGTCTACCTTTGGAACTGAATATGTGATGATTCTGCTCTAATAATTTTTGTCTCTAATTTTATTGGCCAATAGACTTAAAATTCTTACAGTGTATGGGACATACCATTTCAATATGTTTATCTCTAGGATCTAGCACACAGTAGGCCCTCAGTAAATTTTAATAGCTTTTAATTAAATTGGAGATGGACAGGATTTATACAGAATAAAAAGATCTTAAAAATGGATTATAAACCTCAAACCAAGTTAACATTTCAATTGCAAAGACGGATTTTATTTTTGATCTCATAAAAGAATTAAACAAAAACTGTGTCTCAAATAATTTTATCTTTCTTTTTTAAGCAAGTAACAGCAATGCAAAATGTTTCTAAACTTCACTATCTTGTCTGTGTAGGATTAGAAATTTACTGTGCCTGCTGGAGAATGGTGGTTTACATGTTTTCTATATTCCCAGACATCTGGTATGTCTCCTCTACTTAGAGCAGACTATAAGGTGATATGGAATAAAAACTTGCTCAAGGGTTTAAGGGTATAGGTTTCTGGGATTATGGATATATATGTTTTTAATCATGGAAGATTATAAACATATAATCTGAATTTTATTAAAAAGTATAAGCTGCTCTGAACAACCATTGAAAATTGAAATTGAAGCAGGGAGATACAAGGGCAATGTAATTTTCTTAACAGTAACAACCACCATTCAGTGTGAATTGTATTTTACCAGGCATGATGCTAGACAAAATAAGTTCATTACCTTTCATCCTTAAAACAACCTTAAAAGACAGGCATTATCCCACATTTAATTATGAAGAACCTGAAGTGCAAAGAGCTTAGCAAATGTACCTTGAGTCACAAAATAGAAACCAGTGGAATAAGGTTTAACTTCAGGTCTCGCAGATATTAAGGCAGATATTCTTTTTGTGCTCTTAGGGTTCTGCGGTACTATGATAATAACAGTAATACAGGTAACAGCTAGAATTGAGGCTTTCTCATGAGTCAGATGATGTTTAAACACTTCACATATATTGCTGTTGTTATGTGCCGTCCAGTAGGACCCAACTCACAGCGACCCCTCCTTGGGTTTCTGAGGCAGTATCACTATCGAAGTAGATTATCCAAACTTCTTTACATATATTAGCATATTTATTCCTCACAGCAATATTGGAGTAAACCGAGGAGTAAAGAAGTTATATGATTTTCACAAGTTCACAGAGCTAGCATGTGAAACCAAACTCTTCAGTATAGCATTGCATACAATGTTCCTTGAATAGGTGTTTTTGTTAGTTGCCATCTTGTTGGCTCTGACTCACGGTGACTTTCTGCCGTATGTTCTTTTTGATGATGAGTACAATGCCATTTCTCTTCAATTTGTTGTTCCAGCAGTGGAGGTCATGTGATTGTTGGACTCCAAATGGCCAATACCAGCCATTTCAACTCACTGATGTCTATGATACGATCTTCAAGTGCTCAAGTCATTTTTGATGACTTCCAATTTCTTTTGATTCATGTTCAGGCAATCCATGTTCCAATTGCTCATGGATGTTTGCAGCTGTTACTTCTGATTTTGGGTAGTACCACATCTGCAAATGAAGGTCCTGAAGGCTTTACTCCATTGACATCATTGTTGTTGTTGTTGGTATGTGCCGTCAAGTCGACCCCAACTCATAGAGACCCCTCCTTGGGTTTCCGAGGCAGTATCACTGTGCAAGTAGATTGCCCAACCTTCCTTCCGAGGAGCGGCTGGTGGGTTTGAACCTCCAGCCTCCTGGTTAGCAGTCAAATGCCTTAGGCACTACTCTACCAGAGATCCTATTGACATTATTAGGTCTACTCTACTTTGAGGAAACATCTCTTCCCTAATGGTATTTTGAGTTTCCAGCCTGAAGAGCTTGTCTCCCACAATAGTGTCTGCAGTGTTTTGTTGTTATCCACAATATAATGTTTACACTGGCTAATTTTCAGAACTAGATTGTCAGACCCTTACTCCTACTCTGTCTTAATCTAAAAGCTCTGCTAAAACAGGTCCACCATAGTAATCCTGTTGGTACTTGAAATACAAGTGGCATAGATTCCAACATCATAGTAATATGCCAGTCACCACAGTATGAGTAATTGACAAGCATGTGGTGGTTAAATAAGAGAAATTATGGAAAGTTCTAGCTTAATAAAGAGCATATATTAGGAACCAAGCAAATCCTGATGATTCTAGGTGGTACAAATGGTTAATGTACTTAGCTACTTCTATCCAAAAGGTTGGCAGTTTGAATTCCCTCAAAGGTGCCTCAAATAAATAATTAAAGGTCTGGCTATCTTACTTCCTAACAAATCAGCAGTTAAAAACCCTGTGTAGCACAATGCTACTTGGTTCACATTGGTGTACATGAGGTAATCATGTGATGGAAAGAATTCAATTGCAATTGACATTTTTTTTTTTTTTAAAGTAAATCTTAATTCCCTTTTCCCCTGCATTGAATATTTTGTTGAACGAGTCATGAAAATGATAATACATGAGTAGTAGGTACAGATATATAAAAACAATACAAGACAGGCAAACGATAGCCCCTCAGATCTATTGTTTATTTGACATTTTAGTCCTCCTATTCACAAAAGAGTTATGGTTTTCTACAGTTCAGTTTATAGAAATATCTGGCATGGTCATCACTTTTAGATTATGTCTGTTTCATAAGCTCTTGTAGTCAGGGCATTTTTACCGAAATGCCAGGCAATTTGTGATTCCTCTTTGTTTTATGACCTTTCAGTTAGTGTGCAATCTAGTTGACAGTGCTCATCCAACACCTATAGCAATTTCATCTGAGAGCAAGTTTTCCTGAGACACTAACTTGCATCTGAATAAATCAAATATAATCCAATACTTCTGCAATGCTTCCTTTATCGACTGATCTCCAAATGGTATGACAAAAAGAATCATGTTTTCTGGTATGATTTGTTTCTTCGGAAATCCATGCTAATTTTAGCTCGTAACCTATTGCTTTTTCTTTCCCATGCTATTTTTATGAATGGGTAGTTTATCATTCCAGTTGAGGGAGAAATAAATATGCTCATGTAGGGGGAGGCTTTTACACTCCTATCTTAAGGCAGATCATGGGACTTCATCATTTGCTTTCATGAATTTATATGAAATTGATAGAGTCTGTTTTGGGAGTATTTATTTGGTATTTAATCATGTTCTGGCTCATACACGCATGCAATTAAGTGTTCATGTATATGTCCTTCTTCTCCCTTTAAATATAATATCTTTTTATGAAAGCCGGGGGAATGACTTTTATAGCTTGCTTATAACCATCAGTGCCTACACAATGAGAGATGGGTAGTAGGTGGTCAACAGTCTTGGTTGGTTCATGTTCTTGGTCAAATAAAGGGGGCTACAAAGTTGTGGGTGAGCATCTGCATTCTGACAACATAGAAACTTTGGCTGTGATCATCTTTTGTTTCTGACTAGTTGTAAAAATTCTTGAGCAAGCTATTTAAACTAGAGTTTTTCATCCGTGCAATGAAATTAACAATAGTACCTGCCATATAGGATCAAATGAGATAATTAGCACTTTGGTGGCATGTTATAAGGGCAGAAAGTACTATTGACAATAGTCTTTTATTTAATGATATTTATTGGGCACCTACTATAATCCAATTAGTTCCTGAAATAAGGATTAGGGAAATCACCTTGTTTATGCCTTCAGGGAGAGACACAGAGAGAGAGAGAGAGACACACGGCAATGTCTGTGATAATGTTGTTAGTTGGCCCTGAGTTAATTCTGACTCATGATGACCTCATTTGTTATAGGGTAGAACTGCTCCATAGAGTTTTCTTGCTTGTCCACTGGCCGGGTTTGAACTGCCAACAGTTAAGTTACAGTCCAGCACAAGCTGATATGAAAAGTGTAACAATCCGTTACATGACAAGTATCTAAATGCTTAAGAGAATTAGGGGAGAATTCAGAGAGAAAGCAGCTTTTAGAATGATACCTAAAGTTGAATCAGATAAGAGAGGAAAGACAAGGAAATCATAGACATTTATTTAAATGACTAAGGAGCACTGGTGACGTAGTGTCTAAGGCACTTGACTGCTAACCAGAAGACTGGTGGTTCAAACCCACCAGCTACTCCATAGAAGGAAGACTGGGTAATCTACTTCTGTAGAGATTTACCACCTCAGAAACCCAAAGGAGGTTGCTATGAATCGGAATTGATTCAATGGCAATGAGCTTGTTTTGGTGTTTTAGATATCAATGACTGAATAGTTTGTCTAACTAAGAAGGATTTCCACCAAATCTGCAGTTTTGCACTTACTGAGTATTTTTATACTATGCACTTTCATCAGGGAGGACCTTCCTTGCAGCATGTACTACTTAATATTCCTCTAATTATCATCCCAACAATATACAGTTAAAACATTCACGTAAGGGCATGTATATGTATTTAATTGAACATTTTTCACTTTTCAGTAATAATGGAAAAACTTACTTAATCTGTGTTGAGTCCTGGGTTTTTCATCTATAAAATGGGACAGTTATACCTGACTTATGAACAAGATATCAGACAATGTTTCACTGCTATTTATAAGGTTTCCTCTGGTCAATTTTTTGAGAAATGTGTGGCATGTTTCTTCTTCCTAGTCTGTCTTAGTCTGGAAGCTCTGCTGAAACTTGTCCACCATGGGTGACCCCACTGGTATTTAAAATATTCATTGTATGGCCTCCAGCTTCACAGCAACACACAAGCCACCAGAGTATGATGAACTGACAGAGGAGTTATGAGAACACCGAGATGTTTCAACATAGATGAGGCACTGGAGGCAGATACTCTTCTGTGCTAAAAAAGTTGGAAGACAGCTACCTGGCCAACCAGGTGGAAGAGATACATATTTGTACCATTCTAAAAAAAGGGGGACCCAAGAGAATGTGGAAATTATCAAACAATATCCTTAATATCACATACAAGTAAAATTTTCTGAAGATAATTCAAAACCATTTACAGCAGTATATTGACAGGGAACTTCCAGAAATTTAAGCCAGATTCAGAGGAGGATGTGGAACAAGGGATAACATTGCTAATATCAGAGGGATCTTGACTGAAAGCATGAATACCAGAAAGATGTTTACTTATTTTATTGACTATGCAAATGTACTTGACTGTGTGGGTAGTGACAAATTATGGAAAACATTAGGAAGAATGAGAATTCTAAAACACTTAATTGTATTCTTGAGGAAGCTGTACATAGACCTGGAGGCTGTTGTTTGAACAGAACAAGAGGATACTACAAGGTTTAAAATTAGGAAGGGTGTGTATGAGGGTTGTATCCTTTCATGTTAAATCAATCAGTATGCTGAGCAAATATTCTGAGAAGCTGGACTATATGAGGAAGAATGTGGCATCAGGAGCAGATGAAAACTCATTAACAACCTACAATATGCAAATGACACAACCTTACTTGCTGAAAGTGAAAATGACTTGAAGCATTTATTGATGAAGATTAAAGACTACAGTTTGCAGTATGGATTACACCTCACCATAAAGAAAATGAAAATCCTCACAACTGGACCAATAAGCAGCATCATAAT
>NW_006922121.1:670513-672044 GCF_000298275.1 Orycteropus afer afer
TAGTCATTACAGGGAACGACTACTACCAGCTGCCCAGGCAAACTTATACCTGACCTTAACTACCACACCACCCCAAACAGTCATGGATAATAGGATTTACAATACATCACAGAATGGAGGGCAATGGCTAGAATGGCCACATCAAGCAATTTACCGCAAAGATAAAGAAGGAAAAGGCATTGAGTAAGGCAAGGGCAGTGTAAAACAAACAGGATAATTGGATTATAGATCACAGTGAAGCAGAAGGGCTATTAGAATTGGGATAGTAGATTGAGTAAGTAGGAAAAAAAAGTAGAGGTTGCTGAAAGAGGGGTCTGCATGAAACAGATCAGGGAAGAGTCATAGTAGTTGGAAATGGTAGGTTGAGGTATAAAAAATCAAAAGAATGAGAGCTACAGTAAGTGAGTCGGCATTGTTGCAGGAGGAGAGACATATACAAGGAACTGAGGGGCAAAAAATGGAAGAAAGAGAATCTACAGAGATAGAATTGGAATTATCTGGGACATTTTTGTTGTTATTGTTATGTGCCATCACGTCGGACCCGACTCATAGCAACCCCTCCTTGGGTTGCTGAAGCAGTATCACTATGAAAGTAGATTACCCCATCTTCCTTCTGAGGAGTGGCTGGTAGGTTTGAATCACCAGCCTTTTGGTTAGCAGTCAAGTGCCTTAGGCACTATGTTACCAGAGCTCCCTCTGGGACATTAGGCAAGTACAATGTGTTTGAGAGAGGAAAAGAGGTCCAGAAGTGAAAATGGCCAAAAAATGACCAAGATATTCACACTGGAAAACTGCATGATAGAGTAAGAAGACTTGACCCTTACTTTCTGCTCTGGAAGTTACTATTTATGTGACCTTTATAAAAATGCTTTTGCTGAGTGTGTTAGACTGGGTTCTCCAATGAAACAAAACCAGTAAAGCTTATATATAGAGAGAAAGAGAAATTTATCTTAGGAAAATGGCCCACACACAGAAGCTGGCAAGTCCAAAGTACTTGGATCAAATGTGAAGCTGGAGGCTTTTCCCAACTCACCCAGCTCCAGGGGCTGAGGAGCTCAAGGTTGGCAGGCAGTACACTGTCTGTTGACTCCAACGAATGACGAATCCAAGATCTCCAGGCCAAATGGTGGATTGTTTGCTCATGGACAGTTGTAGGTAGAATCTTGATCCACAGAAGAGTGTCTCTTTTCCCAAGATGTCCATAAATATACTGGAAGCAGACCACACCCCTAGGGAAACTCCCTTTCCATAGATTGGCTGCTCAAAACATATACATCTGGTCCCATCATGGGAACAACCCACATCACAATTGCTTAAATCACACAGAATTGTGGTCAAGCCAAGTTGACACAGTTCCAACTCTCACACTGAGTGTGAGGTTTTTCATTTTACAAATGAACATATAAGAACATCCTTTTGCCTGTGTGAAATATTTTACTGAGAGAGTCACAAGAAAAAATGTTCCTGAAAATTACCTAGTAGATGGAGAGTGTCATTGTGACCTCTTCATCTTGACCTTCATTGATTGGGT
>NW_006922121.1:673603-681939 GCF_000298275.1 Orycteropus afer afer
TGAAGATTAAAGACTACAGTTTGCAGTATGGATTACACCTCACCATAAAGAAAATGAAAATCCTCACAACTGGACCAATAAGCAGCATCATAATAAATGGAGAAAAGATTGAAGTTGTCAAAGATTTCATTTTACTTAGGTCCACATTAACGTCCATGGAAGCAGCAGTCAAGAAATCAGACGTTGTGCTGGGCAAATCTGTTGCAAAAGACCTCTTTAAAGTGTTGAAGAGCAAAGATGTCAGAAGACTAAGGTGTGCCCAACCCAAGTCATGGTATTTTCAATCCTCTTATATACACGTGGAATTCGGACAATGAATAAGAAAGACAGAAGAGGTGATGCCTTTGAATTATGGTAATGGTGAAGAACTGAAAATACCATGGACTGCTGGAAGAATGACCAAATCTGTCCTGGAAGAAGTGTCAGGATGCTCTTTGGAAGCAAGAGTAGCCAGACTTCTCAACAACTTTGGTGATGTAGTCAGAAGAAACCATTCCCTGGAGAAGTATATCATGCATGGTAAAGTGGAGGGGCAGTGAAAAAGGGAAGTCCCTCAACAGGATGGAATGGCACAGTGGCTACAACGATGGGCTCAAGTATAGCAAGGAGTGTGAGGATTGTGCAAGACTGGGCAGTGTTTCATTCTTTGTATATGAGGCCTCTATGAGATGGAGTCCACTCCAATGTCACCTAACAATAACAACAACATGAATGATAAATGTGTAGATATCTGTTAACTTTTGCTTTGTATTCTTGCCCTGAATGATAGTTATTGTTAATGCTGTTAAGTCAGCCCCAGCTCATGATAACATCATGTACTAACAGAACAGAATATCGCCTGTCCCTGCACCATCTTCAGGACGCTATGGACCTCAACTTCGAGCATTACTGTGGGCAGTCTTCTGTTGCTTTATCCACAAAATTTTCATTGGGTAATTTTCAGAAGTAGATTGCCAGACCTTTCTTCCTAGTTTATAAAAGTGACTTGAACATTGCAAAAAGAAAAAAAGCAATTTGCAATTGCTTTGGGAAATATTATGGACTCAAATTTCTGAATCCTTTGTTCAAGATCAGAACCATTGCTCCTCCTCAAAAAAAGCCCGATGGAATAAAGAACTTTAAGGTCTTATGTTTTGACTGCCAATCAGTATCTATACTACTAGATGCTTGACACATTAAAGCATCTAGGATTTTGATTTGACTGTACTAACATGATAGAAGGGTCTTTCTTATGCAAAATTTCACTAAAATAGTTAAGAATCTCAACTCCATGAGATTTTGTAGCTATCTCAATTTCTTTTCTCTCAGTTCTCTGTCCTTTCCCAAGGTGTTCCCTTGTCTGTATAACAAATGGTTTACCACCCCCTCACATACAACCCAACCCAAGGGAAGGAGGGAAGAGAGTGGAAAGAGTCTGAAGCTCCATCTTAAGGACACCGTGCAGTAGGGGAATGAATCATTCCCTTCACACATAACTTTCTAGCCTTAGTCACATGGTTTCACCAGTTGCATGGAAGGCTGGGAAATACAATCTAACTGGGAGTCTATGTACTCACCTTAAACCCAGAGGTTTCTTTACTAAAAAGAAGAAAAGACTACACAGTGGGGGATAATTAACATTTTTGATTGTGATAACCTGGCACATACTTATTATCACAACAGTTCTCTAAGTGTGATCTTATTGTCCACATTCAATGGCTAAGATAGTTGAAATTCAAAATAAGTTACTTGGTAAACTTCACTTAAAGGTAAGATTGTGGAACTGTGATTACAATCAAAGCAGAACACTACACTATGTTCTCAGCTATGAAAAATCAGGAAAAATAAAATAGCTAGCAACTTGATGTTTTATAACCCTTCCGAAAACAGGCCACTGCAATGATCCTGTGCCACTGGCAAGCCTGCGTTTTCAGGCAATTTTGTGGCAGGTGACATAACAGGAAAAAGATTAAATCACTGAAAGTAGCATCTAGAGTTAAGTCCTTAGAGAAAAAGCACAATTTGTTTCAATTACTTGATTACACTGGTTTCAAAGATTCTCCAACATGCACTGGGTAGTGGAAATCTCCACTTTTCAACCATCAGCTTTAGCTGAACACAAGTAATAACAATTTATACACAGAACAAATTTAACTCTGGAAATATGAGAATGAGAAGAAAAAAATCTAGGACCAAAGGACTGGACAAGGCATAGCAGTTTGACAAAATTTTGAAGTCAGATGTCCATGAGTAATAAAATTATTTAAAAATTGATCTGGGTAAATACATATAGGGAGCTCTGGTAGCATAGTGCCTGAGGCACTTGACTGCTAACCAGAAGGCTGGCGGTTCAAACCCACCAGCCACTCCTCAGAAGGAAGATGGGGCAATCTATGACCATAGTGATACTGCCTTGGAAACCCAAGGAGGGGTTGCTATGGGTCAGGTCTGACTCAACGGCACATAACAACAACAACAACAAATACATATATGTTGTTTTTGTTGTTAGGTGCCATCAGGTCAGTTCTGACTCACAGTGACCCTATTTATAACAGAACGAAACAATTCCTAAACCTATCCACTGCCATCGAGTTGATTCCAATTCAGAGCGACTCCATTGGTTCCAAGGCTTTAAATCTTTACGGAAGTAGATTACCTCTTCTTCCTCCTGTGGAGCAGCTGCTTGTTTTGAACTACTGACCTCTAGTTAACAGCCAAATGATTAACCTGCTATGCCACCAGAAGTCCTCCAAAACAATGCTTAGTCCTGCACAATTCTGACAATCATTGCTATCTATGCTTGCGCCCATCCTTGCAGTCACTGTGTCAATAAATCTTCTTGAGGGTCTTCACCTTTTTTGCTGACCTATTTTACCTGGGAGCTCTGGTGACATAGTTCCTAAGGCATTTGACTGCTAACCAGAAGGCTGGCAGTTCAAACCCACCAGCTACTCCTCAGAAGGAAGATTGGGCAATCTACTTCTGTAGAGATACCACCTCAGAAACCCGAGGAGGGGTGGCTATTTTACCCAGCATGATATCCTTCTCCAGGAACTGACCCTGTCTGACAACATGACTGAAGTATGAGAGGCGATCTGGCCATTCTCGCTTCGAAAGAACTTTCTGGCTGTACTTCCTCCAAGACAGATCCGTTCATTTTTCACAGTCCATGGTACATTCAACATGCTTTGCCAAAACCACAATTGAAATATACATCAGTTCTTCTGAGGTCTTCCTTATTCATTCTCCAGTTCTCACATACATATGAAGTGACTGAAAAGACCCAGATTGATCAGGTGAACTTTAGTCTTTAAATTGACATTGTTGCCTTTAACTATTTTAAAGAGGTCCTTTACAGCAGATGTGCCCAGTGATTTCTGCTTTGTTGTCTATGATTTTTGTTGCTATCATGGGCATTTGGCTGTGGATCCAAGTAAAATGAAATCCTTGACAACATCAATCTTTTCTCCACTTATCATGATGTTGCTTATGGGTCCAAGTTGGAGGATTTTTGTTTTATTTTTGTGAGATTTAATCCATACTAAAAGCCGTAGACTTTCTTCACTTTCAGTAAGGAAGACAGTGCCATCTGTGTATTGTAGGTTGCTAATGAGTTTTCCTCTACTACAGATGTCAAGTTCATCACCATGTTATCTGATTTCTCTGATTACTTGCTCAGCATACAGGTTGAATAAGTATGGTGAAAGGATGTAACCTTAATGTGCACCTTTCTTGATTTTAAACCCCTTGCTCTATTCAAACAACTGCCTTTTGATCTATGTACAGATTTCCTCATGAGCACAATTAAGTCTTTTGGAATTCCTCGTCTCTTCATCGTTATCCATAATTTGTTGTGATCCACAGTCAAATGCCTTTACATAGTCAGTAGAACACAAACAAACATATTTGTGGTGTTCTTTGCTTTCATCCAAGATCCATCTGACCTCAGCAGTGATATCTCTTGTTCCATGCCCTTTTCTGAATCCAGCTTGAATTTCTGGCAGTTTTCTGTCAATGTACTGTGACAACCATTTTTCAATTATCTTCAGGAAAATTTTACTTGTGTGTGATGTTAATGACATGCTTAGATAATTTCTGCATTCTGTTGGTTCAATTTTCTTTGGAATAAATACGGCATAAATATGGATCTCTTCCAATCAGTTGGCCAGGTAGGTGACTTCCAAATTTCTTCTCGTAAATGATTAAGAGTCTCCAGCATTGTATCCCTTTGTTAAAACATCTCAGTGGATAGTCTATGAATTCCTGGAAACTTGTTTTTTGTTTTTTTGCAAATTCCTTCAATGAAGCTTGGGTTTCTTCCTTCAGTATCATCAGTTCTTCATCATATGCTATATCCTGAAATGGTTGAATGTTGACCAATTCTTTTTAGTACAGTGACTCTTGTATATTCCTTCCATCTTCTTTTGATGCTTTTCATGTTGTTCAACATTATGCCATTAGAATCCTTCTGTATTGCAATTTGAAGCTTGAATATTTTCTTCCATTTTTTCAGCTTGAGAAATGCCAAGAGTATTCTTCTTCTCATTTTGTTTTTCAGCCCCAGGTCTTTGCATATTTCATTATAATACTTTACTTTGTCCTTGAGCTGACCTTTGAAATTTTCTATTCAGCTCTTTTATTTCATCATTTCTTCCTTCATTTTAGCTATTTTTCTTTCAAGAGCACATTTCAGAGTCTCTTCTGATCTACAATTTGGTCTTCTCTTCCTTTCCTGTCTTTTTAATGATCTTTTATTCTCTTCAGGTCTGATGTTCTTGATGTCATCCTATAACTCATCTGGTCTTCGGTTACTGGTGTTCAGTGAATGAAATCTTTTCTTCAGATTGTCTCTAAATTCAGGTGGGATGCCTAAGGCATTTGACTGCTAACCAGAAGGTTAGTGGTTCAAACCCACCAGCCGCTTCTCGGAAGGAAGATTGGGCAATCAACTTCCATAGTGATACCTCCTCAGAAACCCAAGAAGGGGTCACTGTGAGTCAGATCACACTCAATGGCAGTTAGGTTTTTTATTTTTATTTTTTGTATAATCAAGGTCATATTTTGGCTTACATAGATTTGTTCAAATTTTCTTCAACTTCAACATGAACTTGCATAGGAGTAATTGATGTTCTATTCCATGGTTGGCCCCTGGCCTTGTTCTACCTGATGATATTGAGCTTCTTTATCACCTCTTTCCACACGTGTAGTCAATTTTATTCCTATATATTTCATCTGGCAAGGTTCATGTTTGTAGTTGCTGTTTATATTGTTGAAAAAGTATTTTTAATCAATAAGTCATTGGCCATGCAAAACTCTAACATGCGATCTCCGACATCATTTCTATCACCAAAGCTGTATTTTCCAACTACCAGTGTTTCTTTGTTTCCAATTTTCGCACTGCAATCACAGTATTTATCAATATATCTTGGTGGCATGTTTGGTCATGTCAGACTACAGAAGTTGGTCATAATCTTCAATTTCTTCATCATTAGCTTTAGTTGTTCATCCATAAATTTAAATAATAGTAGTATTAACTGATCTTCCTTGTTGTTGTTATTTGCCATCGAGCCGGCCCTGACTCATAGCGACCCCTCCTTGGGTTTCCGAGGCACTTATCACTACGGAAGTAGGACTGCCCAACCTTCCTTCCGAGGAGTGACTGGTGGCTTTGAACTGCCAGCCTCCTGGTTAGCAGTCAAGTGCCTTAGGCACTATGCTACCAGAGCTCCCATCTTCCTTGTAGACATGTGGATATTAACTTATCACCAATAGCATTTCACTTCAGGACAGATCTTGAAATGTTCTTTTCAACTATGACTGTGATGGCATTCCTCTTTAATTTTTCATTACCAGCTTAATAGATCATATCATTGTTTGATTCAAAATGACCAATACCAATCCATTTCAGCTCACTGTTGTTGTTGTTAGGTGCTGTCGAGTCAGTTCTGACTCATAGTGACCCTATGGACAATGGAACGAAACACTGCCTAGTCTTGTGGCAGCCTCATAATCCTTGCTATACATGAGCCCATGGTGGCAGCCACTGTGTCAATCCATCTTGTTGAGGGCCTTCCTCTTTTTCATTGATCCTCCAGTTTATCAAGCATAATATCTTTCTCCAGGGAATGGTCCTTTCTGACAACATGACCAAAGTAGGTGAGACGAAGTCTGGCCGATCCCAATTCCTAGGAGCATTCCGTCTGTACTTCTTCTAGGACCGATTTGTTAGTTCTTCTGGGAGTCCGTGGTACTTTCAGTATTCTTTGCCAACACCATCACTCAAAAGCATCAACTCTTCTTTGGTCTTCCTTTTCACTGTCCAGCTTTCACAAATATATGAGCCAATTAAAAATACCATGCCTTGGGTTAGGGTCACCATAGTCTTCAAAGAGATATCTTTGCTCTTCAGCACTTGAAATAGGTCTTTTGCAGCACATTTTCCCAGTGCAATATGTCATCTGATGTCTTGACTGCTGCTTCCATTGATGTTGATTGTAGAACCAAGTAATATGAAACCATTGGTAATTTCATTTTTTTTTTTCTCCATTTATTGTGATGCTGCTTATTGGTCCAGTTGTGAGGATTTTTGTTTTCTTTATGTTAAGATGTAATCCCTACTGCAGACTGTATTCTTCAATCTTCATCAATAAGTGCTTCAAGTCATCTTCACTTTCAGCAAGCAAACTTGTGCCTGCTGCATATCACAGAATGTTAATGAGTCTTTCTCCATCCTGATGCCACACTCTTCTTCAGATAGTACAGCATCTCGGATTATTTGTTCAGCATACAGATTGAATAAGTATGGGGAAAAGCTATAATCCTGACTACTTTCTTGATTTTAAGCCATGCAATATCCCCTTGTTCTGTTCAAATGGTTCATTTGGAGGAGCACAATTAAGTGTTCTGGAATTCCTGGTCTTCTCAATGCTATCCATAATTTGTTATGATCTATGCAATCAAATGCTTTTTCATAGTCAATAAAACACAAGTAAATGTCTTTCTGTTACTCTTTGCTTTCAGCCAAGATCCATCTGACATCAGCAATGATATCTCTCATTCCACATCCTCTTCTGAATCCAGCCTTCATTTCTGGTAGTTCTCTGTCAATATATTGCTGCAACAGTTTTTGAAATATCTTCAACAAGATTTTACTTGTGTGTGATAGTAATGATATTATAGCCACTGCTTATGATGAAAAAAGGTATTTGCAATGAATAAGTCATTGGTCTTGGAAAATTCTATCATGTGATCTCCAGTGTCATTTCCATCACCAAGGCCATATTTTCCAACTACCAGTCATTCCTCTTTGTTTCCAACTTTTGCATTCCAATCATCAGTAATAATCAACACATCTTGATTACATGTTTGGTCAATTTCAGACTGTAGAAGTTGGTAAAAATCTTTAATTTCCTCATTATTGGCTTTGGTGGTTGGTGCATAAATTTGAAAAATAGTAGTATTAAGTGGTCTTCCTTGTAGGTGTATGGATATTATCCTATCACTGACAGCACTGTACCTCAGGATAGATCTTGAAACATTCTTTGTGGCTATGACTGCCACACCTTTCCTCTTCAATTTGTCATTCCTGACATAGTAGATCATATGGTTGTCTGATTCAAAATGGCAAAACCAGTCCATTTTAGCTCACTAATGCCTAGAACATTGATCTTTATGTGTTTCATTTCATTTCTGAGAACTTCCAGTTTTCTTAGATTTATACTTTGTACATTCCATGTTTTGATCACTAATGGATGTTTGCAGCTGTTTCTTCTCATTTTGAGTCATGCCACATCAGCAAATGAAGGATAAGAAAACCTTATGCCATCCACATTATTAAGATAACTATTTTGAGGAGGTAGCTCTTCCCCAGTCATATTCTGAGAGCATTCCAACATGAGGGGCTCATCTTCTGGCACTTTATCAGTCCTCATCCATCTTTATAGTCTGTCTTAGTCTAGAAGCTCCACTGGAAACTTTTCCCAATGGTGACCCTGCTGATATTTGAAATTCCAATGAAATAGCTTCCAATATCACAACAATACACAAGACACCACAATACAAAAAAGTGCTGTTTGGGAGAATTACTTACGCAACCATTTTTGAGATTTCTAGGAAAACGATGTGTATTTTCTAGGAAAATGGGAAATCTGCAGCAGAAGACCTCATTAAAATGTTAAAAAAAATCAAAGATGTCACTTCAAGGACTAAGGTATCCTGACTCAAGTCACAGTATTTTCAATTGTTTCACATACCTGCAAAAGCTGAACAATGATTAAGGAAGACCCAGGAAGAACTGATGTCTTTGAATTATGGTGTTGGTAAAGAATATCGAATATACCATGGATTGCCGGACAAAC
>NW_006922121.1:685709-687457 GCF_000298275.1 Orycteropus afer afer
GAAACGACTCGACGGCACTTAACAACAACAACAACAACAATGGATTGCTGGAAAAACAAACAAATCTGTCTGGGAAGAAGGACAGCCAGAGTGCTCCGTAGAACTCAATACTGTGAGTCTTTGCCTCACTTACTTTGTACAGGTTATCAAGAGGGGCCATTATCTGGAGAAGGAGCTGATGCTTGGAAAAATAGAAAGTCAGCAAAAAAAGGAAGACCTTCAACAAGATGGATTGACACTGTGGCTGCAACAATGGGCTGAAACCTAGCAATAATTGTGAGCATTGGGCAGAACCAAGAGGTCATTTATCCTGTTGTACATGGAGTAGCTATGAGTGCAACCCACTCGATGGCACCTAACTATAAAAAGAAGAAAATGATAAGTAAAGTTCACTGAGAGGGCAAATCCTTTAGGATTAGTGACCAGATGACTAGACCTACTGCTATCAAGTTTATTTTGACTCATAGACATCATTTAGGAGAGAGTAGAACTGACCCATAAGGTTTCCAAGGTTGTAAATCTTTACAAAAGGAGACTGCCTCATTTTTCTCCTGCAGAGAGGCTGGTTTGTTCCAGCCACTGATCTTTTGGTTAGCAGCCCAATGCTTTAACCACAATGCTACCAGAGCTCCAACACAATATGACTACTCAAGTAAATCCACTCATAAAGAGGATTTATTCAACAGGAAGCATATGGTTAGCATCCCTCATGGCCTCATTCATAAGAAGAATGTTCTAAGGGGTTATCCTTATAACAGTACTGCTTTTAGGCATCAATTTTTTTTTTTTTTTCAGTCAGTGGTATGAATTGAATTGTGTCCTCCCATATACATGTAATCAGTCCTAATTCTTGTACTTATGGTTATAATACCATTTTGGAATGGGTTTTCTGTGTTATGTTAAGAGGCCATATCTGTATAGGGTGTGTTTTATAATTCAACTACCTTTGAAATATAAAATGAGCAGATTAGGACAGAGAACCCAACAGAGATAAGAGCAGATAGACGTTATACCACATGAAGATCACCAAGAAACCAATGAAGCAGAATTTCCCCCAGAGCCAACAGAGAAAGATAGGTTTCCCTTAGAGCCAGTGCCCTGAATTCAGATTTGCAGCCTCCTAAACTGTGGGAAAATACATTTCTATTTGTTGAAAGAACCTATTTGTGGTATTTTTGCTATAACAGTATCAGATAGCTAAGACAGTCAACTATCAAATTTTAGTTTCAAGTGCTTTCTTTTTGATATTATTTGGATATTCTTCACTAAATTGGAAAGACTCAATTAGATCTCATTGGTTTGAACATTTCTCACTTACACAATACCAGACCAACCAAACTCACTGCCATCAAGTGGATTCTGCCTCACAGGCACCCTATAGGACAGAGCAGAACTGCTTCATAACATTTCCAAGTCTTCAAATTTTTACAGAAGCAGACTGCTTCATCTTTCTTCCACAGAATGCTGCTGATGGGTTCAAACTGATACAGTCTTTGGTTACCAGATAAATGCTTAAGCACTGTTCTCTAGAGCTCCTTTTCATTATCAATCTCCCTTAATGAAGCATTGCCATAGGCTTTAGTGGCACATAACTTTGGAGGAAATTTGGAACGTTGTGAGTGAAAAACAGTAAATATACCACACGAGTCATTTCTGAATCTTAGTGACCCTATACATGGCAGAATGAAACACCGCCCAGTCCCTCACCAACTCCACGATCCTTGCTGTATATACCTGAGCCCATCGCC
>NW_006922121.1:688312-690321 GCF_000298275.1 Orycteropus afer afer
TGGTTCAAACCCACCAGCCACTCCTTGGAAGGAAGTTTGGGCAATCTACTTCCATACTGATACTGCTTCAGAAACCCAAGGAGGGGTCCCTATGAGTTGGCTCTGACTACACGGCAGTGTGTTTTGGGCTTGCTCGCCTCAGCAGCGAGTAGCTAACTGAGCTTCAGTGGGCCAGGAGCAAGAGGCAGAGCTGAAGGCCAAGGTCTAGGGGCTTTCACACAGTCCCTAGAGCCTGGCACTTTGAACTTGGACTTAAAACCTCTAAAGTATGAGAGGTATGAGAGAATAAACTCCCTATTTGTTAAGGCTATCCCATCTGTGGTACATATTCTTGTCAGAGCAGCACTGGGCAACCAAAATATCCCATTCTGAATGGTTGACATTGGTAGCTGGGCACTATCTAGTTGTTCTGGTCTCATAGTCCTATTGGATGAGCATCACATGGTGTACCAGTCTTGGAGCTTCATTTGAAATCTTCTGTCAGCTCTTTTATTTCATCATCTCTTCCCTTTCCTTTCACTACCCTCCATACAAGAGCTAGTGTCAGAGTCTCTTTTGACAATAATTTTGGTCTTTTTTTTTTTTTTTTAATTTTTATTGTGACTTGGATGAAAGTTTACAGAGCAAATTCACTTTCCATTCAGCAGCTCACATGCACTTTCTCTCATGACATTGACTGCAATTTACCACAATGTGACAGCTCCCCTCTCACTTCCTCCCCATAGGTACCTCTTCCTTGTGTCCATGTCCATCTACCAACTCATGTATAGGGTTGGTAGACAGAGAAAAGAAAGGCTGTGTCTGCACAGGGAGATAGCTCAGGGGGCAGCAGTGTATGGGAGTCATGAACACTGTTTTCTCTGTGTTTCTTGTTTGTAGTTGTAGTTGGTTTGGAAACATTGGGACTCAGCCATTTTAGGAGCTCTGGTGGCATACTGCCTAAGGCATTTGAGCACTAACCAGGAGGCTGGTGGCTTCAACCCACCAGCCACTCCTTGGAAAGAAGGTTGAGCAATCTACTTCTGGACTGACACTGCTTCAGAAACCCAAGGAAGGGTCACTATGAGTTGCCTCTGACTCCATGGCAGTCTGTTTTGGACTTGTTAGTCTCAGCAGCTAGTAGCTTCCTAAGTGAAGAGATGTCTCTAGCTTCATTGGCCCAGAGCAAGAGGCAGAGCTGAAGCCCAAGGTCGAAAGGATTTCACACAGGCCCTAGAGCTGCTGGCTCTTGGAACTCAGACTTCTACCCTCCTGAACTGTAAGAGAATAAACTCCTGTTTGTTGAAGCCATCCAATTTGTGATATCTTCTTGTCAGAGCAGCACTAGGCAACCAGAGCATACACCTTAGTCCTCAAGGAGATATCTTTGCTCTTCATCACTTGAAAGAGGACCTTTGCAGCCAATTTGCCCAGTGCTCTATGTCATCTGATGGCCTGACTGCTGCTTCCATTGGCAGTGATTGTAGAACAAAGCAATGTGAAGTCTTTGACAACTTTAATCTTTTCTCCATTTATCATGATGCTGCTTATAGGTCCAGTTGTGAGGATTTTTGTTTTCTTTGTATTGAGATATAATCCATACTGCAGACCGTATTCTTTAATCTTCATCAGTAAGTGCTTCAAGTCATCCTCACTTTCAGCAAGTAAAGTTGTGTCATCAGCGTATCACAGGTTGTTGATGATCCTTCTTCCAATCCTCATGCAATGTTCTTCTTCATATAGTCCAGCTTCTTGGTTTATTTGCTCAGCATACAGGTTGAACAAGTATAGTGACAGGATACAACCCTGATGCACTCCTTTCTTTATTTTAAACTGTACAGTGCTCCTTGTTCTGTTCAAACAACAGCCTCCTGGTCTATGTACAGGTTCCTCATGAGAACAATTAAGTGTTCTGGAATTCCCATTCTTCTGAATGTTACCCATAATTTGTTATCTTCCACACAATCAAATAACTTTGCATAGTCAATAAAACACAAGTAAACATCTTTCTGGTATTCTTTCCTTTGAGC
>NW_006922121.1:690901-693624 GCF_000298275.1 Orycteropus afer afer
TTTAGCTACTCTCTGTTCAAGGGCAATTTTCAAAGTCTCTTCTAACATCCGTTTTGTTTTTTTCTTCCTTTCTCCTCTTTGTAATGATTTCTTGTTTTCTTCATGGATGATGTTCCTGATGTCATCCCATAATTTTTCTGGTTTTTGGTCATTGGTGTTAAATACATCAAGTCTATTCTTTAGATGGTCTCTAAATTCAGGAGAAATATATTCAAGGTCATATATTGGCTCTCATGGACCTGTTTTAATTGTCTTCAAGTTCAAGTTGAATTTGCATATAAACAGTTGATGGTCTGTTCCACAATCAGCTCCTGGCCTTGTTTTGGCTGAAGCTACTGAACTTTTTCATCGCCTCTTGCACAGATGTAGTCAGTCTGATTCTTGTGTACTCCATCTGGTTATGTCAATGTGTATGGCTGCCATTTGTGTTTTTGAAAAAAGGTATTTGCAATGAACGAGTCTTTAGTCTTGCCAAATTCTATCTTGCCGTCTCCAGTGTTATTTCATCAACAAGGCCAAATTTTAGAACTACTGGTAATTCTTTTTTGTTTCCAACTTTTGCTTTCCAGTCACTAGTGATAATTAACACATCTTGATTGCATGTTGGTCAATTTCAGTCTGCAGAAGTTGGTAAAATCTTCAGTTTCTTCATCTTTACTTTTGGTGCTTGGTGTGTAAATTTGATTAATAGTAGTATTAATTGGTCTTTCTTGTATGTGTATGAATATCATCCTATCACTGACAGCATTATACTTCAGGACAGATCTTGAAACATCTTTTGTGATGATGAATGGCATGCCATTCCTCTTCAAATTGTCACTCCCAGCATAGTAGATCACATAATCATCTGATTCAAAATGGTCAAAAGCCCTCCATTTCAGCTCAATAATGCCTTGTATATCAATCTTTATGCATTCTGTTTCATTGTTGACAAGTTCCAAATTTCCTAGTTTCATACTTCATACATTCCATGTTCTGGATGTTTGCTGCTGATTCCCCTCAAATTGAGTTACGCCACATTAGCAAATGGAGGTCCCAAAATCTTTACTTTATCCATATCATTCAGGTTGATTCTACTCTGATGAAGCAACACTTTCCCACTTGTATTTTGAGTGCCTTCCAACCTAAGGGAATGGTCTTCCTGCATTGTATTGAACAATGTTTTAATGCTATACATAAAGTTGTCTAGTAATGTATCAGACAGTGTTTCTCTGCTATTCATAAGGTTTTCCCTGGACAATTC
This sequence comes from Orycteropus afer afer, assembly GCF_000298275.1. Lineage (NCBI taxonomy): Eukaryota > Metazoa > Chordata > Mammalia > Tubulidentata > Orycteropodidae > Orycteropus > Orycteropus afer. The sequence goes on from NW_006922121.1 coordinate 692,145, forward strand.
TTTGAGGAGTGGATGGCCTCTTCCTTGTTTCTAGTTTGTCTCAGTTTGTAAGCTGTATTGAAACCTGTGCACCGTGTGCAACCCTGCTGATGTTTGAGACACCAGTGGCACAGCCCAAGCCTCATAGACACATGCAAACCACCACGGCATGACAAACTGACAGATGAGTTTGTCTTCCTTAGCTGTTCAAAACCTCTCCACCCTCCCCTTACCTGGATCCCTCAGCTGTGTCATCCCTGGATGTCTCCTCCTTTCTCCCTTTTGGATGTGTGGCTTGTCTCCCTCCCCTTACCTGCATCCTCCAGCTCTGTCTCAGCCCCAAGTCATCCCCTGCCTCTGGCATCAGGCCACTAGGAAACTGGAATCTGAAAATAAAAAGCATTCCCATATACTTAACACAATACTTTTAAGGGAAATCTCGGTTTATGTCATCTTTGGAATTACTTGATTAATAACAACAAAAAGATAGAAAACCCTAAGATAGACCTATCCATCCATGGGCAGCCAATCTGTGTTTTCTAGGAGAATGGGAAATCTGCAGCAGCAGGCCTCATTAAAGTGGATATCCACTTGCAGAAAAATGAAACAAGACACATATCTCACCCCACACACAAAACAAACTCAAGTTGAATCAAAGACTTACATGTAAAACCCAAAACTATTTTTTTAATCTCATCAAAAATAAAATAGGGGCAAATCTAGAGGCCCTAACTTATGGCATAAATCGATTATAAAGCATAACCCAAAATACACAGGCAGTGGAAGAGAAGCTAGATGATTGATTTTAAAACAAACAAACAAAACTTATGTGCATCTAAAGACTTCTCCAAAAGGATAAAAAGAGAACATACAGATTTGGGGAAAAAGTATTTGGCTATGATATATCTGACAAAGTATTTATCTCCAAAATTTATAAAAAGCTTTAACACCACAATACAAAATGATAAACATTCCAATTCAAAAATGGACAAGGGACATGAACAGACATTTTACTAAAGGTGACATACTGGCAACCAACAAACATATGAGGAAATGCTCATGATCATTAGCCATTAAAGAGATGCAAATCAAAACAATTATATCATCTCTCTAGCAATAATAGACAACACAAATGTTGGCAAGGTTGCAGAGAGATTGGAAATCTCATACACTATTGGTGAGACTGAGAAATGGTACAACCATTGTGGAAAATGGTATGGTGTTTCCTTAAAAAAATGAAAATAGAAATACTATTTGATGCAGCAATTCCATTACTAGGAATATATCCTAAAGAGGTGAGAGGCAGGATACAGACATATGCACATTTATCACAGCACAATTCACTCTAGCAAAGAGACGGAAACAACCTAAATGCCCATCAACAGATAAATGAATAACCAAACTGTGGTACATTCACAGAATGCAATACTATGCTACGTTAAAGAACAATGAAGGATGCGTGAATCATCTCACAATATGGATGAATTTGGAGGATATTATG
>NW_006922121.1:697247-698402 GCF_000298275.1 Orycteropus afer afer
TTTTTGTTGTACTTTTCTGCTATTGACCCTAGATCCCTTACATTTAGCTGATGTCTCTTGTTAGCTTGTCTCATTCCTGTCTCAGAATAAGAGGTTTTACCTATCCTTTAGGATTCAACCTAGGAGATAAAATTGCACAGAGACAGAATAGAAGATGGCAATCTGCATCGCACTCATGTCCCCACAACACAATGGCACCACAACTGGTGAAGAATTCAGTGACAAGCGGCATCACATTTGTTTGATACTGAGTAATGAAGGTCACTGTCTGATTGGCTGAATTTTTCACTTGTTATTAAGTTCCTGCTATTTTGCACCATACGGTAGAATGTACCGAGTGCTTCTGACCACCTGTCATCTTCCCAAAGGTACGTCTTCCCCGCACGGTGTAGTCTGCTCATTTGTCTTCTTGTGACTGTTCCACAAGGCCCCCTTATTCCTGAGTACCCAGAAGTTTGACTGATAAACATAATTTTTTTTGAATGAATGTCTCTTTCAGACACATAATTGTGTTATCAGATTCTTAATATCTTTTGACCATAACTCATTACTCATTTAATGTAGCTTGAATAATATTATTTAAAAGTTCATTTAATGGAATTTAGTCTACAATTCTTTTAAGCCATTATGATATTACATTACATTAATGTATAACAACTATGTTTTATGAATACCTATTATGTACCTGGCATGACACTAAAATGATAGATTAAGTAATTCTAACAACAATGTAAATGTTTATATTTGTTCCCTCTTTTTAAAGATGAGGAAATTGAGACTCAGAAAGGGTTAAATTCTTCTTCTTTTTTAAAAAAAATCCAGTGTTATGAAGCTGGTAAGTAGCAGGGCTGCCATTTGAACAGACTGCTCCAGATCTTTCTTACCACTACTTTGTGTAAGTGACTCTGACTTATCCAAGGTATGCAATTTGTTGCAGGTGGCAATAGCCACTACAGTGAGTTAATATCTTGGTGTGTGTGGAAGGTTTGTGTATTCACTCCACTCACCATTTCCTCTTCTGTTTAAGGGACCAGTTGCTGTTGAGCCTCTCTGACTCCGGGCCACCTCATGTATGTCACAGGATTTCCGATGGCTGGTGCTTTTGGTTCTAGATCACCAGGCCTTTCTCCCAAGGTGCTCTGGGTGAACTTGAAG
>NW_006922121.1:698877-701868 GCF_000298275.1 Orycteropus afer afer
TGTGCCAATATGTTAAATGGGCACACATGGCTATTTCTCATGGTGTTCTTTTATGAGAATGTGTTTGCCATGGTCTGTGGGATACAGATCCTTGTTTCCAAATGATTGTGAATTTCTATACAACTACTTGCGTGTTGGACTTTTTTTCTTTTTTTTAAACAGAGGTGATTTCTTTCCCAGTGAGGTCTATGATGGAATCACAATGGCTCCTAATGGTTAAGGAAATTAAAATCTTGTTTCCGTAAAATTTATATTAATCTTTCTGTTGGGCTACTGTTCTACCATTCTCAGTCACTTTGCCCATTTCTTTTCTATAAAACCTTAAACATTTCCAGAGCCAATTTTAAAAAAAAATTCTACTTGGAAATATTTTCTTGATCAGCAGGCTCAAGATCTAAGGGGGAATTATGTTTTTGCCCCTTTCTTGTTTCTTGAACTAGCATAAATAATCCTCTTTGTGATAATACCCTGTCTCCCAGAGTGCTTGTTTATGGAAAGAGGTCTCTGGTTTCCATGGATTAATGCACTCAGAAGCTTGGCTGACTTTCTGATGCAAATGTCAGACAAGAACCATGCCTTTGCTTTTCCAGCCAAATTGCTTCATTTTTACAACAGTATGCTTGATTTATAGGCGTTTTTGAAATATTGAAATTGCCCCCCCCCCACTAAAAGAAATGCAAAGTATAGTCATTTTAGTATAGAAACATTAATAAGAATAATTTATAGAGGAAATGAATTGAAGTGTTCTGGAAAACACTCAACTCTTTGAGCAAAATATAGCAGTGTTAATGTGCAAAACTTACATTCTCAAAGGAGGTATGTATACTGAAGGATAGTCTGGGCCAATCCCAAAAAGAATCTTAATTTCTTAACAAACAAACAAAAAAACCCAAACCCACCACCATAGAGTCAATTCCCACTCATAGTGACCCCCACAGTGTTTCCAAGGCAGTAAATCTTTACTGAAGCAGATTTTCCTGTCTTCCTTCCATGGAGTGGCTGGGGGCTTTGATCCTCCAACCTTCTGGTTAGCAGTCAAATGCCTTAGGCACTATGCCACTGTTGGTTGTGAATAGCTTTTATATAAATAACAACAACAACAACAAAGAGATTAAAAAAAAATCAATTTATCATTGACTTTTCTTGTAGCATATCTCTTTGTTTTTCCTTGACAAATCATCTAAAAATAACCATCACTGATAAAAGGGTTTTCTATGTCAGAGATTTAACTGAGAATTTTAGCTGAGTCTACATAGAAAGTGGTATAGATAGGAAAAGAGCTAATTTATTACAAATATTTAACATGCCACATACAAGTGTAAGAAGTTTAACTGTCTTTTTAAATTTCATTCTTTCAGTGTATCGGATGCAGAGGTGTTAAAGTTCGCGTGCCATTCATTGCTCAGGATACTAGAAGTTAGAGTGGTAAACTGACGTGCTTGACGTCTCCCAGTGGGTAGCCTTGAGTAGAATATGCCGAACACAACAATGAGAGGAAAGCGTGCTGTTAGGTGCCATGGAGTCGGTCTTGGCTCCCATGTGACAGAACAGAGTTGCTCCATAGCATTTTCTAGGCTGTGATCTTCACAGGAGCAGGCCGTCAGGGTTTTCTCTCCAAAGAGCAGCTGGGTGAGCGTGAACCACTAACCTTTTGTTAGCAACCAAGTACATAACTGGTCCACCATTAGGGCTGAGAGTACAATAATAGGTTGTTGTTGTTATGTGCCATGGAGTCGAACCTGACTCATAGCGACACCTCCTTGGGTTTCCAAGGCAGTATCTCTATGGAAATAGATTACCCCATCTTCCTTCCAAGGAGCGGCTGGTGGGTTTGAACCACCAACCTTCTGGTTAGCAGTCAAGTCTGGTTGCACTACGCAACCAGAGCTCCTGTACAATAATATATTGGGAAAAAAAAAGTTTATTTTATGTATCTCATATTTTTATACAAGTAAAGTGTGTGTTAATTTTCCTGTGTATTAATATCCTATGTACACTCTGCATGTTATATGTATATGCACATTATTCATGTGGATGCTTTATCTGCGAAAAATGTGGTAGTTTTAAAATATCAAAATACTGCCTAAGCCCTGTTAGTAGACATAGATGGCATTTGACTCCTAACCAGAAGGCTGGAGGTTCAAACCCACCAGCTACTGCTTGGAAGGAAGGTTGGGCAATCTACTTCCGTAGTGGTACTGCCTCAGAAACCCAAGGAGGGGACGCTATGAGTTGAATCTGACTGGAAGGCAGTGAGTCTGGTTTTGTGTTTAATTTGCTGATGTTATCATTCTCAGATACTCACTCACAGATGTTTCATTTTATGATTTACATTTCCAAACAGTGTCATATAAACTTAGTTTTCTAAACTAAATCAAGTTTCAGTTGCTTGAAAACATGGATTCCAATGCTGACTGCTTTGCTAAAGTTGCTAAGCATACATGGGAAGCAATGAGACTTTACCACAAAATATATGAAGGGAAAAGAGAAGGACCATACAGGCTACTCTCACTAGTCTTCTGATCAGAAATACCATTCTTATTCCCAGGGATAATGCAAATGACCCAAAACCTCCCAAAAATGGAGTTATTACTGCAATTGATTAAATGCCAACATTATACAATTATTCTTCATTGTTGGAGTAAATATTATGATTTGTGTATTTTTTTTTTTAATGTATGTGTGTACATAAGAAACACATCTGGTGGTGTAGTAAGGCATTCGACTGCTAACCTGTGGTTGGCGGTTCAAACCCACCAGCCACTCCTCAGAAGGAAGACTTGGCAATCTACTTCCATAGAGATACTGCCTCAGAAACCCACTATAAGTGAAATTGACTCCATGGCAGTGAGTTTTGTTTTTTGTTTGGTATGCACATATGAAAATTATAAGTAAATTGACACTAGGATGTAAGTTTATATGTAATGGGTTCAACCCTCAAAGACAAATAAATAACAAATTTATAAAGATACCAATAAAAAAAAGGCAATA
>NW_006922121.1:702243-707948 GCF_000298275.1 Orycteropus afer afer
ATAACAACAACAAAAGCAATGAGGTATTTGATTTATATCAGAACAAACAACAGAATGAAACCCTCTCCTAAGTTGGGGACTACTTGTATATTATATATATGTATGTGTATGTGTATATATATATATATACACATACACATATATATATATAAATGTATTTATATATATATGTGTATGTATATAAATGTGTGTATATATATCACTGTGTCAGACAATGTTTCAAGGATATTCATAGTTTTCCAGTAGTATATCAGACATTGTTTCACTGCTATTCATAAAATTTTCACTGGCCAATTCTTTGAAGAGTGGGTGGCCCCTTCCTTCTTCTCAGTCTGTCTTACTCTGGAAGATTCACTGAAACTTGTCCACCATGAGTGACTCTGTTGGTGCTTGAAATACCAGTAGCATAACCTCCAGCCTCACAGAAACACGAAAGCCACTATAGTACAAGAAAGTGACAGATGAATGGTGGATTTTTCAATGACAGATACCATTTTGTAACTTCATAGGAGACAGGAAGAGGTCCCTGACCAAAGAAAACCAAACCCATTGTCATCAATTCTTTTCTGACTCTTAACAGTCCTATAGACCAGAGTAGACTGTCTCATAAGGTTTACAAAGCTATAAATCTTTATGGAAGCAAATTGCATCATCTTTCATCAGAGAGTGGCTGGTTGGTCAGAACCATTGACCTTTTGGTTAACCACTGAATGCTTTAACCACTGCATCACCAGAACTCCTTTTTTAACTCTCTGATTTAATGTAGATGTTTTCCAATGGGACATTCTATTTTCAAAATTCATAGGAGATAGGAAGAAGTTCCTAGGTGCTGCAGGTGATTTGCTGTAGATTAACCTAAAGGTTGGCTTTTCAAATTCATTCTGTGGTTCCATGGAAGAAAATAAATGGAAATTTGCTTCCATAGATATTATGAAATGTGGGGATCTTAAGGCATTCTGTCCTGAGAGCAGAAGTCAAATTATGGATACCAGCTCTTTGAGAAGGAGAAAGCAGCTTTTATTTGCAGAGCACTTGGCAAGGAGGCTGGAAGAAAAATTCCTTAGATATGGCTCCTGACAGTGGTGATGGGTTACATATTTATGGGGTTTGAAGTTAGGGAGGCTATACATATTCATCAAGAGAGGCTGGGTGAAGGTTTGTGTTGGGTGAATTCACTGCACAACTGTACCAGATGTCCCAGCTTGTGGAGGATTAAAAGGGGTTAATTCTGTTATATCTTGCTTCAGAAATGGATTAATGTTGCCTAGTCCTCTTGATATGCATTCCTTTTTGCAGTTGACATCATCTGGAAGGTCATCCTGGTGTCAAGTTTTGGTTCTGGCCAGTTTTCATCAGCTTTATCTGAGGGTTGTGTCTGGCTTCCAAAAAACAATGTTAAGAAAACTGAAAAACCAAACTCACTGCCACTGAGTAGGATCTGACTCATAGCAACCTCTTCTTGAATTTCCAAGGCGGTATCACTACAGAAGTAGATCATCTCATCTTTCTTCTCAGGAGTGGCTGGTGGGTTTGAACTACCAGCCTTCTGGTTAGTAGTCAAATGCCTTAGGCACTACACCACCAGAGCTCCCAATGTTAAAGAGCTTACTCCAAATTCTAAGAACCGAAATGCATTAGTACAATGGAATTTTACAGAGAGACCTAAATAGAATTTTTTATTTATTGTTCAGATTATATTTACAGTGAAGAAAACCCTGTGGTTCTTCCCTGTAACACAAGGCATCACTATGAGTCAGAATCTACTCAACAACAACTAACAACAAAGGAGATAGGAACAATGCTTTAGCTATCCCTGCATTATCTAAAATAACCTGAAAGTTGCATTGCACATAAAGGTTGTCTCTATGCATTTTACATATTTGTTGAATTGCCTTGATGTTTTCATTAAGTCTAGACAGCAGCTAAGGATCAGAAGAAATTTAAAAATCCATGAAGAAACTGAGAAACCACTTCAATTTTTAAGAGGATCAAAAATAATAAAAATGATTGGGAATAAATTTAATAAAATAAATTCAAGACTTGTAAACTGAAAAACAAAATGTTATTAATTTTTTTTAAAGATGAAAATAAATGGAAACACATTCCATACTCATGAATTAAAAAACTTAATATTGTTAAGTTGGCAATACTTCCACAATTATTATTCTACAAATTCAAGGCAATCCATATAAAAATCCTAGCTGCTCTTTTTTTTTTCTCCAGAAATTGATAATCTGATCTTAAAATTCATATAGAAATGTGAAGGGCTCATAATAAACAAAGCTTTCTTGAAAAAGAGCAAACTTGAAGGATGATCATTCCCAAATTTCAAGCTTTACTATACAACTATAATATTCAAGAGAGTGTGGTACTAGCATAAGAATAGATATATAGATTGATGAAACAAAATTGATACCAGGAATAAACCCTAATGTTGATGGTTGCATTAGTGATAGCTAACAGAAGACTAATTTCCAAATGTGAAGACAACTCAGATTCCCACTTTCCAACTTCATCATTTTGACAGCGTGGCACTTTGTCTCTCATCTTGATCACTCAGACATGGGTCTCCACAAGTTAGGATCTGGCCTTCAAAGCTGTGCCAAATAGGCAAATGTCATCCTTTCTTTGTCTCTTCACCTCTCATAGTGAGTTTAATAATTTGTTGGAATGACTCATAGAACTCACAGAGACTACCTATACTTACACTTATCCATTTATTATAACCAAAAAAGGATATAAGAAAAAAGACACATGAGGAAAGGTCTGGGAGAGAGCTGAGGCTCCCACTGTCCCCAGGGATGTGCTGTGCCTTCTCCCATGGATGGATGTTCTTACCAATTCAGGAAGGTCCAAGAGGAAGAGCTCCAAGGCCTAGGCTCATTTAGTCATTGGGGCCTCAATGAATATTCATAACTAGGGCCTTAATGCTTAGTTATTACCAATGCAATCAATAAATATTCATAATTGACTATATCATGCTTCTCTGTTTCCAAGGTTGCTTGCCGGGATAGGACTTGTGTAACTCCTATTCATTTACACATATTTAAGGGAGCTCTGGTAGCATAGTGGCTAAAGCACTTGACTGCTAACCAGAAGGCTGGTGGTTCAAACCCACCAGCCACTCCTTGGAAGGAAGGTTGGGCAATCCTACTTCCGTAGTGATACTGCCTTGGAAACCCAAGGAGGGGTCGCTATGAGTCGGGGCCGACTTGACGGCAAACAATAACAACAACAACAAGTGTTACTTGGCTGTTTTATGGTGGTGTAGTGTCTAAGGTATTTGACTGCTAACCAGAAGGCTGACAGTTCAAACCCACCAGCCACTCCTTGGAAGGATGATTGGGCAATCTACTTCTGTATAGTTATCACCTCAGAAATCCAAGGAGGGGTTGCTATGAGTTGAATTGACTCAATGGCAATGAGTTTGGTTTTTTGAGTTCTGGCTGTTTTATAAAACAAATGTCCCTTGATTGCTGGCCAATTCCAAGGGCTATTTTCAGAAGCCAGAGACAGAGAACAAGCCAAGTTCTTTGTCCCACAGTAGTCAATTGATTTTTAACAAGGGTAGCAAGACAAATCAATGGAAGAAAAACAGTCTTTTTTAACAAATGGTGCTGAGATAACTGAAAAGCCACGAATAAAAGAACAAAGTTGGAGCTCTATCTCACATCATATACAAAACTAACTGAAAATAGGTGAAAAATCTCAATATAAGAACTGAAACTATATAACTCTTAGAAGTCCTTGGATTAGTTTCTTAGATAGTACATCAAAAGAAAAATCTTACTTAAGTTGTACTTCAAAAATTAAAAAAAACCTTTTGTGATTCTGTGGTATAGCAAATTACCCAGTATGGCTTTTCTAGCCATAAGTCTTTGTAAACTCCATGGTGGAATTTGCCATGAGCAACTGAGGAGCTACTGATTATTAAAGTTATCCACCTGGGGTATTTCTGTTGAGAGTGGCACAAAGCAATGTTCTGGGAAGTTCACTCTCTCTCAGGTGCTTAGAATTCTGATGTTATGATTGGTTAATTTGGCCACTCTGCCAGACTCACAAGGAGCCCTCCTAGAGGCAGAAGTCTCTCTGATGGCTGTGAAAGACATGCTGCTAAGATAAATGCTCTTCTGAGAGACATGTGCTGCTGAGAAAGAGACACAGAAAGACACGCATTGCTGGGAGAAAGACTGAGAGAGACTGTTGGGTGAGAGATGGCTGTCTGAGAGAGACTGAGTGTTGTTCCTGAACTTGAATGGTAGCCTGCTGCTTCCCTAATAAACCCCACAATCTGTGAGTTCTGTGTGGCCACTGCAGCGAATTATCAAATCCAGCAGAGAGGTGTTGGGTGCTTTGGGAGGAACAGTTTGTGAAAGGGCTGGAGGGAGGCAGCATGTCTGGCCTTGCAGGAATAGGCCTTGGGCCACTGAGGGTGAATTTATCTTCCTCTTGTGGGGTTAGGGGAGGTCAAAAGATGCCACCTCCCTGCCCCTTTGGCAGATTCAAAGGATAGTGTGAAAATACAATCCACATATGGATGAAGATATTGGCAAATCATATATTTTATAAGTGAATTGTATTCAGAATATGTGTGTGTGTGTGTGTGCACATGCATACATATGAAAGCTCTCACAGCTTAGCAATAAAAAGATAAATAATGCATTTAAAAAATGGGCTATTCTCCAAAGCAGATATTCAAATAAGCATATAAAAACAAGCTCAACATAATTAGTCACCAGGGAAATGCAAGCCAAAACCACAGTGACATATTATTCATACAAACTAGAATGACTTGAATCAAAAAGTCATTATAATATATGAAAGAAGCTAGGTACAAATGGCCACCTATTATATGATTTGATTCCCTTTATATGAAATGTTAAAGTAGGCAAATCTATAAAGCTATAAAGTAGATTAGTGGTTTCTGGACGCTGGAGGATGAGGGAAGGAAGAGTAACTGCTAGTGCATATGGAGTTTCTTTATGAAGTGATCAAAATGCTTTAAGATTAGAAGTCGTGCTGGTTGTACCACTCTGGCAATATATTAAAAACCACTGAAGTGTACACTTTAAAATCATTTGTGGTATGTGAACTATATATCAGTAAAGCTGTTAGAGGAGTCCGTCGGTGGTGCAAATGGTTATGTACTAGGCTACCAACAGAAAGGCTGGCAGCTTGGCTCCAACCAGAAGTGACTCAGAAAGAAGCCCTGGAAATCTACTTCTGAAGGATCCTCTGGAAGACAGTTCTACTGTGAAACATATAGGGTCAACGTAAATCAGAATGGGCTGGAAGACAGCTGGTTAGCTGGTTAAAGCTCTTGTAAAAAAAAAAAAAAAAATCTGGAGGCAGGATTGTTGTTGTTGTTGTTATGTGGCATCGAGTTGGACCAGACTCATAGCGACCCTCCTTGAGTTTCCAAGGCAGGATCAATCACTATGGAAATAGATTGTCCAATATTCCTTCTGAGGAGTGGCTGGTGGGTTTCAATCACTGGCCTTCTGGTTAGCAGACAAGTGCCTTAGGCACTAGTACTTAGTAATAAATAAGGACATAAATAGGATGATTTGGAATTCTCTTCTTTTCCCCTCAGTAAAAGCTGACTATTCAGTTGGTATAGCAGGCCTAGTGCCTAAGACTCATGATAATTTTTACTGTCATTTATTACTTTTAATGCAGGAAATACATACTTTTTAATGTTAGTC
>NW_006922121.1:709120-729464 GCF_000298275.1 Orycteropus afer afer
ACTTGACTGCTAACCAGAAGGCTTACAGTTCAAACCCACCAGCCACTCCTCGGAAGGAAGATGGGGCAATCTACTTCTGTAGTGATACTGCCTCAGAAACCCAAGGAGGGGTTGCTATGAGTTGGTTCTGACTCGACTGCACATAACAACACAACAACAACAATGCACTCATGATGCAAAGAGTTAATGCACTCACCTGCTAACTGAGGAACATTGGAAGAAAGGCCTGGAGATTTATTTCTGAAATATCAGCCACTGAAAACCAATACAGCAGAATTCTACCCTGACACACATGGGTTTGCTATGAGTTGGACTTAATATACTAATAACTGGATTTTTCTTTTTTGAGCTCAACAGAAAGTACTGGGTTTGTTTTTGTCTGGCTTGTTGTTGTTGCAGTTAATTGCCGTCGAGTTGGACCCAACTCATAGCTACCCCTTCTTGGATTTCCGAAGCAGTATCACAATGGAAGTAGATTGCCCCATCTTCCTTCCGAGGAGTGGCTGGTGGGTTTGAACCACCAGCCTTCTGATTAGCAGTTAAGTGCCTTAGGCACTACGCTACCAGAGCTCCCGTAAAACTAAAATCCAAACCCAACCCACTGCTATTGAGTCAATTCTGACTCACAGCAACCTCCATTGAGTTTCCAAGGCCACAAATCTTTATGGAACAAGATTACCTCATCTTCCTGCCCTGGAGCAGTTGGCGGGTTCCATCCATGTACCTTTTGGTTAGCAGCCCAATGCCTTAACCACAGCACCACCACAACTCCTTATCTTAATAAACTAGTTGCTTTTTCAAACTTAATACTTATACACAAAATTCATAAGGAGAAAAACGATCAAGTAATTAATAAAGAAGAAATTAAATATTTCATCAACTTAAATAAATCACTTGTAATAAAAAATACAAATTAAACAATAATAATTTTATTTTAATTCATCAGTAATTGAGCAAATTTAAGCCCTACTTTCCCTGTGTACTATTGGTAGGTATTAATTTTACAAAACTAATTATAATTATTTTCTATGGAGACTTTTTAATTTTGGTTGAGAAAAATACAGCAACAGGTCAACTATCTGTGATTGTATAGATCATGCACTGATAAAGTGCACAGTTTAGGAAGCACTATAGCTCAAAAACTCACAGCCATTGAGTCAGATCCAACTCATAACAACCCCTTCCTTGGGTTTCCGAGGTTGTATCCCTACGGAAGTAGATTGCCGACTCTTTCTTCTGAGGAGTGGGTTTGAACCGCCAGCCTTCTGGTTAGAAGTCAAGTGCCTTAGACACTACACCAGAATTCTTGAAATCCATGCAGTTCTTGACATGTGCATCCATAATACCTAGTGTGAGTGATATTGAATCAGTAATATAGATATTACAGATGTTTATATAGCCTAGTGAAGGTATAACATGCATTCTTACACATGCACACACACACAGGAAACTTAGGTTTATTATTGAAACTTCTAAGGAAACGAATCTTTCTTGGAGGAAGCACAGCTACAATGCTCAATGGAAGTATGGATGGTGAGACTTCATCTCACATACTTTGGACATGTAGCATGAGGGACCAGTCCCTGGAGAAGGACATCATGCTTGGTAAAGTAGAAAATGAGTGAAAAGGAGGACCCTCAATGAGATGGTCTAACACAATACCTGTGACAATGGGCTTCAACTGTGAGGATGGTGCAGACCAGTTAGTGTTTCATTTGCTGTACATAGGGTCCCTAAGAGTCAGAGCTAACTTAACAAAACCTAACAACAACAATAAGGGAAGTTAATGGGGTCCTGTGAGAGCACAGACCAATGCTTAAGGAAGGGTTCACAGTTCTGCTCTGTCCTGTAGGGTTGCTAGGAGTTAGAGTCACCTCAACGACTATGCTTTTTTTTTTATGCATATTTATTAAAGGCATCAATTCTAGCTTATTTTTCAGGATTTGCTTTGGAAAACTAGGATCGATGCCTTTAATAAACATACATTAACAAACCCATTGTCGTTGAGTTGATTCCAACTCAGTGACTCTATAGGACAGAGTAGAACTGCCCACAGGTGCCCAAGGCTGTAATCTTTGCAGAAGCAGATTACCATATCTTTCTCCCTCAGAGTAGCTAGTGGGTTCAAATCACTAACCTTTTGGTTAGCAGTTAAGTGCTTTCAGCAAATACAGCATTCAAAGAGTGAAGGAAAACAGTGTGTCAGCAAAATTGGGCTTTAGTGTGTGAGGACCATGTTGTCAAGGGTTGAGTCTGTGTAGGTAAAGAGGAGTAAGATACGAAGAACTTTATGTAACAAACTACGAGTTTGGCTTTTATTGTGAGGGTAATGGAGTCATGGATATGTTTCTGAGCAGGAAAATGACTAAGAGATTTGAATTGTAGAGGTACTAACCTGGTACACTCAAGAGAATGGATTTCTAACTGCATTGGAAAGGGATTAAACATCTCAGAAGCTTCTCTGTTCCTGTATTTCTGCTCTCCAGGTCCCCCCCCAGTGCCTTTTATAACATTAGGCTTGAGTTCTCTGAGACACCTGTCCATCCTAATTAAATGTACTTTCCCCGGGCATACCTCTGCTTCTTCCATATTGTGTAATCCGACAGTTTCAATGTTACTGATTTAATGTGTTGTTATAGGTTGATCTGTGTTCCCTGAAGAGATATGTTCAGTTCCTGTCACTGCTCCCCACTGGGCCTGTGGATGTGACCTCATTTGGAAGCAGAGTCTTTGCAGAAGTAACTAGTTATGTTCACATGAGGTCAAACTGGAGTCAGGTGGGTCTTAATCCAATATGACTGGTGTCCTTATAAAAAGAGAATAGACAGACATGGAAGTAAGATGGCCTTATGAAGGCAGTGGCAGGGACTGGGGTTATGTTGCCAAAAGCCAAGAAATGCTTGGTGCTGTTAGGTCCTGGGCAAGACAAGAAAGGATCTTCCCCTAGAGCTTTTGAAAATAGCATGGCCCTGCTGACACCCTGGGTTAGGATTTCTAGCCTCTACAACTGTGAGTGACTAAATATGTGCTGTTTCAAATCATGCCATTTGTGGGATTTTATTATGGAAGCCCTAGGAGACTAATACACATGCCAGAGTTGAATGCAAATACATGTGAAATTTAACTCTAGCCCAAATGATTATTAGTCTTAGCTAATTTTTTTTGTGTGTCCAAACAGCCCTGTCCAGGATCTCAGAAAAGCATCCATTACAATGCGGGCTGCTGTCCCTTCCTTCTCTGAAGAATCAGGATGAGGCAATTCTGGGGGAAGGAAAGAGTTTGGGGTTCATGTTCACATCTAAAATATATGGTACTAAATCAAGGGAACTTGGTGTGGTGTTTTACCTACCAAATTAAATCAAACCCAAATGCACTGCCATCAAGTTGATTTTGACTCATGGCAACCCCACAGAACAGAGTATACCTCATAGGAATGCCAAGCCTGTAAAGTTTTACAGAAGCAGACTGCCTCATCTTTCTCTTGCAGAGCAGCTGGTGGGTTAGAATGGGTGATCTCTTGGTTAGCAGCTGAATGCTTTAGCTACAGCATCACCAGAGTTCCTTGTTTTAAATACAGGGTTGAAAAGGAAAGAGACAGAAGAGAATAGGAAGAAAATCAGAGAACGGCATTATGAATACTACGTGAAAGATAGAAAGGATTTTAACATTATTTATATTTTGATCCAGTAATTTCCCTTCTAGTAATCTGTGTGCATCAGAAACATTAGCAATAACATAATAGATGGGGTCTCAATGAGCTGGCCTTTCTCTGACTCCTCTCTCCTATCTTCTAGACTTATGGCATTTCTTGATCTATTTTCTTTTCTTCAGTGCCATTAATATGCTTGAGGTCATCGAAAGTCAGCTTGCAATTTTTCATTTCTGAGATTATTATTATGCTTTCCTTGTTGCCTTAAATATCTCCTCATCATTTTAAGGAACCAACACAGCCATCAACACCTGCAGGGATATTTTTCATTCCAGGATGGATGGAAGATTCCTCCCCTGAGACACATTCCATACTTCTTTCATTGCACTTAACTTTTCAGCAGAGCAAATATCTTTTTATATCACTATCTCATAAAGATGTTAATTCTTGGAGGGCAAAGACCATGACTCATTCATCTTCATAATCTTGTGGAATATTACAGTGTTTTTTTTTTTCATAGCTAGCATTCAATAAATATTACTTGAATGAATTTAATGAAAGGATGATTTTAGTCAAAGATATTGAACACCAAAAAACAAACCAAACTCGCTGTCATTGAGTCAATTCCAACTCACAGCAACCCCCATTGGGTCTCAAAGACTGGAATGCTTTACAGAAGCAGGTTGCCTCATTTTTCTTCCACAGAATGGATGGTGGGTTCAAACCACTGATAATTAATTATAAATCATTATAATTTGTAGTTATAAATAATTACAAAAACATTTGGTTAGCAGCCAAAATGCTTTACCCACTGCACCACCAGAGTGCCAAGACATTGAGAAGGAACAAGTAAAGTTATTGATTGGTTTTGTGTGTACATAAAAAAAAAAAAATTATGTTAAAATATCTGGTAGCAAAATAATGTAATTGAAATGTTTAATTTCCAATCTATTAGAGGAAGAATAAAGTAATGAGATAAAAAGAAAATAAATATCTATTCAAATGTTTGCAAAAAAGAGGAAAAATAATGATAGAACATGGGGGACAAATGGAAAACACAAACAAGGAAGTAGAATTCAATAAAAATTTATCTGCAGTCTAAAAGAATGCAAACTCCAGGCAATAAACACTGATGTTGAAAAAGGATCTTAAAAAAAAGAAGTACATTTAATATAATTACAAATCCAAAGTAAACTTAAATCAATTCATTTCTGACTCATGGTGAATCTAAAATAATTCCAAAAGTCATACCTAACCCATAAGAAGATGGCAAGTTAAAGCTAACACAATTGAAATTTATAAACCTGAAGCAAATGCTTTTTAGTATGGTTCAGTATTTCTCACACCTTTTAAAAAACAAATACTTTTTTTTTTTTTTTGTCATCTGGGTGAAAGTTTACAGAATAAGTCAGTTTTCCCTTCAACAATTTACACACATTTTGAGGAGTTCCTACAGATCCAAAAGACAGCTGGGAGTAGGGCATGTGATCCTAGAAGGAGTCTCTGCCAGCTGCAAGAGGTAGCTGGGGGCAGGGTGCCTCATCCCAGAAGTTCTCGCCATCATAAAAGACAGCTGGGGGTAAGGTGCCTGGTCCCCTTCTAATACCTTTTAACACTTGAGATTGGCATTGTTTGTAAGAATAGAAACTTAGGGAAAAATAAATTTTCAAGACAAACGAATAAATAAGTTGTAATAAAATAATGAAACTCATACTAAACAGGAGTGAGAAAAAAGGAAATTTGGACACACATACTAACGGGTGAATTTCAAAAGTATGAGAATCTTGCAAGAAAGAAAGTTCCAGAAAAAATTATAATTTTATTATGTAATGTTAAAAATACACAAATCTAAGCAACACATTCTTTAGGAAAACATACAAATATAGCAAATTCTATAAAGAAAGAACAAAGAATGTTAGACACAAAATTCTTGCTAGGTGTAATGTCTTATGGAGGAAGAAAATTGGGATCATGAGGGAGCATGCAGTGGATTTCAAATGCACTGATAATATTCCAAGGAGTCTTGGCAGCACAGGGGTTAAGTGTCTATCTGAAAGGTCTACCTGAAAGGTCTGTGATTCGAATACCACTCTAGTTTGCTAGTTTGCGTGTGAGAAAGATGTGACAGTCTACTTCCGTAAAGATTTATAGTCTTAGAAGCCCTGAGACACTTGTACTCTGCCCTGCAGGGTTGCTGTGAGTTGAAATTGACTAGGCAGTAAAGGGATATTTTGGTTATTTGGATAGTACACTACTCAGTAGTCCTTTATGCATTATTCTTATATAATATTCAATAAAAATACATCTGCATTCTAAAAGAATGCAAACTCCAGGCAATAAACACTGATGTTGAAAAAGGATCTTAAAAATAGTGTAATATATTTAAAAATGAAAATTAAATACAGGGTTCAGTGAATATACTTTTGCAATTGAGAAAAATTGAGAAACACTTGTTAGAAATTTGGCAAGAATTAACAGATTCATATATCTTCATGATGAAATATTATATAATCACCTATGATTTATAATGTTTCAAATATCAGAGAAATAGTTTATGAGGTAATATTTATTTAAAAAATGTTAACAAGCTAGCTAGTACTGAAAAGAACATAACTTGCTTTGAAGCAAAACACATTTTTGAGAGGACTGGCAATAAATATAGTTGTCTCCAGGTAGAAGGATGGTGGATTATTTATTTATTTATGTTTCTTGCTCCTTCATCTTTTTTGGTTTAATATCCAGATATTATAAAACAAGAACATGCTATTTTTATAATTTAAACCATCATCCATAACCAATAACAAGAGAATGGCCAGAACGTGTCCACAGCTTCTTGGTTCATAAAATCACTTTCCTCTTGGCTCAGCTCACCTGCAAACCTGCTAAAGGTAAATGCTCACGATCTTCCTGAGAAAATGAAAATAACCTCTGATTTGTACATTACATGTGGACTGAGTGCATTATCAATGAATGATGGGAACCATTTATTGGGTTTCTCTGAGTGCAGATGACTCTTATCTGAGAGTGTCTCTTTAGGGACTACTGGAAGCTGTCTACAGGGATATAATAAGAAATATTGGTTCTTGTGGAGAGTGCTGCTCTAAGAGTGGGGGGCTTCCAAAGTCACCCAGTGTGGATCATTTCTGCAAAATCTTTAACTGTTGCTTAGTGAGGACAAAGGGGGCAGCTCTGAGACTATTTTCTGGACTGCTACATGCACTGTTATGGGTACTATCACTCTGGAAGGATGCATGACTCTGCTCTGCTGACAGCTGGGTTTCCTATGGTCTACTTTTAAAGCCAAAGACATGCCAAGTGTGAACACTTGGCTAATGTAGGGAAAACAATTAATAATTGTTTACTAAATTACAATTATAATTATAAGCAAAAAATCCCGATGCAATTAAAGGTATGGTAGTACTGTTCTGAATTTCTAACGATATCTTAAAATAATTACTGATGGATTTGATTCCTATCTCACCTTATCAAAAGCATCAATAAGTGAAGAATATTTTCCTTTTCCTGGCCTCTTATTCTGGGATCTCTGGTGGTGTAGTGTCTAAAGCATTTGACTGATAACCAGTTCAAACCCACCAGCCACTCCTTGGAAGGAAGGTTGGGCGATCTACTTCTGTAGTGATACCGCCTCAGAAACCCAAGGAAGGGTCTCTATGAGTTGGATCCAACTCGAAGGTGGTGGGTTTGTTTGTTTGTTTGGCCTCTTATTCTAGGAAAAATTGTTAAGTAGGCAATATCAATTTTTGATGTATTAATTTTCAGTTTCTTATGTTAAGTATTTTATCCAAATAGCCTCTTACTCATTATATATATATTTTTAAAAGCTTTCAGAAAAAAAAGTTATATAAAAATCATTTAGAAATTTGTGTAAATAGAAATCCAATTTTAGTGCATATTGTCTCTGATTTCTGATTGTGGAACACGGCCAGCCTTCCTTCCTTTATTCCTCCCTGCTTCTCTTTCTCCTTCCCTTTCTTCCTTGTATTTCTTCTCTGTTCTTCCCTCTCTCCTTCCCTCTATTCTCTTAAATCAAATGGAAATATTCACTTCTGAGAAAAGTCATATGTATGTACTTTGTTGTTGTTGTTACCTAGGCATTATATTGGAACTGAACATCATTTTTTAAAAATCATGTGTCTTCTGGTGATATGTGAGAGGCAAGATTAGATAGGTTTAAGACCACTTGTCTCAGGACAGGCCTAGGAGGACATGTGTGATTTCCTTACTTACATTTTTGATTTTAAGCACAAGGGAAATAATAAACAGCATTCCATAAATAGGATTTTTTTTAAAAAAGAAACTCTCTTCAAACTTTGTTAAAAAAATATTCTTAAGTGGGAAATAAGTCCAAGAGTAAGGTAGCTTCATTATTTCCAAAAGGAATTTTCAGGTGACTTACTTCTGTCTGAGTTAGATGGTTGGAAGCAATGTTGTTGTTGTTAGGTGTCGCTGAGTTGTCTCCAACTCATAGTGACCCTAAGGAAACAATGATACCTTCATTCCACATTGTCTGGCCCTGTGCCAGCTTCACAATATTTGCTATAAGTAAGGCTATTGTTGCAGCCATTGTGTCAATCCATCTCGTTGAGGGCCTTCTCCCTTTTGATGTCCCTTCACTTTACCGAGCATTATATCCTTCACCAGGGAATGGTCTCTTCTGACAACATGACCGAAGTAGGTCAGATGAAGTCTATCCATTCTCCCTTCCAAGGAGCATTCCAGCTGCACTTTTTCCAGGACAGATTTGTTAGTTCTTTTGGCAGTCCATGGTACTTCCAGTATTCTTTGCCAGCACCACCAATCAAAAGCATTAAAACTTCTTCAGTCTTCCTTATTCTTTGTCCAGCTTTCACATGCATACGAGGGGATTGAAAACACCATGGCTTGGGTTAGGTGCACCTTATTCTTCAAAGAGACATCTTCTCTCTTCAGAACTTGAGAGAGGTCTTTTGAAGTAGATTTTCTCAGTGCAATACTTCATCTGACGTCTTGACTGCTGCTGCCATATGTGTTGATCATGGAACCAAGTAATAAGAATTCTTTGACAGCTTCCATCTTTTCTCCATTTATCGTGATATTGCTTATCAGTCCAGTTGTGAGGATTTTTGTTTTCTTTATGTTGAGATGTAATCCATACTGCAGACTATAGTCTTTAATCTTCATCAGTAAGTGCTTCAAGTTATCCTCACTTTCAGCAAGCAAAGTTGTGGTGTCTGCATATTGTAGGCTGCTAATGAGTCTTCCTCCAATCCTGATGCCATGTTCTTCTTCATATAGTCCAGCCTCTCCAAATATTTCCTCAGCATACAGATTGACTAAGGATGGTGAAAGGATGTAACGCTGACTCACTCCCTTTTGATATCAAATCATGAAATGTTCCCTTGTTCTGTTCAAACGACAGCCTCCTGGTCTATGTACAGGTTCCTGATGAGTACAATAAAGTGTTCTGGAATTCCCATCTTTCTCAGTGTTATCCATAATTTGTTATGATGCACACAATTGAATGCTTTTGCATAGTCACTAAAACACAAGTAAACATCTTTCTGGTATTTTTTGCTTTCACTCAAGATACATCTGACATCAGCAATGATTTCCTTTGTTCCATGTCCTCTTCTGAATCTAGCTTGCATTTCTGGGAGTTCCTCATCAATATACTGCTGGAGTTTTTTTTTTTTTTTTAATTTTCTTCAGCAAGATTTTATTGCATGTGATATTAATAATATTGTTTGATAATTCCCACATTCTGTGGGATAACTTTCTTAGGAGTGGGTACAAATATGGATTTCTTCCAGTTAGTTGGCCAGGTAGCTATCTTCCAAATTTCTAGGCATAGACGAATGAACACCTCCAGTGTGGCATCCATTTGTCAAAATATCTCAATGGATATTCTGTCAATTTCTGGAGTCTTGTTCTTTGCCAATTCCTTCAGTGCATTTCCAACTTCTTCCTTAAATATCACTTGTTCTTGATCATATGCTACCTGCTGAAATAGATGAACATAGAAGACCAATTCCTTTTGGTACAGTGGCTCTGTGTATTCCTTCCATCTTCTTTTGATGTTTCCTGTATTGTTCAATATTTTGCCCATAGAATCTTTCAATATTGCAACTCAAGGCTTAGATTTTTTCTTCAGTTCTTTCAGCTTGATAAATGTTGAGCATATTCTTCCCTTTTGGCTTTCTAACTCCAGGTGTTTGCACATATCAGTATAAAATTGATTTTTGCTTCTTGAGATGCACTTTGAAATCTTCTGTTTACTCTTTTATCTTGTCATTCCTTCCATTTGCTTTAGCTACTCTCCATTCAGGAGCAAGTTTCAGAGTCACTTCTGACATCCTTTGTGGTCTTTTCTTCCTTTCCAGTCTTTTTAGTGACCTTTTGCTTTCTTCATGGAGATGTTCTTGATGTCATCCTACAACTCCTCTGGTTTTCAGTCATTGAAGTTCGATACATCAAATCTATTTTTTTAGATGGTCTCTAAATTCAGGAGGGATGTAATCAAGGTCATATTTTGCCTCTCATGGACTTGTTGTAATTGTCTTCAGCTTCAACTTGAACTTGAATATAAGCAGTTGATGTTCTGTTCCACAGTCAGCTTCTGGCCTTTTTTGGCTGAAGATACAGAGCTTCTCCATCACCTCTTGCCACAGATGTAGTCGATCTGATTCCTGTGTGCTCCATCTGGTCAAGGCCACATGTATAGCTGCCATTTATGTTGTTGAAAAAAGCTACTTGTGATGAATATGTCATTGGCCTTGCAAAATTCTATCATGCAATCTCCAGCATTATTTATATCACCAAGTCCATATTTTCCAACTACCTGTGATTCTTGTTTCCAGCTTTTGCATTTCAATCACCAGTAATAATCAACACATCTTGAATTCATGTTTGTTCAATTTCAGACTGCAGAAGTGGGTAAAAATCTTCAATTTGGCTTTGATGGTTGGTGCATAAATTTGAATAATAGTAGTATTAACTTCCTAGTAGATGTATGAGTATTATCCTATCACTTACAGCATGGCACTTCAAGATAGATCTTGAAACATCCTTTGTGATGATGAACACCATGCCATTCCTCTTCAATATGTCATTTCCAGATAGTAGGTCATATGGTTATCTGATTCAAAATGGCCAAAACCAGTCCATTTTAGTTCATTAATGCCTAGACATTAATGTCTAGGACATTGATCTTTATGTATTCCATTTCATTTTAATGAACTTCCAATTTTCCTCGATTCATACTTTGCACATTCCATGTTCTGATTGTTAATAGATGTCTCCAGCTGTTTCATTTGAGTCATGCCACATCAGAAAATGGAGGTCCAGAAAGCTTTACTCCATCTGCTTCTTTAAGATTGGCTCTACTCTGAGGAGACATCTGTTACTTAGTCATATTTTGAGTACCTTCTGACCTGAAGGACTCATCTATATTATACCATGTTTCAGGGCAATTCATAAAGTTTTCCACTAATGTATCAGATAGTGTTTCACTGCTATTCATAAGGTTTCACTGTTCAATACTTTGAGAAGTGGATGGTCCCTTCCTGCTTCCGAGTCTGGCTTAGTCTGTAAGCTCCAAAGAAACTTGTTCAGCATGAGTGACCCTGCTGGTATTTGAAGTACCCATGGCATAGCATCCAGGCTAGCAGCAACACACAAGCCACTATAGTACAACAAACTGGCTGACAAGTAGTGATTTGAAGCAATAGGAATAAATAATACGCTCAATGAGTAGAACTCAAAGATCCAAGGGCTTTCATTATTATCTAGTATATATGTTTGAGGAGCTCTGGTAGCATAGTGCCTAAGGCAATTGACTGCTCACCAGAAGGCTGGCGGTTCAAACCCACCAGCCACTCCTCGGAAGGAAGGTTGGGCAATCCTACTTCCGTAGTGATACTGCCTCGGAAACCCAAGGAGGGGTCGCTATGAGTCGGGGCTGACTTGACGGCAAACAACAACAACAAAAATATATGTTTGAAATTTTTATGCAACATAGATGCATCTCAAATAAATACTATTAAATACACATTTCTTCCCAACTTGTACTCTTTTGAGAATAAATATTATCTTTTTGGGATTCAGTAGTACATCAAATGGGGGACTTTGAAGAAATTAGTCACCTTAGATTTTGTGAAGTGAAAATTGATATCCTTCAATAGGGGGCAAGTCAATGTTTTCTAAGACATGTCTTTTGATACTCAATTCATCCTCTCTTTCTTTAACTGAAACACTTTTTGAAAGTCCTTAAAGTGAAACAATATTGCTTTAAAGATAATTAAAATTTATTTATATCTATATTTTAAGTATGTTTATATATATAAGTATATATAAAAATAGAGTTTATTACAAGAAACTTTACTATTTTCTATATAAAGGTCATTGCCATCAAGTCAATTCTGACTCATTGCAGCCCACATTGGGTTTCTGAGGCTGTAAATATTTACAGAAGTAGATTGCCTCATCTTCCTCCCACATAGCAGCTGGAGAATTTGAACTGCTGACTTTCTGGTTAGCAGCCAAATCCTTTACTCACTGCACCACCGGAGCTCCTTATTTTGTCTATATACATATAAACATACTCACAGTAACATAAAAACCAAACTTACTGCCATCAACTTGATTCTGGCTCATACTGACCCCATAGGAAAGAGTAGAACTCTCCAGACTATTTCCAAGGTTGTAAATCTTTACGGAAGCAGACTACCTCATCTGTGGAACAGCTGGTAGGTTTGAACCACCAGCCTTCTGGTTAGCAACCAAATGCTTTAATCACTTCACCACTAGAGAGCTTTATACTCATATAGCAATAAAGTTGCTTGTAATAAACTCTATGTTTGTAACTTTGAAATAAAGATGAATGAATCCATGTCTGGTCTCTTTAATATACTGTCAGTAGGAAACAAGTGAATTTCCCACCTGCATCAATTTGTCACTATTGTGACAGACTGTGTACAATAAATTTCCATCCACAGTGAATCACTCAGTGGCTCATCTCATCCAGAAAATGTATGCAATTCTCTTTACACCATGACCTGATAAAAGATTCTGGGTGATGATTGCATACTGAATTAGATCCATTTTTCTATTGGCATAGAAGAGAACTACAGTGATAGAATAGGAAGAGGTCAGAAAAAAAGTGGAAAGTACTAAAATTCCAGATGTAGGAAAGCCTGAATGTGGGTGTGGTAAGAGATCGACCATGATAATGGCAAAACTGGAGAAGTAGGAGACCTGGAGAAATCAAATGTCTGATAATAATAATCGTCATTCAGATAAGTCTTGTATACAGTGCAATAGGGGAAAGTATTGCCTGGACATCCTTTTGTTGCCTACCACTTTCCTGCGATCAAGGTAGTGAGCCTAGTTTATACACAAGATAATAGTAATGGTTGCTGAAGGTGAGTAAAATGATTTCAACTTATGTGCAGTGTCAATCTTT
Organism: Orycteropus afer afer; assembly: GCF_000298275.1. Classification (NCBI taxonomy): domain Eukaryota; kingdom Metazoa; phylum Chordata; class Mammalia; order Tubulidentata; family Orycteropodidae; genus Orycteropus; species Orycteropus afer. The sequence goes on from NW_006922121.1 coordinate 722,230, forward strand.
GTTACCTATGTTTCCCCTTGAGTGTCCAGGTGACTACATCTTTGAGTCTGTAGGTTTGGAACAAAGAATTTAGTGGCTAACTGCTATGTGCTTCAGTCTTTTCTATCCATTGCCAAGTTATATAATTTTCCTAGGAATTATGAAATTATATGTCATAAGTAAGTGTCTTTTAATAAAAGACTGGTTTTAAAAATCTTTTCCATTCCTAAATGATTAAATAGGATATATTTTTTCCCTACTCATCTTTCTTAACGTATTTGATTAGCAATTTTCTTTATAGGAAGATCATCTAGATATTGTCATAAATTCTCATATTTCTACATAAACAGGTTTGATGATTGGACAAATATGTAACCTTTTATGCTTTTTCCAAATGATTAATAAAATCTAAATATTCATTTATCTTTGTGGTATGCTGAGTAAAATAAAACCCTACCCTAGATGTCTGTGTCTTACTTCTTGAAAACTGTGAAAAGAATATATTACTTTCCATGTCAAAAGAGCCATTACAGATATGATTAAATTAAATATCTTCATATAGAGAAACTATCCTGGATTATTTTGGTAGAACCAATGAAATCATAAGTGTCCTTGAAAGAGGGGAAGAGAGAGAGATTTAACAACAGAAGGAGAAAACAGGAGGAAGACAGAAGCAGAGGTTGTACTGATACAATATAAAGATGAAAGAAGGGGCTACAATTCAAGAAAAGACTGTGGCCTCTGGAGGCTGAAAAAGATAAGAAAACAGATTGTCCCCTAAAGCCTCCAAAAGCAACTCCGTCCCGCCAACACCTGGTTTTTGGGCTTCTGACTCCCACAACTGTAAGTGAATAAATGTATGTTGTTTTAAGCCATTAAATTTTCAACCATTTCAGTTGGTAGCATATGATCAAGAACCCATGGTATGGAAGGAAGAAGTCCAAGCTATCCTGAAGGAGCTGGCAAAAACCAAGACTCCAATGATTGATGGAATGCCAAGTGAGATGTTTCAACAAACGGATGCAGCTCTAGAGGAAAGTACTCATTTATGTCCAGCAATTTGGAGGACAGCTATCTGGCCATCTGATTGGAAAAGAGTGATATTTGTACCCATTCCACAGAAAGGTGACCTGACAGAATGTGACAATTATTGAACAACATCATTAATTCCACATGCAAATAAAATCTTGCTGAAGATATTTCAAAAATGGTTGCAGCAGGATGTTGACAGGGTATGTCCAGAAATGCAAGCTGGATTCAGAAGAGGATGTGGAGTGTGGGATATCATTGCTGATGTCAGATGGATCTTGACTGAAAGTCAAGAATACCAGGAAGATATTTACCTGTATTTTATTGACTATGCAAAGGCATTTGACTGTGTGGGTCGTAACAAATTATGGGTAACATTGTGAAGAATGGGAATCTAGAACATTTAATTATGCTCATGAGAAACTTGTACATAAACAAGGAGGCAGTCATTTGCACAGAACAATGTTGTACTACAAGGTTTAAAATCAAGAAAGTGTGTGTCAGAATTGTATCCTTTTACCATATTTATTCAATCTGTATGTTGAGCAAATAATTCCAGAAGATGTACTATATGAAGATGTACTTGGCCTCAGGATTGTAGGACACAACATTGGTTGCTAAAAGGAAAGAGTACTTGAAGTACGGACTGATAAAAATCAAAGACTACAGATTTCAGAATGGGTTACACCTTAACCTAAAGAAAATAAAAATCCTCACAACTGGACCAATAAAGGACATCATGATACATGGAGGAAAGACTGAAATTGTCAAAGATTTCATTTTATTTGGATCAACAATGGAAGTGCTTGTTGCTATGTGCCTTCAAGTTGGGCCTGACTCATAGCGACCCCTCCTTAGGTTTCTGAGGCAGTATCACTACAGAAGTAGATTGTCCAGCCTTCCTTCTGAGGAGTAGCTGGTGGATTTGAACTGTCAACCTTTTGGTTAGCAGTCAAGTGCCTTAGGCACAATGCTACCAGAGCTCCTCCCATGGAAGTAGCAGTCCAGAATCAAATGATATACTGCATTGGGCAAATCAGCTGCAAAAGAACTCTTTAAAGTATTGAGAAGCAAAGATGTCACTTTGAAATTAAGATGTGCCTGACCAAGCCATGGTATTTTCAATCACCTCATATGTATGCAAAAGCTGGACAATGAAAAGAATGCTGAAGAAGGATTGATGTCTTTCAATTAGAGTGCTGATGAAGAATATTAAATATACCACAGATAGCCAGAAGAACACACAGATATCTCTTGGCTGAAGTATATTTGGAATGAGACTTATAAAAGAGGAAGGTAAGAATTCTCTCATGCTTTGGTCATGTTGTCAGAAGGGACTAATCTCTGGAGAAAGATGTCATGCTTGATAAAATAGTTGATCAGTGAAAAACTGGAATATCTTCACCAAGGTGGACTGACACTCCGGCTTCAACAATCTAGCTACAATCATGAGGACTGTGCAGAATCGGGCAGTATTTCATTCTATTGTACATAGGGTCACTACGTACAACTACTATGTACAACTCAGTGGCACCAAACAGTCTATGTGTCTATTTATCTATCTATCTGTGTTTCTATCTGTCTGTGTATTTGTCTATGTCTGTCTATCTATTTATTTCCCTATCTATTGAAAGTTTGTTAGTTTCAGAGAAGGCATCAAGGAAGTTTAACCTCTAGTCATACTGACTCCAATCCATGGGGATTCATGAAAAAAAAGGGGTAGGGTAGGGTATAGGGGATTGAATAAGAACTTCCTTCTTAACTGGTAGGTATTTATACTTCCCAGTGGAATTGTCTTAACAATGAGATAGTGAATGTTTCCCTTTGTAAAGGCAACTGATCTCTGTGGCTGCTATTCATGAATGATACCGGCAATGATACTGGGTCATATTTTTATGCTCTTCCTAATCCACACATTCTCCACATCTTACTTTTTCACTCATTCATGAACACTGCCTAATGCACCAGAACATTGCAGTAAGTGACTATCTGGTTCTCCATATAAGCATTAAAATAAAAGAGTCATCATGAGGGAAAAAAAGATTATAGTAGAAAGAAAAGACCTTTTGTAAAATGCTTTCCAAAGGCTAGGCACCATTCCAGAAAAATGAAGGACACTTTTCAATAGACTTTAACCTTCTTCCTTAAGTGGTTTTAAAAATCTTTTCTTGGGACACGTTCTATCTAAGGCAATGCTGAATATTCTTCCAGAAATTTGTCATTACAATTAATCACTTAAGATTTTGAAGTTGACCAAAGAGATTTTACTGTATAGAGAGTGATTTTAAAATTAGCACTTTAAATTAATTATGACTGATGAAGTGAGCCTATTGCAGACACATGCTATATTGCTTTTTTCTGGATTCATAAAGTGAATTTGTTTTTCATACATTTAGGCTATTATATCAAGAATTCCCAGTAAAGAAATGAAATGAGTAGCTCATTTTAAGAGAAATATTATGTTTTCAGTATATTATGATTTGTTGGATAAGTAAGCATCGCTGATAAGTTCAAAGTGCTAATCATTTCAACAGGAGAACTTGAATGTTCACATACCTTGTCTATCATTGACATTTAAAATGCAGCAACATGAAGCATGTAAGACATGTTAAACAGTGTTTTGTAAAGTGAAATATAAAGAGAGAGATGTAACATATACTGGTAAATCATATCCACTATCGAATGATTGGGGCAGAGCCAAATGAAATAAATTTACGTGCAAGTTAAACTATATTCTGCGATCTCTCTACTTACATCAATTATTCTTCAACAAATCAATTGACCTGAAATCAGATTTACAAAAACAAAAAGAGTAAGCTTACATATCTACTATGTGCCATGAACCTATTTCATTTACAACATATTCAGTAATGCCTTTCATAAACTACAAGGAATCAGGAGATTTGGGAGATATCTTGCTTGGAATTTCACAGCTAGAAAAGAAGATGAAATCAAAATCTAAGTCTTTTGATGCAAATGACTATATTCTTTTCTATCTAGATATCAGAATATCTAATGATATTCTGAAAAATGAGTGTCAAACTTGAAAAGAAATGCTCATTGCACTTTATCTTGATAGAACTGATGTTGGACAAAAGGTATTTTGAATTTGTTGGGTTATTGTATAAGCCTTTGTTCTTTGTGTGTGTGTGTGTGTCTGTGTAACAACTGATAACTCTTCTCCATCTGTCAATGGAAAGATCCAACACATCCTTTTGACAATTCCCCAGGGTTTTGCAAAAGGCAAGTAATTAAAATAAATCTGTGACCATATTGGGAACAGATAACTTATAAGTGAATTACATACACAATATTTTTGCTAATAAGTAACTGATACTTCTGGGAGAAATTCAGATAATTGTCATTTTGGTATGGTCAAAAACATTTTCATTGGCCTGTGGAGACAGTATGGTGTTATGAAAACATAAAAACAATTAAAAAATATTTTAAAAGTGCTAGCTTTGTGCTACATATATTTATAAAATTTTTAAATTATTACTATTATTTTTTAATTGCTATCAATGCAATCCTAACAATAGCCTATGAGGTAGGTACTCTTTTGTCTGTATTTTACAGATTGACAAACTGAGGCACAGAGAGATGAAGTAAATTGCACAAGGTCATCTAGCTAATAAGAAACAGAGCTGTTATTCAAACACAACTGCTTTGGCTCCATACCCCCTCTTATGAACTGCATGGAAAAATACAAAATTTCTAATAGGAGTTCAACAGAGTGTTTTAGGAGATTAAAAAGAGAATGTAAAAGAGTGGAAGCATAAAACCCCAAACATAGAGCTAATTACAATGTGAACTACTAACACTAAAGAGTGCACTCAAGAGTTGAATGGGATGAATGAAAAGGCCCACTTAGGTGAATCTTTCATGAAATTTCAAAATATGAAGGAAGGAAAAATTACTAAAACAAATAAAAATAAAAGTAAAAAAATAAGTTCTATACTCTGAGAAAATATCAATGGCAAGTACTATGCAGAGACGTATTTGGATACCCATAGACTCAGAAAGTTTACCAGTCACCTCCTAAAGTGTTGTTCTTTAAAGCATAAAAATAATTTAAGAAGATATACAGGGAAGAGGAAGACAGAAATTAAAAAAAACATTATACAAAACTTTGAGTAAAATTTAATCCTGCTAGTTGTGCAGTTGCCTTAAAAAATATTAAAGAATGAAAGAAGAAGAAGATGTCACAAAGTTTTAAGAATAAAGACATTAAGAGGAAAATTGATTTCCTGTAACAAATCTTGTTGTTTTCAAAGACCTCAAATGCATGACAAAGTGGGACAGTCAATAAGGAAGACTAAGGAAAGACTTGATATTTTGATAGTGTTAGTGAAGAATATTGAATATATCTTGGGTGGTCAGAAGAAAATTAAAACAATTTCATAAGAGACAAAATATGAACTTGATTATATCCCACCTGAATTTAGAGACCATCTAAAGAATAGACTTGAAGCATTAAACACCAATGAGCAAAGACCAGATGAGTTGTGGAATGCCATCAAGAACATCATACATGAAGAAAGCAAATGGTCATTAAGAAGACAGGAAAGGAAGAAAAGACCAAAATGGATGTCAGAAGAGACTCTGAAACTTACTCTTGAATTGAGAGTCTTTAAAGCAAATGAAAGAAATGCTGGGGTGAAAAAGACAAAAGAGTTCAACAGATTTCAAAGGGCAGCTTGAGATGACAAAGTGAACTAATGAAATATGCCAAGAACTGGAGTTAGAAAACCAAGAGAGAAGAAGATGCTCAGCATTTCTCAAACTGTAAGAACTGAAGAAGTCTCAAGTTGCAATACTGAAGGATTGTTTGGGTAAATTATTGAACAATTCAGAAAGCATAAAAAGAAGATGGAACGAATATACAGAGTCACAGTACTGGAAAAAATTGGTCAATGCTCAGGTATTTCAGGATGTAGCATATGAACAAGAATCAATGGTATAGAAGGAAGAAGTCTAAGCCACTCTGAATGAATTGGCAAAAAACAAGGATCTAGGAATTGATGGAATACTCATGGAGATGTTTCAACAAAAGGATGTAGCATTGGAGGTGTTTACTCATTTGTGCCGAGACATTTGGAAGACAGTTACCTGATCTTACTGGAAGAGATCCATATCTGTGCCCATTCCACAGATAGCTGATCCAACATAATGTGGAAATTATCAAACAATATCATTAATATTACATGCAAGTAAAATTTTACTGAAGAAAAATTTTAAATGGTTGAAGCAATCTATGGAGAGGGAACAGCCAAATATTCAAGCTGGATTCAGAAGAGGACTTGGAAGGAGGGATATCATTGCTGATGTGAGATGGATCTTGGCTGAAAGCAAAGAATACCAGAAAGATGTTTACCTGTGTTTTATTGACTATGTGAAGACATTTGACCATGTGGCTCATAACAAATTATGGATAATATTGCAAAGAATTGGAATTCCAGAACACTTAACTGGGCTCGTGAAGAAACTGCACATAAACCAAGAGGCTGTCTTTCAAGCAGAACAAGGAATGCTGTATGATTTAAAATCAGGAAAGGTGTCTGTCAGGGTTGTATCTTCTCACCATAGTTATTTGATATATATGCTGAGCAAATAATTCAAAAGGCTGGACTATATGAAGAGGAAAGAGACATCAGGATCAGAAGAAGATCCATTAACAACCTGCAATATGCAGATGACACAATCTTATTTGCTGGAATTAAAGATGACTTGAAGCACCTACTGATGAAGATCAAAGACTACAGTATTTAGTGTGGATTACACCTCAACATTAGGAAAACAAAAGTCCTCATTACTGGACCAATAAACACCATTATGATAAATGGATAAAAGATTGAAGTTGTCAGGGATTTCATTTTACTTAGATTCACAGTCAAAACCCATGGAAGCAGCAGTCAAGAAATCAGACATCATATTGCACTGGACAATCTTCTGCAAAAGACCTCTTTAAAGTGTTCAGAAGCAAAGATGTTCCTTTGAAGACTAACGTGTTTCTAACACAGCCCGTGGTATTTTCAATCACCTCATATGCATGTGAAAGCTGGACAATGAATACGAAAATCCTAAAAAGTGTTCATGCCTTTGAATTGCACTAGCAAAGAACGCGGAAAATACCATGGAGTGCCAGAAGAATGAACAAATCTGCCCCAGAGGAAGTGTAGGCTGAATGCTCCTTGGAAATAAGAATGGCCAGACTTCTTCTCACCTAC
>NW_006922121.1:731855-735052 GCF_000298275.1 Orycteropus afer afer
ACCAGCCACTCCTCAGAAGGAAGATGGGGCAATCTACTTCCATAGTGATACTACCTCAGAAACGCAAGGAGGGGTCTCTATGAGTCGGGTCCAACTCAACGGCATGTAACAACAACAACAACAACATAAGTAGGAGACAACTCAGTGGCACATAACAACAACATAGCTCACTAGCTAGATATATTTGTATGTGTCTGTCTGTGTGTGTGTGTGTGAGAAACAGAGAGAGAGAGTCATAGAAAATATGTGAAGTGTTTGTGTATAAACATTGCTGGCATTTCACAAAAGTCATTATCATACAACTGCTACGGAGGAAAACAAAATGAAGGCAAGGATACCACTCAGATAGCCTAAAATTGGGAGTGATTTGTATAATTAGTTTTATAAAGTTTTACAGTGGAAAGGTGTGGCATTGTTATCACCTGAGGCCCAGGCAACAAAATTTATGTGCATGCGTGGTATGATACACATGCTTAGGAATGAAGTGTTGATATAACATTTGAAGTCACCTTACCCTTTCCCTGTAGTTATAACAGGGAACTCAGCTAGACAGTAATAAACGATAACAAAATCACTGAAGTGAAGGGGACATTGGATGGCAGGAATGTGGAGAAGAGCAGGAATGGGGCAAGGAGCTGAGCACTTCGACCTTTTTACTTGGTGATAGTGTGAGGCAGAGAAAGACCGAGTTATGGAATTTTAGTATGAGAAAGGACCATTAGACTAGAAATTTGGAACTGTAGCTTTAAAATACCGTAAAATAAACAATGTTGGGGTTGCAGCTTCAGAGATTGCAACTTATTTGATATGAAATACAGCCTATGCATCCAGATTTTTAAAAGGTCCCAGATTAATTCTAATATGTAAACAAGGTTAAGACCCAATTTATAGATTAGAAAAGGAAACCAAAGGAACTTGGCCAGAGGAGAGTAGCAGAAATTTTCTACAGTTTTTGAAACTATTGTGAACGATTACATTTTTGGTTACTCCCATTTCCACTTCAGGTCCTGTCTCCTAAAGTTGAGGCTGCCTCTGGCTTAAAAGAGAAAGGACATTCTTAAGTATAGGCTAGGAGATGATATTTGCAAGTCTAACCAATTTCTCCTCATCTTTCTTTGTACAGCCCAAGGACATTTGGTCTAGGTTGTTCTACCAGTCTACAGTGTCTCCTTGGAAAATAATCTCTTGCAAGCTAATCAATAACACTAATAATTCAACTACCCCATTAAACTGAAACTAATTTCAGAGAGTTTTAGATTGGTTTAAAGGAAAGATTAAATTAAATAAATCTCTTACTTTGATTCATGACACTAAAAAAAAAAAAGATTGTACGAATTATCTCAAAATACTCCATGTAGTTCTATCCCCACTTAATTTATTTATCTAGAACTCTTCAAATATTTTAAGCACTGCAGTTCAAACCAGATATCAGGCTTAATTTAAGCCAGAAATTTTAATATTAATATTTATCTTCATTGAAAAGCTCTATTTGTAATAGCAGCATTCATAGAGATTAAAGAGACTTTTTGTGGCTTTGAGGGCTCCTGATATGTAGCCAAGCCAAGAGAACATTAAGTAGTCGTTGTAGTGCCAAAGAGATATGCTGTTTTAAGGAAAATCATTCTGTTATCTATTGTATTGTGCTCCCAGTCTTTAAGTACTGAAAATAAAATTGATATAAAAATGAATGAACTGACACAAAGATTAATGGGACAGAATAGATAGCCCAAAAATATTGTTGCTGTTATGTGCTGTCCAGTAGGACCTGACTCATCGTGACCACTTCTTGGGTTTCTGAGGCAATATCGCTATGGAAGTAGATTGCCCAAACTTCCCTCCCAGGAGGGGCTGGTGGGTTTGAACCACCAGCCTTCTGGTTAGCAGTCAAGTGCTTTAGGCACTATGCCACCAGAGCTCCCAGCCCAAAAATAGACACATAAAAATACAGTGAATTGATTTTTGACAAAGGTGCAAAAGTTATTGAATTAAGAAATAGAGGATAGACTTTTTAAAAATGGTGTTGAAACAATTGGTCATTTATGTGCAACAAAATGAACTTCAACCCATACCTCACTCCTTATACTTGAATTAACACATGATCATAGATCTAAATGAAAATTATAAAATTTTGGATTAGACAGACTTCTTAAATATGACACCAAAGGCATGAAGGCATGATCCATTTTTTTTTTAAAGAGTATATATATATTCCAGAGATTGAAATTTATTTGATATGAAATACAGCCTAAGCTTTAAGATTTTTAAAAGGTCCTAGGTTAATTCTATTATGCAAACAAGATTAAGAGACAATTTATAAATTAGAAAAGGAAACCAAATATATATACCATACACACACACACACACACATATAATATAGCTGTTGTTAGGTGCCATTGAGTCACCTCTGACTCATAAGAACTCCTTTTACAATAGAAGGAAACACTGCCTAGTGCTGTGCCAGCCTCACAATCCTTGCTATACCTGAGTCCATTGTAGTAGCCACTGTGTCAATCCATCTCATTGAGAGCCTTCTCTTCTTCATTGATCCTCTACTTTACCAAGCATGATATCTTTCTCCAGGGAATGGTCCTTTCTGACAATGTGATCAAAGTAGGTCAAACGAAGTCTGGCCATTTGAGTTTACACACACACACACACACACACACATTCTGGATATAAGTCTGGAGATGTTATTTGAAAATATTTTCTCCTAGTTTGTAGCTTTGAATTTTAATTTTTTAACAATATCTTTTGAAAACTAAAATGAGAATTTTGATGAAGTCCAAATAATATATATATATTTAACAGATCATAATGTTGTTGTCATATGCATTGGGGTGCAGCAGTTAAGGTACTTGGCTGTTAACCAAAAGATCAGTAGTTCAAAACCACCAGCCATTCCATGAAAGAAAGATGAGGCAGTCTGCTTCCATAAAGATTTACAGCCTTGGAAATCCTATGAGACAATTATACTCTGTCCTATAGGATCACTATTAGTTGGAATCAACTTGATTGCAATGGGCTTGGTTTTTGTTTTATATAATTAAACGTATACCTACCATGTGACCTAGCATCCTATTCTTAGACATTTATCCTAGATAAACAGACACTTGAAAAGAAGCTTGTTGTTATGTGCTGTAGAGTCAAACCCAACTCATAGCAACCCCTCCTTGGGTTTCCGAGTCACTATCACTATG
>NW_006922121.1:735152-743385 GCF_000298275.1 Orycteropus afer afer
GATGGTGTACCAGTTGCTAGGACTGATTGTTTCCATTAATTTTGATTTTCTTCTTCTTGACTAGGATTCTCACCTACTTTAGTCATGTTGTCAGAAGGGACCATTCCCTGGAGCCAGATATCATGATTGCTAAGTAAAGGATCAGCAAAATGAGGGAGACCCTCAATAAAATGGCCTGACACAGCAGCCACAATGATGAGCTCAAGCATAGCAAGGATTGTGAGGATGGCTCAGGATCAGGCAGTGTTTCCTAACCTTGGTGGTGTAGTGCCTAAGGCATTTGACTGCTAACCAGAAACTTGGCAGTGCAAATCCACCAGCCAATGTGTGGAAGGAAGACTGGGTAATCTACTTCAGTAAATGTTTACCACTTTGGAAAGACAAAGGCGGTCACTTTGAGCCAGAATAGAGTCAATGGAAGTGAGGGTTTTGGTATGAGTCAGAACCAACTTGAGGGCACCTAACAACAGGAACAACACTGTGTTATAGACATTGCATGAGCTTAGGGCAGAGTTTCTCAGTCTTGACACTATAGACAAATTGGATTGGATAGTTCTCGTTGTGTTGTGTACCAAGTGGTTGTGTACCAAGTGTGATATCATTATCCAGAGAATGGTCCCTTCTGACCACATGACCAAAGTAGGTGAGATGAAGTCTGGCCAACTTTTGCTTGTAATGATACACTGTACTGTACTGTATATTGCAGGATGGTTAGCAGCATCTGAAAAAATTTGGAGTATTGTTACTCTTATGTTTCATAGTATATGTTCAAGAACCATTTGTTAAATGAGCAAGTTTCATAGGAATGCAAAAGAATAAATGTCAAAAATATTAATGGGAAAAATAATGGTAAATAAGGTATACTGTTGTCATTAGGTGCCATGGAGTTGGCTCTACCTCATAATGACCCTATGAACAACAGAATAAAACACTGCTTAGTTCTGCACAATCCTCACAATCCTTACTATACTTGAGCCCATTGTTGTATTGAGGGTCTCCCCCTTTCCATTGGTCCTCTACTTTACCAAGTGTGATATCATTATCCAGGGAATGGTCCCTTCTGACAACATGACCAAAGTAGGTAAAGTGAAGTCTGGCCATTTTTTGCTTGTAATGAGCATTCTGGCTGTATTTCTCCCAGGACAGATTTGTTCATTCTTCTGGCAGTCCATGGTGTTTTCAGTATTCTTTATCAACACCACAGTTGAAAGGCATCAACTCTTCTTTGGTCTTCCTTACTCGTTGTCAAACTTTCACATGCATAGGAGGCTAATGAAAATGTCATGACTTGGAAAATGCCATGATTTAGTCTTCAAAATGAAATCTTCACTTCTTAACACTTTAAAGAGGTCTTTTGAACCACATTTTGTCCATTGCAATATGAAATCTGATTTCTTGACTGCTATTTCCATGGATGTTGATTGTGAATCCAAATACAATGAAATCCCTGACATCTTCCATTGGTTTTCTATTTATTGTAATATTGCTTATTGGTCCATTTGTGAGGATTTTTGTTGTCTTCATGTTGAAATGTGATTCATACTGAAAACTGTAGTCTCTGATTTTCATCAGTAAGTGCTTCAAGTCATCTTCACTTTCAGCTAGCAAGGTTGTGTCATCTCCATATCATAGGTTGTTAATGAATTTCTTCCAATTCTGAGGCCATGTTCTTCATATAGCCCAGCTTCTCAGATTATTTGCCCAGCATACAGATTGAATAAGTATGGTGGAAAGATGCACAGCCTTCCTGATTTGAACACGAAGCTATTGAAAATACTATGGCTTTGGTCAGGTGCATCTTAATTTTCAAAGTGACATTTTTACTCTTTAATAACATCCATGTAGAAACTGTAAACACTGGACTGAGGGCTCAGAGGAGTGATTTAGACATATAACTATGTTGAAAAATCTTCAGTTGAGTGACTGTCTTCATGATAATGAGTGTGGGAACTGATTTGCCAGATGGGACCCTAGCACATAGCTGTGTGATCTTGGAGAAATTATTTTGCATCTTTTGCACACTATTCAAAAGTAGAATAAATTGATGTTAAAGATATCTTGAGATTCTGGAAGTATGTCAAACCTGCTTATTGAAACAAATCTAATATTGATAATCATGTTTGTAGTGTCAAGATTGTTTTACAAGGTACATAAGGAAAAAGTTATAGTCTATGTGTCAGAGCTATGTACACTCTTTCTGTGGTCAGCTTTCTTCATATTCGATATTTTCTGGGAGCTTGGAGAGAGAGTGAATGCTATACTGAGGCAGGAGTTTTCCCAGCTGTATGGTCTCTGACACACACACATACTCATTTGGGTTTTTATTATTCAGTTATTGGATTATTTCTTATGTAGCAATGCCAAATGTATCTTATTTTAAGTAAAGCCTTTCTCTTTCTTATTTTCGTTCCATTTATAACAATCATATTGTTAATATAAGAAAATATCTTAAGGGAAGCTGGTTGAATTGGGAGGGGATTTCCTCTGGGATTTTGGGGGATCTTTTGAAGATAATGTACATTTTTCTGGATACAGAAATGGAATTTTGGCCTGAAAGAATTTCTGTGGTTCAGATAGATGAGATCTTGTTCAGTTTATATTTCCTGACTTTCTCCTTATGCCCCAAACAAAGTCACCTTTTCTCTGTACTCTTTCTCTTTGCCTGGCTAGTCTAGGTTGGAAATGCCTTCTCTAAGTATTTGGTAAATAGCCCAATATGAAACTCCTTTATCAAGTTCTATGCACAACAGTTCCCAGAGGAAAATTCTCAAATTGATCACTTTTGCCAGATAGGAAAACCTCAGCAGACTTTCCAAATTAAAATTCTCTGATTCTTCCAATATGGATCTTTGAAAGCCAAGATATATGAGCTTTGCACATTTTGCTTTACAGACCTCAAATTGAAATTTGATTCACCTTACTTTTCATTAAGTACCAGATAGAGAATAAACTAAGCTTTTCCTACAAGTAAACATAATATGCTTCCAACTGTATTCTGTGAATTTAAAAGCATTTCATATGATTCAAAAATAGCCTTGGATCTGTAATTTAGTCACAGTACACATGATTATAGCACAGCTGACTTAAATCACATATGTTATCTTATAGAAAAATAAACCTCTATTGTGAGTAGGGAGGAAACTTTTTGGTTTATAAAATTGAAGATAAAAAAGGAGCAAATGTTAGGTTCTATTTTAAACTCTATTTTTTTTTTTTCCTAAATGCTTGCTACTTGATGCTTATTGGCTTATATAGGGATTGGAATGCATTAAAGTAAGAATTTACTCTTTGCTGTCCTTGTACTGGTTCTTTCAGTAACATAGCTTAATACTTAGTGTATGTCAGAATCCCCAACATTAAGGCTATAAAGCTTGCATAACATAAGAGCTAGTCCATTGGAGAGAGTGATGATGATTGGTTGGTGGTCTCTCTCTGATTATTTTTAACTAGTTACTGGGATTTCAGAGTCATTGTCACAACAAGGAGACAGTTATCTTCATAATAGACTAAAGTTGTTTAACTTCCATTAAATACATATATATCAGTCAAAGATCCGGGACTAGATCATACAACCTGAGCAGCTACATACATCCAATGCATGTATGTTCAGAAGGACTCATTCTGCACATAGTTCAGAGCTATAGTTCAGAGTCATTCTCAGCTATAATTCAACATATGAGTCCTTTCTTACCATCAAGTTTTGGCATCTTTGTAAGTGAGAAATTCCATTTTTATATATTCTGGCTGGAATTACCTCCATAACCTAGTATATTATACATCCCTTCTAGGTGTCTTCATTTATCTCCATTACTGAGTATTTATTACCAAATTTGCAGAAAATGTCCTTCACATCTTGATTTATTTTGCTTATATTTTTAATAGCTTGTTTGCTTTTGTTTTTATTGCCTCACTTGATTATTTATTGTTTTCATATGTTTCTGTGTGACTCTATGTCTCAATTCTGTAGTCATTTTATTGATGGAGTTACTTTACTTCTCGGTGATTTCAATTAAAACTGTTAAAATACCTGAAATGCTGCATAAAAATATAAATGTCAGAAATAGCTCATTATGTGCCTTCCTCCTTGATTGACAGTGGGAAATCGTGTTTATGGGGTGAGTGAGTTTGAGCATTACAGAAATTCTATTTCGCTCCCTCAGGTGAAGAAAATCAGTAGAAAGACTTAACAGGGAGCTCCAGCAGAAACGCTCAATTTCCATCTTGCCTCAAATTCCCCCTCTCTCTATACCTGTTTCAAAAAATTAGTAGATTGTTATGCTACTCATCTTCTCTCTCTCTCTATCCTTCCTCTCCAAGCATCAAAGTCATGTCTTTGACATCTGGTCAATGTCTACAGCTCTACTATCCCATGAACAGAACTCCCGAATGACAAGTACCTGACAAATTCTTGACTTATTGTAGAAACACTGATGTTTACTGATGCAAAAACATAGGGGGGTTATTTGGACACTATATCTTCTTGACCTACCTATAATTTCCCAATCATCACCTTGTCCACCTCACTTTAAAACAATTCATGCTAGACATTATTTCTCTCTTTTCCATTAAACCCCATGAACTTTCCCTCAAATTTCATTCTATAAGTATTCTATATTTGGCCTAGAATTTCTGGTGAAGTTAACTTTTCTCATGTTTCTGCCTTATGCTATGAGACCAATCTTTTTCAAATCACAAAGGAAAGAAAGATCTTGAAGAATGAGGAGGGTTTAGGGAAGCAAAAATAGGGAAATAGCATTCACAAAACGTAGAAGAGTTTTAAATTAGATGTGGGTGCCTGTACATACAATAATATTATATCCTTAATGTATATATCATGTTTATTACATTCTAAGCAAACTTAGCTTCGTTGTTTGGAATTTGTAATCTCTATAAATTATTTGTTTTCCTTTATACATTCCTTAGCAACTCAATAGTTCTTCTTACATAGTATCTTTGGGAAAACTCATCGCTATGCTATTTATTTTTCTCTCAGAACAATAAAAATGCAAAATTATTATTATTATTATTTTGTTTATTTTCAACTTTCTTACTCTCTATTTTCACTTATAAGTCACTTATAAAGTACTGACTTCTAATTTTATTCATTTCTATTTTTATTTTTGGACAGACGATTGCATTGAAAGTCATATAAACTCAAAAATGTATACATCTCTTGCTTCAATAATATTTACTCCTTTGGCATGTAAGTGAAATAAAGTCACTTTATGGATTTGAACTCATGATTTACTACAGTCATTTAAATATTACAACCATGAAAAGTAAGTGTCCCTTAGTCATATGGTATAATATCTTTTGAACAAGAACTTTTGGCTCCATTTCTTTCCTTTTAAAAAATGTTTTAATTTATCTTTAGATGATTCATGAAGTAAGTTGAAGTTTTCAGGATATTAAATTTTATAGATAATTTGGAGCTCTAAGTAATAGGTCAAGATGCATCAGCACTGAAAATTCATCTGCATTAAAGTCAACATTCACTTTACCAAAAAAGATCTTGTTTTGTAACTCTTCAATAGCTTATTTTTCCCTGCTTGTTCAAGAAGATCTTTAGAGATTTGAAAATACTTAGGGAAGTATTTGTTCAATACCATGGGGAAGATTGATCATTCATAGACCAAGTGCTTGGCTGTCACTCTATGTCCATGGGTAGGGTAAACATGGCATTTACTTCAGGTAGCTTGAAGCAGTGTTCTAGTCAGAGTATTTGTGGATCAGGATTCTTTTTTCATGCTTAAAAATGGGTTAAGGGACTATACTAAAGCCAAGACAAAAGAATTTATGTAGACAGGAAAAAATTACACAAAGAAAACAATATAGATTGCTAAGGGAAAGTATTTCAAATAAGTTAGCCTATCTGGCACATAAATAAAAGATTTACCATTGATCAATCAACCAAGTCTTTGGACATCATGGAGATCAGTTATGAAATCTTTATTGCTGACTTATTGCTGTCTTTTTTCTGTTTCTCCTCTGCTTCTTCTGTGATATCTAATAACATTTAGATTTCTATGAAAGATTCTTGAATATAATGGTGAGTTTTTACTGTTATAGGATTAGAGGGACCATATCATTTAGAAGGTGGAATACTCTCTTCAGAATTTATACATATGAATGTGTGCATGTGCACATAGATGCATGTGTGTATAGCTAGCTAGAGGAGCAGTTTCAAACAGCTAAGAGAGATGAACTTCTCTGTCAGTTTGTCATCCTGTGGTGGCTTGTGTGTTGCTGTGAAGCTGGAGGCTACACTACTGGTGTTTCAAATGCCATCAGGGTTATCCAAGGTGGCCAGGTTGCAGTGGAGCTTCCAGGCTAAGAGACTCAGAGAAGGAAGGGGCCATCTACTTTTCAAAGAATCGGTCAGTGAAAACCTTGTGAATAGCAGTGAAACACTGTCTGATATATTACTGAAAAACTATGAATAGCCCTGAAACATTATCTAGTATAATACCAGAAGATGAGCCCCTCTGATCAGGAAAAACAAACAAACAAACAAACTCACTGCCAACGAGTCAGCTCAAACTCTTAGTGACCCCTCCTTGGATTTCTGAGGTAGTGTCACTTCTGAAGTAGATTGTCCAATCTTCCTTCCAAGGAGTGCCTGGTGGGTTTGAACTGCCAGCCTTCTGGTTCGCAGTCAAATGCCTTAGGAACTATGCTTCCAGAGATCCCTTCAGATCAGATCAGAAGGCACTCAAAATATGACTAGGTAAGAGCTACCTCCTCAGAATAGAGCTCACCTTAAGGAGGTGGATAGAGTCAAGCTTTTGAGACCTCCATTTGCTGGTGTGACATGATTCAAAATGAGAAGAAACAACTGCAAACATCCACTAATAATCAGAATATGGAATGTGCGAACTATGAATCTAGGAAAGTTGGAAGTTGTTAAAAATGAAATGAAATGCATAAAGATTGATATTCCAGGCTTTAGTGAACTAATGGACTGGTTTTGGCTATTTTAAATTAGACAACCATATGATCTACTATGCTGGGAATAACAAATTGGAGAAGAATGAAGTAGCATTCATCATCACAAAGCATGTTTCAAGATCTGTCCTGAAGTACAATGCAGTCAGTGATAGGATAATATCCATACACCTACAAGGAAGCCCAGTTAATACTACTATTATTCAAATTTACACACCAAACACAAAGCCAAAGATGAGGAAATTGAAGATTTGTACCAACTTCTACTAAAATTGACCAAACATACAATCAAAATGTGTTACTTATCACTGGTGATTGGAATGCAAAAGTTAGAAACAAAGAAGAATCACCAGTAGTTGGAAAATGTGGCCTTGGTGATAGAAATGATGCTGGAGATCACATGATAGAATTTTGCAAGACTTATTCATTACAAATACATTTTTTCAACAACATAAATAGTGGCTATACAAGTGGACTTCAACAGATATAGTGCACAATAATCAGATTGACTGCATCTGTGGCAAGAGGTGATGGAGAAGCACAATACCTCAGTCAAAAAAAGTCCAGGAATTGACTGTGGAACAGACCATCACCCACTCATATGCAAGTTCAGGTTGAAGCTGAAGACAATTAAAACAAGTCCACGAGAGCCAAAATATGACCTTGAATATATCCCTCCTGAATTTAGAGACCATCTAAAAAATAGATTTCATGCATTGAACACCAACGACCAAAAAAACCAGAAAAATTGTGGGAAGACATCAAGAACATCACCCATGAAGAAAGCAAAAGGTCATTAAAAAGACAGGAAAGGAAGAAAGATCAAAATGGATGTCAGAGAAAACTCTGAAACTTGCTTTTGAATAGAGAATAGCTAAAGCAAATGGAAGAATCCACAGGATAAAAGAGCTGAACAGAAAATTTAAAAGAGCAGCTCAAGAAGATAAAGCCAATTATAATAATGAAATGTGCAAAGACCTGGAGTTGTCAAAGACTTCATATTACTTGGCTGTACAATCAATGCCAATGGAAGTAGAAGTCAAGACATCAAAAGACATATTGCATTGGGCAAATCTGTTGCAAAAGACCTCTTTCAAAGGCTGAAGGGCAAAGATATCTCTTTGAAAACTAAGATGTGCCTAACTCAAGCCATGGTATTTTCAATCGCCTCTTATGCATGTTCTTCCTTCAATCCTGATACCACGTTTTTCTTCATATAGTCCAGCTTCTCGGATTATTTGCTCAGCATATAGATTGAATAAGTGTGGAGAAAGAATACAACCCTTAC
>NW_006922121.1:747810-769553 GCF_000298275.1 Orycteropus afer afer
TATGGAAGTAGATTGCCCCATCTTCCTTCCGAGGAGTGGCTGGTGGGTTTGAACTGCCAGCCTTCTGGTTAGCAGCCAAGTGCCTTAGGCACTACACTACCAGAGATCCTTGGGGATATAAAAAAGAACCAAATAAAAGAAGTATCCCAGAAATGAAATTAGTTCCCAGAAGAATGTGAGTTACTGTGAGGTGTAGCCAACAGATAAACTAAGATGTGAGCTCATAATCAAAAAATGCAGTTTCTTTGTAATGGTGTGTTGAACATTTGATCAGATTGAGTTTAAGAGAGAACGAGAGATGATTTGGTGCCATCACATACAGAAGCTTCCTTCTCCTCTTCCTCCTTCTTCCTCTTCTTCTTTATTTTAAGAGATTTGCTATAAATAGGAACAGAAACTAGAGTGGATTATGTGGTCAAAGGAGGACTTTAGTAGACAATTCTCAGAGCATGTTTAAATGCTACTGAGAAGGAACCAATAAATAGTGAAAAGTGATGATGGAAGAGAATTGGAACAAGGATAACCTTAAGCAGAAGATGAAATATAACAGATGAAATGACTTAGCTTACTGAAAATGAAGATGACTTGACACACTTGTTGATCAAGGTCAAATACTACAGCTGTCTCTGTTCTCTAGTGCTGCTATAACAGAAATACCACAAATGGGTGGCTTTAACAAGTAGGAAGTTATTCTTTCACAGTTTAAGAGGCCAGAAGTCTGAATTCAGAGTGGGGGCTATAAGGGCTGGGTGAAGGCCCCTTGACCTTGACTTCATCTCTGTCTCTTATTCCAGGGCCACTGGAACTGGAGGTTTCTTATGACTCACACAACTACTGGCTGCTTAGGCTAACAAATCCAAGGTCAGTAGGTAAAATGGTACAATCACAAGATCAGTAGGATCCAAAATGAGCCAAAAAGCTAGAGACCTTTCTCAAAGCTTCTCCTTATGTACTGGAAGCAGGCCACATCCTGAAGGTAACTCCATTTCAATTACTTGGCTGCTCACAGCGGACTCCACCATGGAGGTGATTACAATCTCATCATGAGGAATAACTACATCCAGCTGCCAAGCCACTCAGAACCACAGACCAGGCAAGTTGACACACAATCTTAATTGCCAGAATAGCCTTCAGTATGGATTACGCTTGAATGTAAAAATTCCTTACAATAGGACCAATAAGTAACATCATGATTAATGGAGAAAACATTGAAATTTTCAAAGATTTCTTTTTACTTAGATCAACAATCAAGCCTGTAGAAGCAGCAGTCAAGAAAGCAAATGACATATTGTATTGTGAAAATCTGCTAGGGAAAAAAAAAAAAAAAAACCTTTAAAATCTTAAAAGGCAAAAATGTCACTTTGATGACTAAGGTGTGCCTGACTCAGACTATGGTATTTTCAATTCCTTGAAGAAGGATATTATGCTTGATAAAGTGGAGGGTCAATGAAAAAGGGGAAGGCCCTCAGTGAGATGGCTTGACACAGTGGCTGCAATGATGGGCTCAGGTATGGCAAGGATTGTGAGGCTGACACAGGACTGGGCAGTGTTTCGATCATAGGGTTGTTGTGAGTCAGAGCCAACTTGAAAACACCTAACAACAACAACAACAACAACAACATATGCAACTGAAAGATGGACAATGAAAAAGGAAGACTAAAGAAGAATCAAAGCATTTGAATTGTGGTGTTACAAAGAATATTGAGTATACCATGGACTGCCAAAAGAACAAACAAACCTGTCTTGGAAGAAATACAGTCAGAATTGTCCTTAGAAGCAAGGATGGTGAGACTTAGACTTGCTTGCTTTGGACACATTATGAAGAAAGATCAGTCCCTAGAGAGGGCACCATGCTTGTTGAAATAGATAAAAAGAGGAAAACCTTCAAAGAAATGGATTGACACAGTGGTTGCAACAATGGGCTCCAAGATATCTACTATAGGGAAGATGATGCAGGATCTGGCAAAGTTTGTTCTGTTCTACTCAAGGTCACTATCAATTGGAGATGACCAGAAGATACCCAACAGCAAAAACAGACTTGATACTGGCTTTAGATAAACACATGGATGATGCACAATAACTGGAGAGAGAAAGGATTATGTAGATGCAAACACAGACTTTTTATAGATGATTTAGTCAGAACATGTGGATTTGGTTCTATTTTGTCAGTGAAATGTGATCCTAGGACATTAACTAAGAGTAAAGGTCAGGGAGGAAGTGTTGGAAGTTTGAGAAGAGAGAAAAAGAGAGGGAATAAATTAGTACTTGGATTTCTGGGCATCTGGAAATAGTCTGCTTGAGGTTAGAGTCCAGGAATTTACAGAGATACTATTTTGCATGGTTTTGTGTTTTTCTCTCACTAAACTTAGCTACACAAACAGGTACAGGAGAGGCTTGGGCAGAGAGTTTGCATTTGTCAGGTATATATAACACAGTGAGGGAGGGGCAAGGCAGTTGATGGTATATGCAAAAGTATCATTAAAACTATGGACCTCGTTTGAAGGCAAATAAGGATATGCTTTCTTGTACCTCCCCCACCCCTTCATCTGAACTTGACCTGTAGTACAAAGGTTCTAATCCAAAGGACATTGGCAATGCTATCATTATGGATGAATATGCATTTTGGTATACATCTGAAGTTGAGAGCCTAAATGGAGAAATAGTTTGATTCCTGTTACTGTCACCTCCTAGAGGGTGTCTAGCAATACCTTACGGAGAACAGAAACCGTCCACAAAGGTGAGGGTCTCAAGGTCTGAGAGGAGAATTGCCTGATTGTAGGCCCCAGACAGTGGTTGAGCAGGGATCAGAGCTATTGCTTCTTCTTTACCTAAGTCTTGCTCTGTCTTAGGGGCTTTGGTGGCATAGTGGTTAAAGCATTTGGCTGCTAACCAAAAAAGCAGCGATTTCAACGCACTAGCCACTCTGCAGGAGAAAGATGAGAGTCTGCTTGTGTAAAGATTTACAACCTTGGAAACCCTATGGGGTGGTTTTACTCCATCTTACAGGGTCACAATGAGTAGGGATTGACTCAATGGCAGTGGGTTTGCGTTTGGTTTTGCTCTGTCTCGTATATCACACTGTATCAGCCTAAGCCTACTGTCACATTTAATTGTGCTAGTTTTAGTTCTGGTTTGGAAGAACTGTTACCTGACTTGCAATTTCCTTTTTACTCATTAGGTAAAAGGTCAAAAGTTTCGACTATAACCCAAACCAAAATGGCAGGCCTTCTTTTTATCCCCCCTTTCTTGGGCCTCAGAGCAGAAGGATACAAAACTACACAAACTTCTGTTTACACAACACAGATTAGAAATGGCCCCAGAGAACTGAGAAAGGTTTAGAAATGAAATCTTAAAGACAACTTTTGGATAATTAAATAACTTATGCTTAGAATCAGTGTTTATTTTGAATGTCTCCAACCACTTAAGAAGAATTAAGAAAGTATCTTGTATCAAAACACTAAGTGGAAATTTCATTTTAGAAGGACCTATGGAGGTTAAGCTAAGGGAACTTTGTTCTTTCTCTGTGATCTCTTCTGTATTCATGCACTACCTCCTCTTGGAGGACACAAAGGGAACATGTGTCTGCACTTTACTCATATTACACCATTTAGAAATACGTTACTTTGGTTTTGAACTACTGTAATTCAGTTAATAAAATATGGAGATTATGCTCTTTCGTAATGTGTTGACATTTCTATACTGTGCTAGCGTCTGAAATTTCTCATTCGCGTCCACAAAGCATTTTGAGAGACAGTTATAATGATGGCATTTTAAATGTACTGCCTTCCAGCTCCCTGCCTGCCATGCTATACTATACTGCATGTTCCACAAGCATCTAAAACGCAACTTATTTTAACACTGATGTCATTTTTTTCTCATCCAACAGCACCCTCTCTGAATATTCTTATCATCTACTTGGGAGTCCACATAAATTACCTGCGATTTATATCAGGCCCATAGCTTAATGGGTAAGAATTTAGGATCGGGAGTTAGATAGACATGATTTCAAATCTTGACTCTCCATGTCCTTCTTTAAAAATAAATCTAAATAAAATAAAAATTGTGCTTTAGGTGCAAATTTACATAGCAAACTTGTTTTATGTTTAACAGTTCACGCACATCTGATTTCCCGGCCCTGATTACCTTCTCCAACCATAAAAAACTCTCCTCTCCTCTCCCCTCTGTGACCACCACCTCCCTGGGTCCTCAACCATGCATTTCTGTCTGCCCAGCTTTTCCTCTCTCTGGGTGCTACTCCTCTGGTGTTTCATGGCTGATTGGTCCAAGTCTTCTTAAGACTGCCCTAACATGCTGATTAAGGAGCCCTGCTGGTGCAGTGTTTAAATGTCAGTTGCTAACCAAAAGGTTGGCAGTTTGAACCCACCCAGTGGCTGTGTAGGAGAAAGATGAGTAAAGTCAGACACATATTCCCTCCATGTTCCCCCTGAGGAGGTGATGTGTGAATACATATCACAAGCACAACAATTCCCTTAGCTTAACCTCTGCAGGTTCTTCTAAAATGAAGATCCCTAAGGATCCATAAGCATCACAGCCAAGAAAACCCTGTGGAGAAGTTAGACTCTGTCGCATGTGTTTGCTGTGAGCTGGAATCAGTTAGATGGCACCCAACATCACCATGTATCGAAATATTAAAAAACAGAGATCTGAAATGATATAAACCAAAATCTAGTTGTTATCTCAGGAGAAGAGAATGAGATTTAGAATTGGCAATTTACAACAGAGGGCTGGTGGAGAGAGGACCAGCCAACAAGATTTTCGCCTTCATCTGCCTTGTTAGATTTTTTATAATGAGAACATATTTGTGTACTACTTATATAAGTAAATATAAATACTTCAGAAAATTAATATAAAATGACAATACAATAGTATAATATAACTCTGACAAGTTCTTTAATTAAGGCAAACGTGGCTGTTCAGAGTATGGAGAAAGGGCGGTTATCCCAGTGTGGGTGTGGAGAATGGTTTCTAATCAGGTTTTTATTTTGACAGGATGACTCCTGAATAGCATTCAGAACTCAACCTGGGCATTTAATTCAAGGTTTCGTTAGTTGGGGTCATAAAAAATATACATCTTTAATTTCATCAACCATGAATGATGGTAACAGCACTAATTAGGATTCCAAAAACAAATAAAAAACTCACTGCCATTGAGTCATTTCTGAATCATAGCAACCCTTTCTTGGGTTTCCAAGCAGGTATCTCTACGAAAGTAGATTGTCCAACCTTCCTTCCAAGGAGTGGGTTGTGGGTTGGAACCACCAGCTTCTGGTTAGCAGTCAAATGCCTTAGGCACTACACCACCAGAACAGACCAATAAATATGTTCTTATGATATTGTTGATATCTCAAAATGCCATTTTGTCCATCAGTTACTGAAAAGTACAGTATTATTAGATATACTGTAAGACCTTATTATTTAATGTGTTAATAAATAAACACATAGGTTTCTTCTCTCAATTTTACTTTTTTTAAAAAATATCAATACTTTGTAATCCTTTGTTCATTGTGATTTGAAAACCATCATTCTGAAATAGAGTACATAAGCTTCAACTAGGTTCCCAAAGCAGTTCACAACAACAACAAGAGTAACAAAATGTTGAGACTCTGTGATCTAGATGAATGAACAAAGCAAGGGCAGTGAATGGGAAGGGAAGTGAGAGTGACGTAGGGGCCTGGGAGCAGAAGAGGCAGAGGGAGCCAGCAATGGAGCAAGAGAAGAAAAAGAAATGTGACACTGTCAGATTCAGCTGATAAATCACTTTCCATAACGCAAATACGATGTTTTGTATATATTGTTCTTGCGGTTGACAATCATTATGTATTAAGTATACATTGCATTGGTTCTGACTCATAGTAACCCTATATGACAGAGTAGAACTCTCATAGATTTTTCTAGGTTATTCTTTATGAGAGAAGACCACCATGTCTTTTTTTGTTCCCAATGGAGACACTGGGTGTGTTCAAACTGATAGCCTTTCAGTTTGCTGCTGAGCATTTAATTGTTGTGCCACCAGGACTCCTTTGTTCTTCCATAGTTACCCTTAAAATAATTATATTCTTATCAATCTAATCAGCAGGTGGTTTGGTTCAGAAAGTGAATATCATTGGAGCATGAAAGCATATCATGAAAAACAATTATTTCTCAGATTTTGTACTTCATATCACTTTGCATGAAAAAGTTATTAACCTCAGAGTTTTAACTGTGAGCTCATAATCTGTAAATAATTCCTCATGAGAGTTACAGCTGAGAAAAGAATTCTCTGAAATGCCCATGATCTAACTTACCTAGTTAGCAAATTTGGATGTTTCCATGATTCCTACTATCCAAGTAGAAAGGGAAAAACCAGAAAAACACCATGCTTTTTGTCTAGGCCAGTACAATTAGGTTCTTAAGATAAATCTTTACATAAAACTATCATGTCTAAGAAGAATAACACTGCTCTGGATGATGAGCTACTGAAGAGGCAAGCTCTCTGCCTGGTGTGTACTCACCTTGTCCATGATGGCATCCCAGAGGTTATGCTGCAGTTATCTAAGGCTCTACATCTACATACCTCAGCATCTAGGTATTTGGAAGCATCTGCCATGGTAAACCTCATGGAGCACAGTTCTACTCTGAAACACATGCAGTTGCCGTGATTCTGAATTGACTTGACAGCAGTTGGTTTTGTATTTGGTTTTTGATCTTTTTTTTTTTTTCAC
Organism: Orycteropus afer afer; assembly: GCF_000298275.1. Taxonomy (NCBI): domain Eukaryota; kingdom Metazoa; phylum Chordata; class Mammalia; order Tubulidentata; family Orycteropodidae; genus Orycteropus; species Orycteropus afer. The sequence goes on from NW_006922121.1 coordinate 754,533, forward strand.
TAAAACTTTTATTTTAATCTATTCATTGGATTAAATGTTGCTTCAGTTCTATGGAGAGTCTTCAGCTCATGTGCTTTGGATATGTTATTAGGAGAGACCAGTCACTGGAGAAGGACATCAGGCTTAGTAAAGTAGAAGGTCAGTGAAAAAGAGGAGGACCCTCAATGAGATGGATTGATATAGTAGCTGTAACAATGGGCTAAACCATAGCAAGGATTGTGAGTATGGCCCAGGACCAGGCAGTGTTTTATTCTGTTGTACATAAGATCACTATGAGTTGAAACTGACTCAACAGCATCTAACAACAACATTATAATCGTTATCATTATGTTTATGCATATATCTAAAATATATTAGATTTTTAATGTCGTCATTGTGATTTCCATCTCTTATCCTCCAACAATGTAGCAATACTGCTCAGAAGAGTAGAGAGGCAAAGCCCATCCCTGTGCTTTCTCTCCAGCCATTCCTTTTACCTATAGCCTTCTCAGTCATAAGGTTTGAAAAAGTTCTTAGAGCTCTTTGGTAAGCATGCACTCAATTTCACTTAAACAATATTTTGCTTAGTTTATTAGCAAGTATATTCATTAGTGCATGTTTGTTTTAACTAATACTTTCAACCTTTGAACAGTTATTTCTTTTTATATGAGAGATTGATATTTTTAAATTGACCTTCTTATATGAATTCTTGGGGCTTGGAGGCTGCTTTTCACTTGGATGTGGCTGTATATTAAGGCTAGGACCTGAGGTAGGCAAGCCAGGGGCTTGGAGGCTGATTTGTGCTTGACTGAGGTTCTATGTTAAAGTCTGGGCTTGAGGTAGCCATGCCAGGGCTTGGAGGATGCTTTTCATTTGGGAGTGGCTGTATATTAGGGCCAGGGCTGGAGGTAGGCAGTTCAGAGCTTGGAGGCTGCTTTTCGCTTGGGTATGGCTCTATATTAAGGCTGAGACCTGAGGTAGGCCAATGCAGATAGGTGAGAAACAACTAAAGAAGATGAACTTGTCTGTCATTTTGTCATCCTGCGGTGACTTACATGTTACTGTGAGGCTCAAGTCTATGCTGTCGTGTTGCAAAATGCCAGCAGGGCTACCCGTGGTGGAGAGGTTTCAGTGGAGCTTCTGGCTTGGACAGACTCAAAAGAAGGAAGAGGCCATCCACTTCTAAAGAATTGGCCAGTGAAAATCTTTTGAATGTCAGTGAAACACTGTCTGATACATTACTGGGCAACTTTATGAGTAGCCTGGAAACATTGTCCAATACACTGCAGGAGGTTGAGCCCCTTAGGTCTGAAGACTCTCAAAATATGACTGGGAAAGAGCGGCATCATCAAGGTAGAACCAACCTTAATGATATGGATAAAACAAAGCTTCTGAGACCTCCATTTGCTGGTGTGGCATGACTCAAATTGAAGAGAAACAGCTGCAAACATCCATTAATAATTGGAACATGGAATGTACAAAGTATGAATCTAGGAAAATTGAAAGTTGTCAAAAATGAAATGGAATGCATAAAGATTGATATCTATGGCATTAGTAAGCTGAAATGGACTGGTTTGGGCCATTTTGAATCAGACAACCATATGATCTATTATGCTGGAAATAACAATTTGAAGAGGAATGGTGTGGCATTCATTATCACAAATGATGTTTCGAGGTCTCTTTTGAAGTACAATGCTGTCAGTGATAGGATAAAATCCATATGCCTACAAGGAAGACCAGTTAATATGAGTATTATTCAAATATATGCATCAACTACCAAAGCCAAAGATGAGGAAAGATTTTTATCAATTTCTGCAGCCTGAAATTGACCGAATATACAATCAAGATGTGTTAATTATCACTGGTGACTGGAATGCAAAAGTTGGAAACAAAGAAGAATTACCAGTATTAATAACACTAAAGATCGTAAGATAGAATTTTGCAAGACCAACGACTTATTCATTGCAAATATCTTTTTCAACAACACAAATGGTAGCTATACACATGGCCTTTGCCAGACGGAGTACACAGGGATTAGATTGACTGCATCTGTGGCAAGAAGAGATGGAAAAGCTCAATATCTTTGGCCATAACAAGACTAGGAGCTGATTGTGGAACAGACCATCAACTGCTAAGATACAAGTTCAAGTTGAAGTTGAAGACAATTAAAACAAATCCACAAGATCTAAAATATGACCTTGACTATATCCCTCCTGACTTTAGAGACCATCTAAAGAATAGATTCGATGCATTGAATGCCAATGACTGAAAGCCAGAGGAACTGTGGGATGACATCAAGAGCATCATCCATGAAGAAAGCTAAAGGTCATTAATAAGACGAGAAAAGAGGAAAAGACCAAAATGGATGTCAAAAGAGACTCTGAAACTTACTCTTGGGAGCAGCGTAGCTAAAACAAATGGAAGTAATGACAAAATAAACGAGCTGAACTGAAGATTTAAAAGAGCAGCTTGAAAAGATAAAGCCAATTACTATAATGAAATGTAGGCAGGCCCCAGCACCCAGAGCCAGGAAAGGGAAGGGGAGAGCACTGAGGACAACAAAAGCCACAGGATCCAGGTAGGAATTATGTAATGGGAGGGCAGAAAAATTTCTAACAGCTAAGGGAGACAAACTTTTCTGTCAGTTTGTCATCCTGTGGGGCTTGCATGTTGTTGTGAGGCTGTGCCACCGATGTTTCAAATGCCAGCAGGGTTGCACATGGTACACAGTTCTCAATGCAACTTACAGACTGAGACAAACTAGAAAGAAGGAAAGGCCATCCACTTCTCACAGACTTGACCAGGGAAAACCTTATGAATAGTGGAGAAACATTGTATGATATATTACTTGGCATCTTTTTGAATAGCTTGGAAACATTGTCTGGCACAGGGCAGGAAGACAGCCCCTTGGGTGAGAAGGCACTCAAATTAGAACTGGGAAAGAGCTGCATCATCAGGGTAGAACCAACCTTAATGATATAGGTAAAGTAAATCTTTTGAGACTTCCATGTGCTGATGTAGCAGGACTCAAATTGAGAAGAAACAGCTGCAAACATCCATTAATAATTGGACATGGAATGTATGAAGTATGAATCTATGAAAATTGGAAGTTGTCAAATTTGAAATGGAATGCATAAAGATTGATATCCTAGACATTAGTGAACTGAACTGAACTAGTTTTGGCCATTTTGAATCAGACAACCATACAATCTACTATGCAGGCAATGATAAATCCTTCAATTTATGGTGTGACATTCATCATCACAAAGGATGTTTCAAGATCTGTCCTGATGTACAATGTTGTCAGTGACAGAATAATATCCATATGCCTACAAGGAAGACCAGTTAATATTACTATGATTCAAATTTATGCACCAACCACCAAAGCCAAAGATGAGGAAATTGAATATTTTTATCAACTTCTGCAGTCTGAAATTGACCAAACGTTCAATCAAGATGTGTTAATTATCACTAGTGACTGAAATGCAAAACTTGGAAATAAAGAAGAATCACCAGTAGTTGGAAATTTGGCCTTGATGACAGAAAAGATGCTGGAGATCACATAGTAGAATTTTGCAAGACCAGCGACTTATTCATTGCAAATACCTTTTTTTCAACAACACAAATGGTGGCTATACATGTGGACTTCACCAGATGGAGTACTCAGGAATCATATTGACTATATCTGTGGCAAGAGACAATAGAAAATCTCAATATCTTCAGCCAAAACAAGGTCAGGAGCTGATTGTGGAACAGACCATCAATTGCTCATATGCAAGTTCAACTTGAAGTTGAAGACAATTAAGGCAAGTCCACGAGAGCCAAAACATGACCTTGCATATATCCCTCCTGTATTTAGAGACCATCTAAAGAATAGATTTGATGCATTGAACACCAATGACCGAAAACCAGTAGAATTGTGCGATGACATCAAGAACATCATCCATGAAGAAAGCAAGAGATCATTAAAAATATGAGAAAGAAAGAAAAGCCCAAATTGGATGTCAGAAGAGACTCTGACACTTGCCCTTGAGTGAAGGGTTGCTAAAGCAAATGGAAAAAAATGACAAGACAAAAGAGCTGAATAGAAGATTTCAAAGGGCAATTTGAGCAGACAAAGCCAATTACTATAATGAAATGTGCAAAGATATGGAGTTAGAATACCAAAAAAGAAGAACACGCTCAGCATTTCTCAAGCTGAAAGAACTGAGAAAAAATTTTAAACCTCCAGTTGTGATATTGAGTGATTCTATGGGCAAAATATTGGATGATGCAAAAAGCATCAAAAGAAGATGGAAGGAATACACAGAGTCACTGTACCAAAAAGAACTGGTCTATCTTTGTCCTTTACAGGAGGTGGCATATGTTCAAGAACCAATGATACGGAAGGAAGAATTTGAAGCTGCACTGAAGGAATTGGGGAAGAACAAGGCTCCAGGAATTGACGGAATACCCATTGAGATGTTTCAACAAATGGATGCTGCTCTGGAGGCACTCACTAGACTATGCCAAGAGATTTGGAAGACAGCTATCTGGCCAATTGACTGGAATAGATCCATATTTGTACCCATTTCAAACAAAGGTGATCCCACAGAATGCAGAAATTATTGAAAAATATCATTAATATCACATGCAAATAAAATCTTACTGAAGATAATTCAAAAATGGTTGTAGCAGTATTGACAGAGAACTTCCAGAAATGTAAGCTGGGGTCAGAAAAGGATGTGGAAGGAAGGATACCATTGCTGATGTCACATGGATCTTAGCTGAAAGTTAAGAATGCCAGAAAGATGTTTACTTATGTTTTATTGACTAAAAAAAAAGCATTTGATTGTGCAAAGTATGGATAACTTTGAGAAGAATGGGAATTCCAGAATACTCACTTGTACTCATGAGAAACCAGTACATAGACCAGGAGGCTGTCATTTGAACAGAACAAGGGGACACTGCATGGTTTAAAATCAAGAAAGGAGTGTGTCAGGGTTGTATCTTTTCACCATACTTATTCAATCTGTATACTGAACAAATAATCTGAGAGGATGGACTATATGAAGAAGAACGTGGCATCAGGATTGGAGGAAGAATCATTAACAACCTGCAGTATGCTGATGACACAACTTTGCTTGTTGAAAGTGAGGATGACTTGAAGCACTTACTGAAGAAGATTGAAGAATACAGTCTGCAGTATGGATAACATCTCAATATAAAGAAAACAAAAATCCTCACAACTGGACCTATAAGCAGCATCACAATAAATGGAGAAAATATTAACATTTTCGAAGACTTCACATTACTTTGTTCTAAAATCGACGCCAGTGGAAGCAGCAGTCTGGACATCACATGATGTATGGCACTGGGCAAATTGGATGCAAAGGACCTCTTTCAAGTGCTGAAAAACTATGATGTCTCCTTGAGGAGTAAGGTGCACCTGACACAAGCTATGGTATTTTCAGTCCCTTCATATGCATGTGAGAGCTGGACAATAAATACGTACGACTGAAGAAGAATTGATGCTTTTGAGTTGTGGTACTAGAGAAGAATGCTGAGAGTACCATGGACTGCTAAAAGAACTAACTGGTCTGTCCTGGAGGAAGTGCAGCCAGAATACTCCTTAGAGATGAGGATGGCCAGACTTCATCTCACCTACTTTGGTCATGTTGTCAGAAGGGGCCATTCCCTGGAGAAGGATGTCATACTTGGTAAGGTGGAGGGTCGATGAAAGAGGGGAAGGCCCTTAACAAGATGGATTGACATGGTATCAGCAGCAATGAGCTCAAGTATAGCAAGGATCATGCAACTGGTGTAGAACTGGGCATTGTTTTGTTCTTCTGTGCATAAGGTCGCTATAAGTTGGAGATGACTCGATGGCTCCTATCAACAACATAATGAAATATGCAAAGTCTTGAAGTTAGAGAACCGAAAGGGAGAACATGCTTGGGATTTCTCACTCTGGAAGAACTAAGGAAAACATTTAAGCCTGGGGTTGCCATATTGAAAGATTCTATGGGCAAAATATTGAATGATGCAAGAAACATCAAAAGAAGATGGAAGGAATACACAGAGTCACTGCACCAAAAAGAACTAGTCGATGTTCATCCTTTTCAGGAGATGGCATATGATCAGGAACCATTATTAAAGGAAGAATTTGAAGCTGCACTGAAGGAATTGGCAAAGAACAAAGCTCCAGAAATCGATGGACTATCCATTGCAATGTTTCAACAAACTGATGCCTTGGTAATGCCAAGAGCTCTGGAAGACAGCTACCTGGCCATCTGACTGGAAGAGATCCATATTTGTACCCATTCCAAAGAAAGGGGATCTCACAGTTTGTGGAAATTATTGTACAATAACATTAATATCAAATGCAAGTAAAATCTTACTGAAGATAATTCAAAAATGGTTACAGTAGTATATTGACACAGAGCTTCCAGAAATGCAAGCTGGATTCGGAAGAGTAGGTGGAAGAAGGGATATCATTGCTGATGTCAGATGGATCTTGACTCAAAGCAAAGAATGCCAGAAAGATGTTTACTTATGTTTTATTGACTCTGCAAAGGCATTAGATTTGTGGATCATAACCAATTGTTGATAACATTGAGAAGAATGGAAATTCCAGAATACTTGATTGTACTCATGAGGAGCCTTTACATAGCTCAGGAGCCTGTCATTTGAACAGAACAAGGAGATAATGCATGGTTCAAAATCAAGAAGGAAGTGTGTCAAGGTTGTATCCTTTCACCATACTTATTCAATTTGTGTGCTGAGCAAATAATCTGAGAAGCTGGATTATATGAAGGAGAACATGACATCAGGATTGGAGGAAGACTCATTAACCACCTGTGATATGCAGATGACTCAATTTAGCTTGCTGAAAGTGAGGATGACTTGAAGCACTTACCAATGAAAGTTAAAGGTTACAGTTTGCAGCATGGATCACACCTCAATATGAAGAAAACAAAAATCCCCACAATGGGTCCAACAAACAGCTTCTTGGTGGATAAAGCAAAGACTGAAGTTGTCAAGGATTTCATATTACTTGGCTCTGCTATCAACACCAGTGGAAGGAGCAGTCAAGACATCGCATGATATATTGCATTGGATAAATCTGCTGCAAAAGGACCTCTTTGAAGTGATGAAGAGTAAAGACGTCTCTCTGAAGACTAAGGTGTCTGTAACACAAGCCATGGTATTTTCAATTGCCTCTTATGCATGTGAAAAGTGGACAATGGATAAGGAAGACCAAAGAAGAGTTGATGCTTTTGAGTTGGGGTGTTTGTGAAGAATTGTAAGAGTACCATTAAGAGTACCTTGCACTGTTAAAAGGACTAACAAATCTGTCCTGGAGGAAGTGCAGCCAGAATGCTCCTTGGAAACGAGAATGGCCAAATGTCATCTCACCTACCTTTGTCGTGTTGTCAGAAGGAATCATTCCCTTGAGAAGGATATTATGCCTGGTAAAGTGGAGGGTCAACAAAGAAGGGGAAGGCCCTCAACGTGATGGAGAGACACAGTGGCTGCAGCAATGGGCTCAGGTATAGAAAGGATTGTGAGGCTGGCATAGGACCAGGCAGTGTTTTGTTCTGCTGTGTATAGGGTTGCTATGAGTTAGAGATGACTTGACAGCATCTAACAGCAACAACAACAGATGAATATTCATCTAACTTTATCAGAACACAAATAAATTTAAAAATATTCCATGGAGCTTTAGCTGTGAGCCCATAACTCTACATATACCTCATTATGAAAATATATTTGATTTTGTAGCTTTAATATTGAATTTCTTTATATTTTGTTGAATAATTTTGTAAAAGATTTATATTGCATTATAATTAACATAAAGTTTTTAAATCATTGGTAGATGTGTCAAAGTCACAGCTCATTGTTCTGGATTTGCTGTTGTTGTTATGTGCTGTCAAGTCGGACCCTTCTCATAGTGACCCCTCCTTGGGTTTCCAAGGCAGTATCACTGTGGAAGTAGATTGCCCCATCTTCCTTCCGTGGAGTGGCTGGTGGGTTTGAACCGCCAGCCTTCTGGTTAGCAGTAAAGTGCCTTAGCCACTATGCTACCAGAGCTCCCATTGTTTTTGTTGTTGTTGTTGTTGTTGTTGTTTGCCATCGAGTCGGCCCTGACTCATAGCGACCCCTCCTTGGGTTTCCGAGGCAGTATCACTACAGAAGTGGGAATGCCCAACCTTCCTTCTGAGAGAGCTCCCATTAGTGGATACTAATTGAAGTTAATTCTCTGCATCATAAGTTCAATGATGAAAAATAGAACTAAAATGAAACCCACTTTCACTGAGTGGATTTTGACTCCTAGTGATTCTATAGGACAGAGCAGTATTGCCCCAGAGTTTCCAAGACTACAAATCTTTATGGAAGTAGATTTCACCATGGAGCAGCTGATGAGTTTGAACCTCCCACCTTTCCGTTTGCGAACAAGAGCTTTAACCATTACACCACAAGGATCTCAATGATGAATAAAAGGGAATAAATAATGAGGACTTACAAAATGATAGAATTAAATTGTATTGCTAAACCCACCAGCCACTCCTCGGAAGAAATATGGGGCAATCTGCTTCCGAAGTGATACTGTCTTGGAAACCCAAGGAGAGATCTGACTCGACGTCACATAACAACAACAACAACAGCTAAATATATTTATTCAGGAACACCAAAATTTTCCTTATGTTCTACCCCATAGCATATAACCTATCAGTCAGCATGGATGCTCTCTTCTTTTTTAACAAGTGCTATGAATTGAAATGTGTCCCTGAAGAAAGATATGTTGAAGCCCTAACCCTTGTATCTGTTAACATGTGTTAACCTTTTTCAAGGACAGGTTTGTTGAAGATATTATCAGTTAAGTTAACATGTGGTGATATTGGAGTAGTATGAGTCTAATCCCATCTGAGTGGTGCTCTTATAAATGTGGAGAAGAGACACAGAGAGACACAAAGAGGGTAGATAATCATTTGAAGATGCATCTACAAGCCAACGAATGCCTGGGGAAAGTGAGAGAGATAAATCTGAAAGGATATTTCCCTAGAGACCTGCAGAAAGTATCATTCTTTTGATACCCTGAATTTGGGTTTCTAGCCTCCAGAACTGTGAATCTGTAAATTTCTGTTGATTAAAGGCACACTTTGTGGAACTTTGTTACTGCAGGCCTAGGTAACTAATACTAATCTTAGGATAGCAAAGTGAGGAGACTTTCTCAATTTATTGCTTCTAGCAGTATGGGCATGAGCATTCCTGTTCACTGACACTACTTTCAGTTTTGTAACTTTGAACAATTCACTTAACCCATCTGATGCTGTTTCTTCATTCAGCAAAGAACAAGAGTTGTCTGATCTCTAAAGTCCATTCTGTGATCCTTGGGTGGTACAAATGAACATGCTAGACTGATCAGTGAAAGGTTGGAGGTTCAAGTCTACCTAGATGTACCTCAGAATAAAGGTCTGGTGATCTACTATCAAAAAAGCAGCCATTGAAAGCCCAAAGGAGCACAGTTCTACTCTGATATACATCAGGTCTCCCTGAGTCAAAATTGACTGGATGACAGTTGGTTGTGGTTGCAAGGTCCCTTCCTTTGCCATTGTCATATGACTTAATATTTATGGGATTGAGCCAAATACAGTCCTGGCCCCCTCCCAGCCATAAACCTGGGATTGACATGCCCAACACCTCCAGCTAGCTGCCTGTAACATCTCATACACCACATTTTAACATACTGATTGGATGATAACCTTTTCCAAACAAGATGTCTCATGGGCTGTTCCTTTACATTTCAAGTTGTCTTTATTTTGATGCTTTCAGAATCATGTATTCCTTTCAGATAAGTATAAACTCAATCTTTTATTCTATCTGAGAAATTCTGACATTAAAATAAAAGGATTCCAGAATGAAATCGCATCCACTTCCCTTCAACATATTACCTTAAAATTAAATGCCAACTAGTAATTTAGTCCCAGGTCTTTTCATGACTTCACCATAACTGAAAGAAGCTTCAGATGACATATATATGTATGTGTATATATATATATATATATTTTTTTTTTTCCAGCTAAGAAATTGATCTCATACGTTACATCTAAATAGTTTAAATCTATGTACTATTAGTAAACTGGCTAAGGAAGTATCAGTCTGTGTAACACTAATTCAGATAAGCTTGAGATCTGTTAGCATAGTAATGAGGTAATAGTTTGTCTACTTTAATCTTGACACAGTGGTATGTGACACTTCAATAATAGCTAATATGATCTTAAGTTTAATGATGGCATTGCTCATCTGAAGTGACACAGTGCTTCAAGTTCTCTGGCAGTCAATCTCAATTCTTTCTTCTTCTTTTTAATTATTTATTTTAGTTACTGGTGTAGTAAAGAAGTTTCAGTGAATTATTATCTGGAATTGCAAACTTGGGCAAATTAGTTCCAGAAACTACATGATTGAATATTACACTGTAAAAAGAAATGATAACACTGTTATGCTAGTGGACATGAGGCTGTAGAAATGTTTTTGCGTAGATAATAGCATGTAGAAACTCTTCATAGATATTTCTGTATATGACTTTCTCAACTACCAAGAGGAACATATGGTTGCCTTCTGCCTCATATAAAGCACAAGGAGAAAACTGAGATGAAGCAGAAGATGATCCAGGCTAAGGATTTACTCAAAGAAGGCAGATAGAGAAATCACTCTGATAAAGGTAGTGAACACAATTCCCTTAAGAGAGAACAAGCATACAGTGCCTTTTGATTCATAGGAGAGTGGGAGAGATTTCTTCCTACTAAATGAATGACATACTGCTGTCAAGTTGGATCTGACTCATAGTGACCCCTCCTTGGGTTTCTGAGGCGGTATCACTATGGAAGTAGATTGCCCAAACTTTCTTTCGAGGAGTGGCTGGTGGGTTTGAACCACTAACCTTCTTGTTAGCAGTTAAATGCCTTAGGCACCAGAGTTCCTTTCTTCCTACAAGTGGCCTCGATAAATAAATAAATAATATTATAATGAAATATGCAAAGACCTAGAGTTTGGAAACTAAAAGCGAAGAACACATTTGGCATTTCTCAAGCTGAGAGAACTGAGGGAAAAAATTCAGGCTCGAATTGCTGTGTTCCATGGGCATTATGTTGAATGATGCAGGAAACATCAAAAGATGATGGATGGAATACACAAAGTAACTATACCAAAAAGAATTGGTACATGATCATTGGTTTCATGAGATGGCATGTGATTAAGGGCCAATGATATTGAAGAAAGAAGTCAAAGCCACACTGAAGAAATAGGTGAAAAACAAGGCCCTGGGAATTGAGGGAATACCCACTGAGATGTTTCAACAAATGGATGTTGTGCTGGAGGCACTCACTCGGCTATACCAAGAGATTTGGAAGACAGCTACCTGGCCAACTGACAGGAAGAGATCCATACTTGTACCCATTCCAAAGAAAGGTGATGCTAAAGAATGTGGAAATTATTGAACAATATTATTAATATTGCATGCAAGTAAAATCTTACTGAAGATAATTCAAAAATGGTTGCAGCAGTACATTGAGAGGGAACTTCCAGAAATGCAAGCTAGATTCAGAAGAGGACATGGACTGAGGGATGTTATAGTAGATGGCAGATGGATCTTGGCTCAAAGCAAAGAATAACAGAAATATATTTACCTGTGTTTTATTGACCATGCAAAGACATTCGATTGTGTGGACCATAATAAACTGTGGATAACATTGAGAAGGACGAGAATTCCAGAAGACTTAATTGTACTCATGAGGAACCTGTGCATAGACCAGGAGGCTGTTGTTCAAACAGAACAAGGGGGAACTGCAAAGTTTACAATCGAGAAGAGAGTGTGTCAGTGTTGTATCACTTCACCATACTTATTCAATTTGTATGCTGAGCAAATAATCGAAGAACCTAGACTATATGAAGAAGAATGCAGTGTCAGGACTGGAGGAAGAATCATTAACAACCTACGATACATTGACAACACAATTTTGCCTGCTGAAAGTGAAGATGACTTGTAGCACTTACTGATAAAGATTGAAGACTACACTCTACAGTATGGATTACACCTCAATATAAAGAACGAAAAAAAAAAAAAATTCCTCACAATTGGACCAATAAACAGCATCATGATAAATGGAGAAAAGATTGAAGTTGTCAAAGACTTCATATTGTTTGGTTCTACAGTCAATACCCATGGAAACAGCAGTCAAGACATCAGACAATATATTACACTGGGCAAATCTGCTGCAAAAGACCTCTTTCAAGTGATGAAGGGCAAAGATATCTCCTTGAAGACTAAGGTGTGCCTAACCCAAGCCATGGTACTTTCAATTGTCTCATATGCATGTGGAAGTTGAACAATGAATAAGGAAGACTGAACAAGAATTGATGCTTTGAGTCGTAGTGTTGGTGAAGAATGCTGAATATACCATGCACTCCTAAAAGAACTAACAAATCTATCCTGGAAGAAGCACAGCCGGGATGCTCCTTGGAAGTGAGAATGGCCAAACTTCCTCTCACCTACTGTGGTCATGTTGTCAGAAAGGACCATTCTATGGAGAAGGATGTCATGCTTGGTAAAGTAGAGGGTCAACAAAAAGGGAGAAGACCCTCAATGTGATGGATTAGCACAGTGGCTGCCGAGATGGGCTCAGGTACTGTAGGGATTGTGAGGCTGGAGCAGGACTCCACAGTGTTTTGTTCTGTTGTGTATAGTTCACTATGTGTCAGAGATGACTCTATGGCACAACAACAAATGGCCTAAGGAAGGTCATTTCTGGGTAATGTTCAGAAGCAGGAGAATTCAGAAATGTTCCATTAAAATAAACTTGACTCTTTGCAGTCTCCCTGTCTTGTGTACCTTCTGTTACTCTTCTGTGCTTGACACTGGAAAGAGAATAAAGAATGAGTGAATATGTGTGGCATAGTGCCTAAGGCATTTGACTGCTAACCAGAGGGCTGGCAGTTCAAACCTCCCAGCCACTCCTCGGAAGAAAGATTGGGTGATCTACTTCTGTAGTGATACCACCCCAGAAACACAAGGAGGGGTCCCTATGAGTCGGATTTGACTCCACCACAGTGAGTTTGGTTTGGTTGGTGGTAGTAGGGCTAGTGGACAAAGGTGGCTTTTGGCTATCAAGATATAGACAGACTAACTTTAAAAAGAAGGCTAATGAGAGGGTTCCATGTAAGGTGATTTGAAAAAGCCTATTTAGATGTGTGACCTTCAAAGCATGATTCTCTGTTCAGAGTCTATGGATTTCTCTGAAACATACATGGGAGATGTGAAGATGCGAAGAGATAGACTTTCTTCCATTTGGAAGTTGTAGAAGCTTGATGAAAGTCAAATTAATTTTATGCTTCAGCTACTCTCTAAGTTGATTTCCTCTCTCTCTTAATACAGCTTTTGAGAATTTCAGCCTGCCTACTCTGTACTAAGAAGATCAAGAAAGGATTTGCCCTGTGTTGGGAAAGGTTCTTTGGTTAGGTGCCATTGAGTTGGTTCTGACTCATAGTGGCCCTACGTACAAAAGAAAGAAACACTGTCAGGTCCTGTACCATGCTCAAAATCATGGCAACCACCATGTCAACCCACCTCATTGAAGATCCTTCTGTTTTTTTGTTTTGTTTTGTTTTGTTTTTTTGCTGACCCTCTACCAAGCATGATGTCCTTTCTGTACATTTGTCAAATTCCGGAAGCCCCTGTCTTGGAGAACAAAGACCAGAACTTGCTCATCTGTGGATTCCCCACTGGCCTAGTTCAGTTCCTGGATAATTGAAAACATTCAATAAAATGTATAAATTGATTCCACGTGGCTGCTACGTGACCTTGAAGTCAATGTAAAATGCATTTTTGTAGAGAACTCAATTCATTTATATAATGTATCAGCTCCCCCTTGTGACTATACAGCACCAAATTGACATACAGTGGGAATAACAAATAGGAAATGAAGGCATTTTTTCTTTATCTACTTCCATTTTCTTAGGAGATTCTTTAGAAGATGACCTTTGCTCAGGGATAATAAGCACACTATCATGGAAAGAATATCCAAATCATTGAACATTATGAGAACAGAAAACTACCTTTCAATTCTTTATGTTCTGATTCCAATGACATGTTCTCACTCAAGTGAGTCATTCTACTAGACTCCATATATCTGTTAGTAGAGTGAATGTCCCACCAACCTGCAGTCACTAAATGTTTAATGCAGCTCTTATTAAGGCAAGGGGCTCAAATAAAGCTGAACAAAGTAGAATGCTATGACACATAATTTATTTTCCATTGCTAACATCTTCCATACCCTATTGAGACCATTGAAAAGCATTTTCTCCAAACACCAAAACCAAAAAAAACAAAAACAAAGTCACTACCATTGAGTCGGATCCGACTCATAGCGGCCTCTGCTTGAGTTTCTGAGGTGTTATCTCTACGGAGTAGATCGCCCAATCTTTCTTCTAAGGAGTGGCTGGTAGCTTTGAACCACTAGCTTTCTGGTTAGCAGTCAAATGCCTTAAAATAAATACTATAGAGAGCCTATTCATTTTTTTTTTTGAGAATCTAAATTAAAATATTTATTCTGTTTTAATAACTTGTTGAGAATATGCAGCAGAACATATACTAATTTGACAACCTCTACATGTACAACTCAGTGACGTTCATTACATTCTTCAAGTTGTGCAGCCATTCTCATCCTCCTTTTTCTAACTCCCTCTCCATTAACATAAATTCACTGCCCCTAAGTTTCCTTAAGTCAAAGAATTCACGTTGCTTGGTTCTACAATCAATGCCAACAGAAGCAGCAGTCAGGACATTATACTGCGTGTAGCATTGGGAAAGTCAACTGCGAAGGAACTGTTTCAAGTGCTGAGGAGCAAGCATATCTCATTGAGGACTAAGGTGAGCCTGACACAAGCCATGATATTTCCAATTGTCTGGTATGCATGTGAGAGCTGGACAATGAATAAGGAAGACCGAAGAAGAGTTGATGCTTTTGAGTTGTGGTGCTGGCGAAGAATGCTGAAAGTACCATG
>NW_006922121.1:770625-771664 GCF_000298275.1 Orycteropus afer afer
GCTGTGACCACAACATTGCCCCTTGTCAGCTCTACTATACACCTGGGAATTCTGATCATTCACATAAACTTATAGGACCATTGTCTGCCAACCCTATATATGTTCTTGTCTACCTTCCCCATTTCACAGAGATACCTAATTGTTTAGCCTGTCCACCCATCCATCCACTCATATACCCATGTTTGCCTTCACTGACAATGCAGTAATGTATGTGCAAAAGGGTTCATATTTGTTGTATATACCTCCCATGCACCTCTCTATGTCTTTCTCATCCTCAATAGTGTCATATTGGTCACTCACATTTGGTACATTGCCCTTCTCTTCACCCAAATCAATACTTATCTCTATCTATCTAACAGCCTTCCCTCCCTCCCTTCCCACCCCTGGTAACCAGCAAAGAATATTTCCTTCTGTAGATAAACCTTTCCTTAACTTTTACGATAACGGAATAATACAATATTTGTCCTCTGTGATTGACTTATTTCACTCAGCATAATGTAACAGTCCATTCTATCTTGCAACTCTCCTAACTTCCTCACCATTTAGAAGTTCTGTAACTACACAGTCTTTCCCCTCTTTTTATATGTAGTTGTTCTGACTTGCTAATTGATGTCTCTGGTTCCCTGTTTACAATTTTGTAAGCTCATTTTACTTTGGATATGTCCATAGATGTAGTTTCTGGGTTGTGTCATCATGTGTATTAATGGTCGATTGTTATATGCTATTTTTGTTTCTCTGTTCAAAGGACTCTCTTTACCATCTCTTGTAATGTTGGTCTGGTTTTAACAAATTACCTTAGTTTCTGCTTATCTGGAAATCTTCTAATTTCACCATCATATTTGAGGGCAATTTTGCTGGGTATGTAATTCTTGGTTGAAAATTTTTCTCTTTCAGGGTTTTATATATACTATCTCATTGCCTTCTCTCTTCCATGGTTTCTGCTTAGAAATCAGAGCTTATTCTTACTTCCTGTCCTTTGTAGGTAACTTTTTGCTTTTCCCATGCTGCTTTCAGGATTCTGTCTTTGTCTTTGGTTTTG
>NW_006922121.1:773024-789959 GCF_000298275.1 Orycteropus afer afer
AAAAAAAATTGGTGGAGGACAGGGCAGGGCACCCAGGCTCCGTCTGAGCACACAGACTGTGATGGAGTTCCTGTAGGCCCAGAAGGTAGGTGGGAGTGGGGCATGGCCACACCTCCGTTCACCAAGTGGGTGTGGGGTATACGAGTAACAAGAGGAATGTTGTACCTTGTCAGTCTTACAGGTCCAGAGGGTCTTTGGGGTTGCTGGAAAGCAGAAGGTGTTCTTAAGTACCAGGAATCATCGAGAGTGCTGTCTCTTTAAATATCCAAAATAGTGAAGCTGCTTTAAAGCTTTGAAATGGCGGCATCCTCCAGATGGGCGAAAGTTCACAGCTCAGTCCACCTTTCTCTTCACCTTCTCCGTTTATTCCCCAGCCACTGTGCACAGCCCTCCATGCAGTCCCTGGCTAGCAGGGATGATTTTTAGGTTAATTCTCAAGTCCTACCACCACTCGGGAATCTCCAAGCTGTCTGTGTCATCAGGATTGCTCAGGATTGCTGCCAGATCACAGCTCCGTCTGTCTCCTTTTTTGGTATTTTCACGTAAATTCTTCTGCTAATTGGGGTTTACTCCACTTCTATATCCTTCCTTTCAAGGTTCAGGGTCCAGCATTATCTTCTGTGTCTGTGTTAATTGGTTTCCCTTTTCTTTGTTGTATAGGGTCTGTGCAATCTTTCTGCCTAGTCCTGCCATCTTGCCGGCCACGTCCTAGAGGGCCTGTTCTAACTCATCTTCAACTCTTACTCTGTTTCATTATCATCTGAATATGTCTTTTTAACCATCTGTCTCGTCTTAATAGACTTTAATTTAATCTACGTTATTTTGTTAAATAACAGTAGTTAATTTTGCAGTTTATAATTATTTTCTTATTATTCTTCTTGTTTGAACTTCATGGTGTTTAGCTTGGAAAATAAATTTTTTTTTTTTTTAATCATTCCTCTTGTACTCAGACAGGATTTATGGAGGTGGAAAGCTTGGTGAGGTTTATTCTCAACTAGGAAATGATGGAATTAAATTTGAGACTCAGCCATTAGCCCAGGCTTATTGAGCCTTGTTATTAGTTGCCATAGAGTTGCCTATAATTCATGGCACGTCCATGTATAACAAAACTAAACATTGTCCTTCCCTATGTCATCTCCATGATCGTTGGTACGTTGAACCCATCATTGCAGTTCTTGTGTAGTGTCTTGCCACCTAGGGGCTCATGTTCCAGCTCTGTGTTAGGTCACATCCTGTTGTTATCTATACGTTTTTCATTGCCTAATTTTCAGAAGTAGATCACCTGATCTTTTTACTTGGTCTGTTTTACATTGGAAGCTCCACTGTTCACTATGATTAACCTAATAATATTTTTTGAAATACCAGTTGGATAACTTCCAGCCTCATAATAGTACATAAACCACCACAGTACAAGAAACTCACAGACGCGTGTTTCTGAATCTGGAACCATCCTATTTTGTTTACACAAGTGCATCTCAAAGGGTTTAAAAGACTGAAGGCTTAATCTTAATCAAGATAACCCAGTCACTTGTAAACTGCAAAATCAGGAAACCATATGAACCTTATTGACTCCAAACCTCCGACTGTTGTCATCTCTAACAGATTTGCTTTCTACCTGCTTCTTTTTATCCACATCTTCCTCATTTCTTTTATCTTCTTTTTCAAAATAACCCTTAATATATTTCTATTCACCCAATGAATATTTTCTGATATTCACCACTATTAAATATTTACCCATTAAACATTTGCTGAACTCCTACTACGTGCTGCAAACAAAGACCCATGGTATGGAGACAGATAAATAAGATGTAGCAGTTGACATCCTAGCTTGCATTGCCACTGGGGAAATCTGCCACCAGACTAATTAACAAATCCATTTCCCTGGCATTGGACATGCAGGAGGCACTCAAATTGAGATTGATGGTTCAATTCTTTTCAAAATAAAAAGTCTCTGAAAAGAGAATAAAAGGAACAAAAAGAAACAACTTGCATTCACAATGCAGACAGAAGAGTGAGGACAAAGGCCTCAGGTAGTCAGTCTGTTCTGATACAACACTTAGGTCTGCTTAAGCTGAAGGATGATGGGCCAAAAATCCACTTAAAACCATCCCACTGGGTCTCCAACTACCCACTCCCCTCAGCCCTCACCAATGCCTTTGAAAGGAACTCCCTGTGTAATCAGGTGAAGGAATTTGTAACAGAGCATGATCAAAAGCAAAATCGGTAAGGAGGGACAGCAATTACACAGGGAGATCATTAATTGGAGAGCTTATCTCTTCAGTGGGTTTGGAATGTGTAAACTGCGGTGCTGTGAATTGAATTCCATGTACTACCGTGGTTTGTGAAGAGCTGGCTGTGTGTGGGAGGTGCTGAGTGATTTGCCAAAAATGTTGCAAGAACACCAGCAATCAAAAAGCCACTAGGCTCTGAACAGCTCAGAATTGAGAAGGAGCAGGAGCTGTGGGGGTACAGCGGTTAGGACTCAAGTGCTGACAGAAAAGTTGCCAGTTAGAACCCACCAGCTGCTCCATGAAGGCAGAAGGGAATTGAGACTTTTTGCTGAAATGGAGCTTGAAGTTGAGGAAGTACAATCCATAATAAAGGGTAGTGAAGAGAAAAGCAGGGCAGAGAAGACTGGAAAAATTCTTGCTGAAATCCCATTTCATCAATCAAATTGAAACTGTTAGTACATGATCTACCTGGGCATGAGGGATGCATCTTATTGAAGTTTCTAAAACTTGAAAAAGTTTCTAAAACTATGAAAAGGGTGTTTTAGGAAACAAAAACATACTGAAATTGAAGAAGAAGAAGAAAAAAAAAAACACTTTAAGTCATCTATCCATCTAGACAGGACATAAAAAAAAAAAAAACATGGAGACACAAGTCTCAGTCACTTTAGACCATCATACTCTATTCCTTTGACCCATATACTTACCCACTCACATATCTGAACTCCTTGCAATTCTTCCAAAAAGCTATGCCACCTCTAACCCCTGTTTTTCTTGCCTGGAATGCCACACACACACACACACACACACACACACTCTTTTCTACCAAATACATGGAAGTTGTCAAGGATTTCATTTTACTTGGATCCATGATCAATACTCATGGAATGAGTAGTCAATAAATCAAATGTCATGTTGGACTTGGAAAATCAGCTGCAAAAGACCTTTTTAAAGTATTAAAGTGCAAAGGTATCACTTTGAAGACTAAGGTGCACCTAACCCAAACCATGGTACTTTCAACTGCCTCAAATACATGTGAAAGCTGAATAATGAATAAGGAAAACCAAAGAAGAATTGGTGCCTTTGGACTCTGGTGTTGGCAATGAATATTGAAAATACCACTGACTGCCAGAGGAATGAACAAATCTGTCCTATAAGTTGTTGTTGTTGTTGTTATGTGCCGTCGAGTCAAACCTGACTCATAGCGACCCCTCCTTGGGTTTCCGAGGCAGTATCACTACGGAAGTAGGATTGCCCAACCTTCCTTCCGAGGAGTGGCTGGTGGGTTTGAACTGTCAGCCTTCTGGTTAGCAGGCAAGTGACTTAGCCACTATGCTACCAGAGCTCCCAAAATATCCTTAGAAAGAAGAAAAGCCGGACTTCTCACCTACTACTTTGATCATGTTGTCAGAATGGACTCCCTGGAGAAGGGTTACATGCTTGGCAAAGTAGAGGGTCAGGAAAAAGGAGGAAGACTTTCAGTGAGATGGATTGACACAGTGGCTATGATGATGGGCTCAAGCATAGTAAGTGCTGTGAGGAAGGCGTAGGACTAGGTAGTGTTTTTATCAGTTATACATAGCGTTGTACATTCAACAGCACATAACAATAGCAACAACAAATAATTGCCATCCAACTTACAAGTCCTAGCTCTGATGTTAATTCTTCGTTGAAATGACTATGGGTTGATTGTACATGTTTTATCTAGTCCTTACCGAACTCTGTAGCTTAACCTCATGGTTTTCTTTCTCACCTTCGATTTCTTCAGTCCAAGCACCTTCTTATATGTTATGATGTCTTTCTTGAAGCTTGTGATTCCTTCTCCATCCTGTAGATCTTGCTTCAAAACATGATCCCTCAGAGCAACTTTTTCTGATCCTCAGGTTAAGTAGTCTTACAGCAACCTATACTTGTCCTTTGTAACGCTGATTATTTGACGTCTGTTTTCAACATTAATCTGTAAGCTCTGTGACATCAGGTCTGTATCTATCTTGGCATCCATTGTACTCTTGCTTCATAGCACAGTGCCTGGCAGTCATGAAATCCCAACAGTTATGTATTGTCTTTATTCCTTCTTCACAGTGGATTGTGATATCCCTTGAGTCATGGACTCTGCCTTAGTTTTGTTCCTTTCCATCCTAACAATATACTTGGTGCATAAAAACCAAAAACCAAACTCACTGCCATGGAGTGGGATCATAGCGACCCCTCCTTGGGTTTCCAAGGTGGTATCACTACAGAAGTAGATTGCTCAACCTTCCTTCTGAGGAGTAGATGGTGGGTTTAAACCATCAGCCTTCTGGTTAGCAGTCAAATGCCTTAGGCATGATGCCACTAGAGCTCCCAACTTGGTGCATGATAGGTCTTAAATAAATGTGGGCTAAAAGAATAAAAGCTAGAAGAAAACATCTACAGCAGGTTTTCCCAACCTTGGCACTATTGACATCTCAAGCCACATGGTTCTCTGTGTGGGGCTGTCTTGTGCATCACAGAATGTTTCACAGCATTCCTGGCCTCTACCTCCCATATACTTGTGGCACTCACACACTTGTGACAACTACACAGGTCCTCAGACATCGCCAAATATGTATGTGTATGCAAAATAACTCTTATTTGAGAATCACTAACCCATGGTGAACTCTTTTAAATCATCTAAAGTTACAAACAAGTACTGCCAGCTTTTTCACACACACACACACAAATCCATAAATTTGGATAACAATATAAATAATATATTTATATTGGATAATAATAGAAAACAATATATTTATTGAGACTTTCTATAGACTCATTGCATTAATACAAGTTGTCATACGAGTTCCTTAGAGAATCAACTTTTATGTAGAAAATGCAAAATGCAACCATTGCCATGGAGTTGGGTCCCACTCATAGCCACCCTTCCTTGGGCTTCTGAGGCAGTAGCACTATGGAAGTAAATTGCCCAACCCCTCCTTCCAGGGAGTGGCTGGTGGGTTTGAGTTGCCAGCCTTTTGGTTAGCAGTCAAATGCCTTAGGCACTACGCCACCAGAGCTCCCAACTTTTACTCAGGTAGATAAAAAAGTTATTGCTAACTTTCTGAGAAGATTCTTACAATGATTGAACTAGGTAATGCAGTAGCAACATTCTAAATCAGTGCCCAGGTTAGAAAAATGCTTCAGTAAATGTTATTTCCTCTTCCCTTGATTTAATCAAGGTGTTTGGTGTCGAATAGTCACACTTAACAACACAAAATTGAAAAGAGTTTAGTTGAATGAAAACACACATACACACACACAAATAGTCTATTTAGTGTTTTTTTTCTTTTTTCTGAAGCAAAGCTTTCTGACCCGTTGATTGACCGAGTTCTTTGTTAGGGCATTGCTGTGTTGACACAGAGAGTTGGTTAAGTTTCTTTCCTGCTGGGGAACACTAAATTACATCCCACCAATTTAACCTCCCCTGGAGTGAATCACGCAGTGGTTGACTTTAGAGTTCACTGAAGGTGAGGGTTTGGGCTATAAGAGGTCAGATTTTCTCCACAATGCACAGCAAACAAAAATTTATAATGCTGGACTTCTTAATTTTCCAAAGTGGACGACCACTGCTTTCCCCTCCCCTCAACTCTTTCTTCAGAAGAAAGTATAAGAATTATCCCCAGAGGCTACTGGCAGATGGAGAGTTTGGGGTAATAGGATTTTTCTTCCAGACCCAGGGGGATTCATGGCTGACTGGGTAGTAAATTTACTCCCGGTGTTTCAGCTCACAAATAAAGAATTAATAAGAGAAGCTCTGCATGCGTATTAGCTGAAATGGAAGATGGAAAATCAGCTACCAGAGTTTGTAAGAAAACACATCCTGTCAGAAATGATTGCTATTTTGGAAAGAATTACGAACTTGGAAGGTATGAGGAAGTGTAGATAACATGCACTTTAAGTTGAGGCAAATCTTAGATGCAGCAATTTATTAAATTAGATCTGTAAGAACAGTCAATTTGCTGTCTGAACTATTCACTGAACTTTCTTTATGATTTCTAAATGGAAAACTAAATAAAGCAAAAGTTTTATCATTCTTTCCATTGTCTAACTTAAGACTCCTTTCTTGTAAGACATCTGCACAGAAATATAATATCTTTAGATAGTTTTGTCATCTTAAAAGATTTATATAACCTCTCTGGCCTTGCAGTCTGCATTTGGAAAAGACAGGATTTGGCAGCTTCAAAAAAAAAAAAAAAACAAAAAACCACCACTATATGAGTGCTTCTGCCTGACTCCTTTCTGCTTGGATCTGAATATATTTTGTTTTGCTTACTTCAATTTGAGATTGGCTCTGACTGAAAAAACGGGTGTTTGGACATTCCTGGGTTCACCCTGACCTGGTTATGAGTTGGAAACTAATGAGAGAACATAGATTATAATATTAGGGATGAGAAATCTACCCAAGGACAGAAGCCCATGAATCAACATTTAAAAAAATTAAAAAAAAAATCAAACTGGTTGATGTCGATTCCTTCTCATGGCGACCTCATGTTCTCATGTGTGCAGTGTGAAAGTAAACTCCAGAGGGTTTTGAAGGCCATGGTCTTCTAGAAGCATATTGCCAGGCCTTTCTTCCAAAGCATCTCTGGGTAGGTCCAATCCACTGACCTTTTAATTAGTAGTCGAGTACTTAAAGTTGCACCACTGCTAAAAGGACATGAAGGCGGCATCTCCTGAAGTCCTCCAACCTCACAAAGGGGGAACAGTCACTATCAACAGTTCAAGCTTATTCCTATGAGGTTAGATATGCTTCTACCCTCCAGCCTTTTTACCCACTCTGACAGCAATCGTCCCTCCCATGGCATTCATTATTTCTCTGCTTGGTTTGGTAATTCTTTGCAATGGCCACACAGAACTCACAGACAAGATTCACAATTACAGGGTTTATTAGGGAAGTAACAGGATACAGTTCAGGTTCAGGAACATGCTCAGGATACAATTTTTAGATTAAGACAATCCTCTCTCCTCTGTGCCCTCAGACTTGCCTCTCTGTCCCTTGACCTCTTGGTCTGACCTCTGTCCTCTTCAGGAAGGTATGTGTTTCAAAGTTCTTTTATCTCTGCAGATAGGTACACCTATGTGTACCCCACTCTGTCAGCAAGCCTCTTGCCCAAGGACACTCACCTTTCTCTCTGTGTGAGCCAGAAAGCCCACATCTCTGCCTTCTTCCTTTTGGTTTCACTGCCATGGTCCCTCTGCTGGATATCTTTGTTTGGCATCTCTGCCAAGAAGGTCCAATGCAGGGATCTCAGGTCCAAGGACATGCTCACTCCATCTGCTCTTCTCTCGTGATGGCAGGGACATCCCCTCTTCTGCTCTAAGAAGGTTCATTGTAAGCACAGCAGCACAGCAAAACTAACCAATCCTCACATTAGAGTTCCATACTCCTTGTTTGCATGGTTTCATATGTCTGACCCAAAACATGGTACTTTCAATTGCCTCATATGCATGTGAAAGTTGGACAGTGAATAAGAAAGACGAAAGAAGAGTTGATCCTTTTGAGCTTGTTGGTGGTGAAGGACACTGAAAGTACCATGGACTGCCAGAAGATGAACAAATCTGCTAGAAGAAGTGCAGCCCGAGCACTCCATGGAAGTGAGAATGGCTGGACTTCATCTCACCTACTTTGGTCATGTTGTTAGAAGGGACCACACACTCAAAAAGGATACTGTGATAGTTGGAGCTGTGTGTCAACTTGGCTGGACCCCAGTTCTGTGTGGTTGTTCCCATGATGGGATCAGATGACTGTGTTCTGAGTGGCCACTCTGCCCAAGGGGAGTTTCCCTAGGGGTGTGGCCTGCTTCCAGGATATCCAGGGACATCCTGGGAAGAGTGACATTCTTTTGTGAATTGGGACCCTGGTGAGCTGACTACAACCTTCTGTGAGTGAGCAGCCCACCGCTCGGCCTGCAGATCTTGGTTTCATCTTTCATTGGAGTCAACAACCAGTGTACTGCCTGCCAGCCTTGAGTTTATCAGCCACCTGTGGTTGCGGAAGCTAAGGCTGCCTCAGCCCGATGTTTCCTCCGGGGACTTTGGACTTGATGGCTTCTATACATTTGTGAGCCATTTTCCTAAGATAAATTTCTCTCTCTCTCTCTCTCTCCCTCTCTCTCTCTCTATGTATATAAGTTTTGCTGGTTTTTGTTTCTCTAGAGAACCCAGTCTAACACAGATACCATATTTGGTAAAGTGGAGGGTCAAAGATAAAGGGGAAGGGGCCTCAATGAGATGGATTGACACAGTGGCTACAACTATGGGCTTGGGTATAGCAAGGATTATGAAACTAGTTCAGGATGAGGCAGTGTTTCATTCTTTGCTGAGTCAGAGCTGACTCGACAGCACCTAACAACAAAAACAACAACAACTCAGTGGTGTAAGGCTGGGTTCTCTAGAGAAGAAAAACCAGTAAAATTTATACAAAGATAAAGAGAAATTTATCTTAGGAAAATTGCCGATACATTTATAGAAGCTGGCAAGCCCCAAGTTCTTGGATCAAAAGTCAAGCTGGAGGCTTTTCCTTGTCACACAGCTGCAGGGGCTGATGAGCTCAAGGTTGGCAGGCAGAATACCAGCTGTTGACTCCAACAAATGATGAACCCAAGATCTCTAGCAAATGGTGGATTGCTCATTCACGGACAGTTGTAGGCAGCACAACAGGATCCTGATCCACATTAGAGTGTCTCTTTTTCCCAGGATGTTGATAAACATATTGGAAGCAGTCCACACTCCTAGGGAAACTCCCCTTCAACTGATTGGCTGTTCGAATCATATACATCCTATCTCATCATGGGAATAACTCACATCACAACTGCTTAAAACACTCAGAATTGTGGTCCTGACAAGTTGACACTCAACTCCAACTATCCTATCAGTAATCTCGTGGGAGTCACAAAGACCATGTCTAGAAAAGCCATATCAAGTAATTCACTGCACCACAATCACCCACAAACTGCCAGAAGGCTGACAGTTCAAACCTACCAGTCACTCCTTGGAAGGAAGTTTGGGCAATCTACTTCTATAATGATACCACCTCAGAAACCCAAAGAGGGGTTGCTATGAGTTGGATGTGACTCCCTGGCAATGTGTTGCATGTGAAAGTATCATTGGACCCAGTTTCATATATTTAATTTAGTTAATTATCTAATGGTGGTCTTGGGAAAATCACTCTTTGACCTATATGAACCTTGGTTTTTCCCTCTGTAAATTGGAATAAGAAGTGTATCTCTATTCCTCCTCGAATATAGACAAAACCCCAAAAACCAAACTCACTGTGGTCAAGTTGGAACTGACTCATAGTGACTCCTCCTTGGGTTTCTGAGACAGTATCTCTTCCAAGTAGATTGCCAGTCTTCCTTCTAAGGAGTGGCTGGTGGGTTTGAACCTCCAGCCTTCTTGTTAGTAGTCAAATGCCTTCCCAGAGCTCCCTGAATATAGACAAACTACTGCTAAAGTATTTAATATATTTTTTCCCTATTTCAAGGCCAATCCATGTGCTGCTATTCTATTCCATTAAGGCTTCTACATAGGAGCTCTGGTAGCATAGTGCCTAAGGCAATTGAGTGCCAACCAGAAGGCTGGTGGTTCAAACCCACCAGCCACTCCTCGGAAGGAAGGTTGGGCAATCTACTTCCATAATGATACTGCCTTGGAAATCCAAGGAGGGGTCTCTAGAGTCAGGTCCGACTTGATGGCACATAACAACAAGAACAACTAAGGCTTTTATGATATCCTGAAATATCCTCTCAAATACATAACCCAATAAGATTTCTACAAAACTTCAAATTCATGACTTCCACCGAGACTTGTACTGGAACGGACTGTATAGACTTAGCATATTTAGAGAGCAGAGACTTTGTATTTTTAGAATCTTATTCCTACTCTTTTTTTATAATTATGTCTTCACACATTGCAAATACAGTTATTGTTCCTTGAATTGAATTGACTAACTCTAGTTTTGAAAAAATGAATATTGATTTCAGAAAAAATAAAGCAGGTACTATCCCCAGGAAGCTGTCATAAACACCTTGGCTTATTTTAGTGCCTGTCACCTTGACATCTGTCATAAAACTTAACTTACACTTCCATAATTGTTCATTTACTTCTCCTCCTCATTACATTGGCAACTCATAGAGGGCAGAGACTCCATGTGTTCCTCTCCATGTCTATAGGTCTAAATGGATAGCATATGTAATTGGAGGGCAATTGTTCAACTCAATTTTACCTTTTTTTTTAAGGAGAGTTCAATATTTATTCTCCCAGTCCCTTACTCCACAGGTGTGGTGAATTGTTTGATGTGGCCCTTCTAGCCATTGTCCTCCATTCTGTGATGTATTGTAAATCCTATTATCTATGTCTGTTTGGGGTGGTGTGGTAGTTAAGGTCAGATACCAACTTGGCTGGACAGCTGGTAGTAGTCATACCCTATAATGGCTGGCAATTGGTTCTGTGATGGAATTTGCCTTGAGCTGCTGATTGTTAAAGCCATCCACTTAGGTTATTTCTGTTGGAGCAACACAGGTGGAATGTATCTTGAGTCCTGCCTTGCTGGAAGGTATAATTCAAATCATCACCCTCAGCTTCCCTGAGGGTATACCTACAAATTTCCTGGGAAGGTTCGCTCTCCTCTTGTTCCAGTTTTGTGTTTTGTCTCATCCTCATCTCACCCCTGGATTCAGGGCAGCAGCCATCATCTGACCTGCTGATCGATGTTCATCAAACTCTGAGAATTGGAAGGATCCTCCAGACCCACTCACAGACCTGGGACCCATCAGCCTGCCTGCCTCCACCACTACTACGTGAGATGATCCCTTGTGTGTCTGTGAGTTCTGTGAGGCATTACGGTGAAATAAAGAAACTTAAGATGGGGGAAATTACTCAGAGGAGGAGGAGGAGTTAATGTCTGAAATGATGGGCTGGCATGGTAGCTTGGACATTTGGGACATCTTTAACCTCTGCCTCATGGGGACCAGCCTTGTGCTGATCTTCCTGAGAGAAACTGTTCAAGCAAAAGGCTCATGTCCCTTTATTGATTAAATAAGGTTCTATGGAGTACCTACTGAATGTTAAATGTCCCTGGATGATACAAAGAGTTTACATTTGTGTACTGAGATTGGCTAGTCAAATCCACCCAGCAGTACCATGGAAGAAAGTTCTGGCAATCTACGTTTGTATGATTATGTCTTTGAAAGTCCTATGTAGCACTGATCTATTCTGACACAAATGGAGATTAGAAACACCATGAGCCAGAACTGACTTGATGACAATGAGTTTTACTATGTGTGGGAGACTGTCATGAGCAACAAGAACTTACAGAGATGAAAGATTGAGCCCTTAACTTCAGTCCTATAGAAGATGCCCACCAATAAACAGATGATTCCATTACAGTGTGAGATAAACTTCCCAGAGGAAGCCCAACAAACTCAGCCTTGCCTGTTCCCAGTCACTTGCCTCCTCCCATCCCTCATACACACCAGTCTGGTTCCCAAGACTTCCTCAGAGTCTCCTATGCAGGTTCTTCTTTCTGCTAGAACATACCTTGAACTATTGGCCAAATGATTGGCTCCCATGAATTATGCATGTTTCAGCTTCCCTGTCAGCACAGTCAATAGACATTCTTGGTCATTCTACCTACAAGATCAGCTGCTATTAACCTTTTACACTATTCTTTGAGTCCTGTAAAATGCATAACATTCTACATTGGAATTATGTAATTAGTTTATTCACATGTTTACTATCTTCCTATCCCCAATAGACTATGCCCACCACAAGGGGAGAGACAATGTCACTTTTGTTCAACACTCTATTTGCAGTTCATAGAATAATCCTTGGGATAAAGTAAGAACTCAATAAACACATATTGATTGAATAAGTGCAAGGATAAATGAGTAGAAGATGTCCAGCTCTCAGAAGCCAATGAGAACAAAAGAACTATTCACAGCTAATGTTTGTTTAAGAATGTTCCACTGTTCTCTTTAATCATATGTCGTTATATTGTACTGTGGAGCTTCCATGTTGCCATGATGCTGGAATCTATGCCATCAGTATTTAAATACCAGCTGGGTCACCTCTGGTAGATAGGGTAGTAGAGCATCCAGACTAAGACAGAGTTGGAAGAAAGATGTAGTGATTTGATTATGAAAATCAGCAAATGAAAACCTTATATATCACAACAAAATACTATCAGATGTGGTGCTGGAAAATGACATTCCTAGGATGGAGGCAACTAACAGATCTGTCCTGGAGGAAGTGCACCAGAAATACTCCTTGGAAGCAAGAATGGCCAGACTTCATCTCACCTATTTTGGTCATGTTGTCAGAAGGGACCGTTCCCTGGAGAAGGATGTCATGCTCCATAAGGTGGAGGGTCAACGAAAGAGGGGGAGGCCTTCAATGAGATGGATTGACATGGTGGCTGTGATGATGGGCTCAAGTACAGCAGGGATCGTGGAGCTGGCGCGGGATCAGGCAGTGTTTCATTCTGCTGTGCATGGGGTCGCTATGAGTTGGAAACAACTCGACGGCACTTAACAACAACAACAACAAGGATGGAGGCAACACATCAAACATACCAATGGTCAAGACGATATCATAGGACCAGGCAACTCTTTCATTATATTACACATTAAGGCACTATGAGTATGTGCCAACTTGATGAGCACTGACAGCAATTTTATTATTCAAAGTTCTTTAAACCTCCCCTCTGCTTCTTTTTTATAAGTAACATTGTACAGATGATAAATCGAAAGCCCAGAACTAAATCCCGTTGCCAGAAATAAACAAATAATACATGATGAAATTAGAATTCATATTCAGGTTTAATTTGTACTCAAGTTGAATTTTCCGTGAATTATGCTAGTTTCTCCAGAAACTACATGGATTGCTACTGTCATTGTTGAGTTATTTTTTTGGGAAGCAATTTCTTCTCTATTTTAAAGCATTTTACAAACACAACTTGTTGGATTCAGAAAGATGGATAAAAGAATTTCTATTGTTTCCTCACAAGTTCTACAGATTCTTTAATTTCTGCTTCTGGAATCTTTCCTCTTACTTTAATCTTCACAATATTTTGGTTTACATTACCTTGGCCTTGTTATCACCCAGATAAAGAATATTAATGTTATGGTAATATTTTTCATCTCTGTGCATCTTGCATTTTCTGTAGCATTTGCTCTCTTCACAATTAATTCTTTGCTTCACTGGAGTTAATTCCTTTATTAAAAACCATAGGTTTTCAATGCTCTGTCTAGCCAACATTTGCTCATTCTTCCTGTTCCCTTCATGTATTATTGAACTCTCTAAGTGAATTATTTATCCCTGCAAGGTATTTTGGGATGTGATTTGCATGAAACATATTGTACAAACTAAAATCATATCATATTAAAACGTCTATAATTTCTTGAAGGAATTGCCCCCAAGGAATGCACTGTGCTGTATATAATGGCTATGGGGCAATGCTGAGTTCTAATGTGACAGTAATATGATAAAAAAATCAAAGTTACATGCAGAAATTTGACTGTCATTTAAACAGATAAAATGTGAATATGTGCCCAGTGAGCTTTTTTGTTTCTATTTTTCGTTTCCCTTTGACCTCAAAGGTAATGGAAAGAGAAAAAAATAAACATTTTCCTTTAATTCATCTTGCCAACAACTTTATAGTATGGATATTGTTATCCTCATTTTACAGATAAGTCAAAGATTCATCTATACCCAAAAGTCAAACAAAACAAAAGGGACAAACAAAAATAAACTCACTGCCATCAAGTCAATTAGACTCATATGGACCCTCTTTGGATTTCCAAAGTGGTATCTCTACAGAGAGTAGCTGCAGGGATCTAGGTGAGGAGAGGAAACCCAGGCACGCTCAAAGCAGCAGGGCGGGAGAGCGGGAGAATGGGGATTAAAAGGCCCTGAAACTGAAACAGAGGAGCAGTCAGCCACAGGGATCCAGGTGAGGAGGGGGAACCCAGGCATGCACAAAGCAGCAAGGCATGTGAGTGGGAGAAAGGGGATTAAAAGGCCCAGGAACTGAGGAGGAGTCAGCCACAGGGACAAAGGTAAGGGTGGTAGGAGAGGTTTCCAACAGGGAGACAAACTTGTCTGTCAGTTTGTCCTACAGTGGTCACATGTTGATGTGAGTTTTGAGGCTGAGCCACTAGTGTTTCAAACGCAGCAGGGTGCACTTGGTGCACAAGTATCAGCCCAGCTTACAGACTGAGACAGACTAGGAAGAAGGAAGAGGCCGTCCACTTCTCAAAGATTTGGCCAAGGATAACCTTATGAATAGCAAAGAAACAGTCTGATATGTTACTGCACAACTTTATGAATAGTCCAGTTAGGTTAGAAGGACCTCAAAATAGGACTGGGAAAGAGCTGCATCATCAGAGTAAATCCATCCTTACTCATATGGATAAGAGAAAGCTTTCAAGACCTCCATTTGCTGATGTGACACCACTCAAATTGAGGTCAAACATCTTCAGACATCCATTAATCATCGGAACATGGAATGTACGAAGTGTGAATCTAGGAAAATTGGAGCTTGTCAAAAATGAAATGGAACACATAAAGATGGATATCCTTGGCATTAGTCAGCTGAAATGGACTGGTTTTGGCCATTTTGAATCAGACAACCATATGATCTACTATGCTGGGAATGACAGTTTGAAGAGGAATTTGTGTGGCCTTTATCTTCACAAAGGATGTTTCAAGACCTGTCCTGAAATACAATGCTGTCAGTGATAGGATAATATCCATATGCCTACAAGGAAGACCCATTAATACGACTATTATTCAAATTTAAGCACCAATCACCAAAGCCAAAGATGAGGAAATTGAAGATTTTTATCAACTTCTGCAGTCTGAAATTGACCGAACATGCAATCAGGATGTGTTAATTATCACTGGTGACTGGAATGCAAAAGTTGGAAACAAAGAAGAATCACTGGTAGTTGGAAAATTTGGCCTTGGTGACAGAAATAATGATGGAACTCACATGGTAGAATTTTGCAAGACCAACTACTTGTTCATTGCAAACACCTTTTTTTCAACAACACAAACGGCCACTCTACACATGGACTTCACAAGATGGAATGCACAGGAATCAGATTGACTACATCTGGGGCAAGAAGTGGTGGAAAAGCTCAATATCTTCAGCCAAAACCAATCCAGGAGCTGATTGTGGAACAGACCATCAACTGCTCATATGCAAGTTCAACTTGAAGTTAAAGACAATTAAAACAAGTCCAAGAGAGCCAAAATATGATCTTGAATATATCCCTCCTGAATTTAGAGATCATCTAAAGAATAGATTTGATGCATTGAGCACCAATGACCGAAAACCAGAAGAATTGTGGGAGGATATCAAGAACATTATCCATGAAGAAAGCAAGTGATCGCTAAAAGACGAGAAAAGAAGAGAAGACCAAACTGCATAACAGAAGAGACTCTGAAACTTGCCCTTGGGTGAAAAAAAGCTAAAGCAAATGGAAGAAATGAAAAAAATCGAAGAGTTGAACAGATTTCAAAGAGCAGCTCGAGCAGACAAAACCAATTACTATAATGAAATGTGCAAAGACCTGGAATTTGAGAACCAAAAGGGAAGAACATGTTCAGCATTTCTTAAACTGAAAGAATTGAAGAAAAAATTGAAGCTGCGAGTTGCAATATTGAGAGATTCTATGGGCAAAATATAGAATGATGCAGGAAATATCAAGAAAAGGTGGCAGGAATACACAGAATCACTGTACCAAAAGGAACTGGTTGATCTTCATCCATTTCAGGAAGTGGCATATGATCTAGAACCAATGGTACTGAAGGAGGAAGTCGAAGCTGCAATGAAAGAATTGGTGAAAGCAAGCCTCCGGGAAATGACAGAATACGCATTGAGATATTTCAAGAAATGAATGCCCCATTGGAGGCACTTACTCAGTTATGCCAAGAGATTTGGAAGACAGGTACCTGGCCAACTGACTGGAAGAGATCCATATTTGTACCCATTCCAAAGAAAGGTGATCCCACAGAATGTGGAAATTATAGAACACTATCATTAATATTACATGCAAGTGAGATCTTACTGAAGATAATTCAGAAATGTTTGTAGCTGTATATTGACAGAGAATTTCCAGAGGTTCAAGCTGGATTCAGAAGAGGATGTGGAACAAGGGATATCATAGCTGCTGTCAGATGGATCTTGGCTCAAGGCAAAGAATACCAGAAACATGTTTACTTGTGTTATATTGACTATGCAAAGGCATTTGATTGTGTGGATCATGACAAAATATGGATACCATTGAGAAGACTGGGAATTCCAGAACACTCGATTGTACTCATGGGGAACCTGTACCTTGACCAGCAGGCTGTCGTTCAAATGGAACAGGGGACACTACATGGTTTAAAATCAAGAAGGGAGTGCGTTAGTGTGTCCTTTTCCCACACTTATTCAATCTATATGCTGAGCAAATAATCCGAGAAACTGGACTATATGAAGAAAAACGTGGAATCAGGATTGAAAGAAGAACATTAATAACCTGAGATACACAGATGATACAACTTTGCTTGCTGAAAATGAGGATGACTTGAGGCACTTACTGATAAAGTTTGAAGAATACAGTCTGCAGTATGGATTACGTCTCAATATAAAGAAAACAAAAATCCTCACAACTGGACCAATGAGCAGCATCACAATAAATGGAGA
>NW_006922121.1:790059-820195 GCF_000298275.1 Orycteropus afer afer
AACAAAAATCCTCACAACTGGACCAATGAGCAGCATCACAATAAATGGAGAGAAGATTGAGGTTGTCAAGGAATTCACGTTGCTTGGTTCTACAATTGATGCCAATGGAAGTGGCAGTCAGGACATTAGATGATGTGTAGCACTGGGAAGGTCAACCCGCAGGAACTGTTTCAAGTGCTGAGGAGCAAGGATGTCTCCTTGAGGACTAAGGTGTGCCTGACACAAGCCAATGTATTTCCAATCACCTTGTATGCATGTGAGAGCTGGACAATGAATAAGGAAGACTGAAGAAGAGTTGTTGCTTTTGAGTTATGGTGCAGATGAAGAATGCTGAAAGTACTATGGACTGCTAAAAGAACTACCAGATCTGTCCTGGAAGAAGTGCACCCGAAATGTTCCTTGGAAGTGAGAATGGCCAGACTTCTTCTCTCCTACTTTGTTCATGTTGTCAGAAGGGACCATTCCCTGGAGAAGGATGTCATGCTTGATAAGGTGGAGGGTCGACGAAAGAGGTGAAAGCCTTCAATGAGATGGATTGACATGGTGGCTGCGATGATGGGCTCCAGTATAGCAGGGATCATGGAGCTGATGCGGGATCAGGCAGTGTTTCATTCTGCTGTGCATGGGGTCGCTATGAGTCAGAAATGACTTGATGGCACCTAACACCAACAAACATTTCTATAGAAGTAGATTGCCCAATCTTCCTTACAAGGAGTGGCTGGTGGTTTAAACCTCCAGCCTTCTTGTTAGCAGTCAAATGCCTTAGGCACTACACCACCAGAGCTCAGAAAGGATAATGTAAAGTTCTTTCTGACTCCTGTCTCTGGCCTTTCTCTAGCCATGTATTTGCTAAGAGACTATATGGCAGAGAATACAGTGCGACTGAGTGGATCCAGCCTCATCCTCCAAAAGTTTTATTCACAGATCAGAGAAAAACTGGGTTACGGGTTGTGTGGGGGAGAAAAAGTGCTGGCACATCAAAGAATATTTCCTTCTAGAACTTTTTTTTTTTTTTCTGGAACTTGAACCTTAAGTAAGACTCCTAACTGGTACCACCTCTCTTAAAATGGTACCAGATATGGCTGTTGCCTAACTGCTTATATGCAAACTCCTCTGCTTAGATATAAAAACCCTTGATCATTTGAACTCATCCATGGCCCCAACTTAATTCTCTCCTTTTTTTTTTTTTTCCTTTTATATACCATTTCCCTCCAGGCAGATGACTTATCACTAATTTGAAATACCCCTCTTTCAGTCCCATGTCTGTGTATTTCTGGATGGTGGAATGTATTGCAGAATATTTTTGACCCCATTTTCTTACAAAGAGATGGATCAGGGAAGAAGATTTTACTCACTAGCTAGTATTCTTCCAGAAGAGAAAAGAAGCAATCATGATGACAAGTATAGATTGTATTCCATTGACTATAGGCTGCAGAATAAATCCAAGCAAATAGAATAAGTGCCCTTTCATCAACTTGAGATTGGAATGTGTAGGCCCTGAGGAAAATTTGTGTTCGTCTTAACAAGGTTTGCTCTCCTCATGGACAATATGGTCAGTAGGATTTGGAAAGCCTATATTCATCTTATATTATTAGAACATATTCCTACAGCAGAAAGTGAGATAGTGATATGAAGAGGAGATAAAAGACACAAGACCAGCCTGAAGTGCTGTTTGAGTTTGGAAGCCAAGAGAAAACAAGGGATGGAAGCTTCTTCTGTAAGGAGAGAAAAGACCAAATGCCAGAGAAGGCTTTCACTGATCTGAGAAATTTGAACTGAGTTCTGAAGGGAGAGTCACATCAAGATGATGGAAAAGGAATCTGTTCTAATAACATGAATTTATTTGAATATAGACTTTCCAAAGCCTACTGACTATATTGCCCAGGAGATGAGCAAAAACTGTTTAGAAAAACATAAATTGTCCTGAGACAGAGGGAAGTATAGAAAGGATATCTATGCAGGGCAGAGGTTTTGAGAAGTTTTATATGAGGAGGATTCCCCTAACCCCAACACCCACACATACACACAAATGCATACACATACACACTGCTAGTGCTTTCCTGAGATCTGTTTGCTGTATTGTCACAAAACATTTTTTATATACGTATCTTAGTAAAGGATGTTTAGTCTGATGGAGTCAGATGCATCTGAATAGCCAGGGGAGGGGCAAGTGTTTCCAACAAGGGATGATAACTTTCAATGTGAGGGGCACATAGAAAGCACAAGGTGTTATAGAAGGGAACATTGAATATTTTGTACTCTATAGAGTTTCTTCCAAATTTTCCAAACTTAGTTGTTTATGAGGAACCTATACTTAGACCAAGAGGCTTTCATTCAAACAGAGCAAAGGTTAATGCATAATTTAAAATTAGTATGGGCATGCATCAGAGTTGTGTCCTTTCACTATACTAATTCAATCTATATGCTGAGCAAATAATCTGAGAAGCTGAACTGTATGAAGAATAAGACATCAGGATCGGAAGAAGACTTCTTCACAACATACAATATTCAGAAAACACAACCTTGCTTGCTAAAACGAAAATGACTTGAAGCACTTATTGATAAAGATCAAGGACCATAGTCTTTAGAATGGATTATACCTCAACATAAAGAAAATAAAAATCCTCATAACTGGAACAATAAGTAACATCATAATGAATGGAGAAAAGATTGTAATTGTCAGGGATTTCATTTTACTTGGATCCACAATCAGTCCCCAGGCAAGCAGCAGTCAGGACATCAGAGAATTTATTTCCCTGGGCAAACCTGCTGCTAAAGAGCTCTGTAAAGTGTTAAGAAGCAAAGATGTCACTTTGAAGACTGAAATGTGCCTAACACAAGCCATAGAATTTTCAGTCACCTCATATGCATGTCAAAGCTGGACAATGAATATGGAAGACTGAAGAAGAGTTGATGCCTTTGAATTATGGTGTTCAGGAAGAATATTGAAAATACCATGGACTGTCAGAATAATACCAAATTTCTTCTGCAAGAAGTGTAGCCGGAATACTCCTTGGAAGAGAGAATGGCCAGACTTTGTTTCACCTACTGTAGTCATGTGGCCAGAAGGGACCACTCCCTGGAGAAGGATGTCATGCTTGGTAAAGCAGAGGGTCAGTGAAAAACAGGGAGACCCTCAACAAGATGGATTGACACAGTAGCAGCTACGATGGGCTCAAGTATAGCAAGGATTGTGAGGATGGTGCAAGACTGAGCACTATATCATTCTGTTGTACCTACGGTTGCTATGCGTCGGAATCAACTCGATGGCACCTAACAACAACAGTATTATTTCTGAAGAAGCCCTGGTGACACAGTGGTTCAGTGTTTACTAACTGAAATATTGGCCGTTTGAACCCGTTCACAGCTCTAATGGAGAAAGCTGTGGCAGTCTGCTCCTGGAAAAGATTACAGCCTTGGAAACCCTATGGACAGTTCTACTCTGTCCTAAAGGTTCACTCTATGTTAAAATCTATTCAACTGCAATGAGTTTTTTTTTTTTTTTTTTTTGGTTTTATATAGCTTCAAAAAAAATATTAGAGGTTACCCCTTAGGTGCTAAGAAAGAGAAGGTCAGATATTATCTTTCAAAACCTGCTATATCATTTACATTATTATTATACATATTTTTTAAATTGTGATTTGGGTGAAAATTTACAGAGTGAATTCACTTTCCATACAGCAGTACACATATGCTCTGTTCTCTCCAAGGAGTGTATCTACCTCAGGTGAATGTTCAACTCATATGCCTGTCTATTGTTTGGCTGGAAGCCACAGGTGTGCATTCAATTCCAGACCTGAAGGGCATTTAGAGGCCATAGTCTCAGTGGTTTCACCAGGCTCTATTGGGCCAGCAAACCTGTCCCCCCCCCCTTTTTTTTTCCAAATGATTTTGAGTTTTGTTCCACATTGTTCTCCCTGTCTATCCAGGATCTCCTACATAGATCCTCTTGCAAGTGGTTGACAGTAGTAGTCAGGCACCATCTAGTTCTTCTGGTCTCATAGTTATATAGGCTGCAGATCGGATGGTATACCAGTCACTAGGACTAATTATTCCCAGGAATTTTTGGTTCTCTTCATTCTTCTTTTCTCTGGATGAGGAGAGACCCATCGTTGCATCTAGATGGCAGCTTGCCAGCATTTGAGATCCCAGTCACTGCTCACCACAGTAGGAGGTGGAACAATGTTTTGTGTAGTGTGTTATGCCAATTGAGCTTGGTGTCCTCTGCGACTATGGTCCTGAGCCCACAGGTTCAACTACTCAGTCCCTCTGAGTAGCTGGCTGTGACCAAGAAGTGACTACAACCTTGTCCCTTGTCGGCTCTACTGTAAACCTTGGAATTCAGGTTATACAAAAACATTTACAGGACCATTGTCTGCCAACCCTATACATGGTCTTGAGTATGCTCCCCGCTTCATAGACATAACTACTAGTTCAGCCTGTCCACCCATCTATTCACACATATACCTATGTTTGCCTTCACTGATAATGCAGTACTATATGCACAAAAGGGTCCACCTTTGTTGTCTGCACCTCCCACGTACCTCTCTATATCTTCCTCTTCCTCAATGCCACCATGTTGATCACTCACATTTGGTACACTGCCCTTCTCTTCACCCAAATCAATACTTATCCCTACCTATCTAACAATGATCCCTCCCCTCCCTCCCCACCCCTGGTAACCAACAAAAAAATTTCCTTTCATAGATAACCTTTCCTTGACTTTTACAATAATGGACTAATACAATATTTGTCCTTCTGTGATTGACTTATTTCACTCAGCATAATGTCCTCCAAGTTCATCCACACTATGCAGTGTTTTGCAGATTCTAGGTTATTTTTTTAGGGTTGCATAGTATTCTATTGTGTGTATGTATCATAATTTGGTTATCCATTCCTCAGTTGATGGACACCTAGGTTGTTTGCATCTTTTGGCTATTGTAAATAGTGCTGCGATGAACATAGGTATGCATATGTCTGTTCTTGTCATGGCTCTCACTTCTTTAGGATATATTCCTAGTAATGGAATGGCTGGGTCAAATGGTGTTTCTAATTCCAACTTTTTAAGGAATCACCATACTGCTTTCCACAGAGATTGTGCCATTTTACAGTCCCATCTGCAGTGTATGAGAGTCCCAATCTCTCCACATCCTCGCCAGCATTTGTTATTTTCTGTCTTGTTGAACTTTGCTACTAGTGCTGGAACAAGATGGTATCTCATTGTTCTGATTTGCTTCTTTCTAATGGCTAATGATCGTGAGCATTTCTTCATAGATTTGTTGGCTGCTTGAATATCCTTCTTGGTGAAGTGTCTATTCATGTCTTCTGCCCATTTTTAAATTGGATTATTTCTCTCTTTATTATTGAGGTATTGGAGTTTTCTATAAATTCTAGAGATAAGTCCCTTGTCAGATATGTCATTGCCAGATATTTTTTCCCCAATATTTAGGTTCTCTTTGACTCTTTTGGAGAAGTCTTTGGAAGCACATAAAAATTTAAATTTTAAAAGGTCCCATTCATCTAGTTTCTCTTCTGTTGTTTGTGCATTTTGGGTTATGATTGATAGTCTATTTATGCCATATATTAGGGCCCCTAAATTTGCCCCTAGCTTTTCTTTGAGGAACTCTATAGTTTTAGGTTTCACAATTAAGTTTTTTATCCATCTGGAGTTAGTTTTTGTGTATGGTGTGAGGTACAGATCTTGTTTCATTTTTCATTTACATTAATTTTTAAAGCCAAAGCAAAAAAATCATCGCT
Organism: Orycteropus afer afer; assembly: GCF_000298275.1. Classification (NCBI taxonomy): domain Eukaryota; kingdom Metazoa; phylum Chordata; class Mammalia; order Tubulidentata; family Orycteropodidae; genus Orycteropus; species Orycteropus afer. Next base: position 795,817 of record NW_006922121.1, read on the forward strand.
TCTTGAAACCTACTAATTATCTCTAGCCAGGAATAAAGTTAGACACCCTTACCAACATTTTAGTTTTTCCTAACTTAGGCATTATTTAAACACCCCTACCCAACAGCCCGTCCTTGGAAGAAAGTTTGGGCAATCTACTTCCCTAGTGATACTGCCTCGGAAACCCAAGGAGGGGTCATTATGAGTTGGGTCTGACTCAATGGCACCTAATAACAACAACAACAATTCATTGGAGATCTAATGTATTCCAGGAAATATGTGAGGTTTTAAAGATGCTGGAAAAACCTAACAAGAATGGATACTCATGATACCAGTGGGAACTAGAGCAACCTGAGCCTGCAGGCCTCTTTCTCAAATAGGGATCATTTTTGCCCTGGATTTTACTATTAGTGCACCATGTGATTTTGAGTTTCTAAATATAATGCAGAATTGTCTTTCTAAACATTTGCTCTAAGGTCATAACTTAAGGAAGAATGTTGTAAAATTGAGTTTTCCCACTATGTAATACAACTATATGTCATCAGAGATTAATCCTGTTTTGCCATTCTTGGCCTCTAATTATTTATTATGATATTCAGGAATGTTAATATTCAATATAAAATAATCTTGAATACTAATTTGTTTTATACTTAAAAACTTTATAATATGAAAACTTGCTGTACAAAAGCACTATTTTTTTTTTTTTTTAATGTGTGGTATGGCTAGAGAAGTGAAGATTCCCATTTAGAAATTCACCCTTTCTGCAGAGATTTCAATTACCAAGTTTTTTAAAAAATAGAATATAAATATTTAGCTATAAAATCTTAAGAAGACCGAGAAAATCCAGAATTTGATTATATTTTGCTCTTGAGAACAATACTGACAATCTCATTATATTTAAAACCACTAGCACCCTCATTTGCATATCAGTTATTACACATTCATCTAATCTTATCATCTTTATCACCCTTTGTTACAATAAATAAGACATAAAGCCACTGAATCAAAGCAACCATAGTTATGAGAAATAGCTCCTTCCTCCTGGTCATGTCACTAGCTTGTGATTATTTTCCGAATGATGCAGTGCATGTTCTCCAAAGCAGTAAGAGCTCACATTGATTAAATTCTCCCTCATACCAGATACCTTCTGAGAACTTCATTACCATGTTTTTAATATAATTTATTTTTTAGAGCAGTTTTAGGGTTATAGGAAAACTGTGTAGAATATAGAGTTCCCATGTACCTCCTGCCTCCTGTACAAAGATCGTATTATTAATTTCTTGAGTTAGGGTGGTACATTTACTACAATTGATAAAGCAACATGAGTGCATTATTGTTTACTCAGGTCATAGTTTGCCTTAGGGTTCACTGTTTGTGTTGTACAGTTTTGACAAAAGCATACTGTCACGTGTCCACCATCATAAAAAAATAGTTTTCATGTCTAAAAATCCTTCCATACCTTCCCCTGTTAACCACTACTCTTTTTAATCTCTATGCTTTTATCTTTTCCAGAATATCATCAACTTCAAATCAGGTAGTATAGAGTTTTTTTTGGACTGGATTCCTTCACATAGCAATATTCAGTCATCATTCTTCCTCGTCTTTTTGTACTTGGTAGTTCATTTCTTATTATCCCTGAGATTGATTTAGGTAAAAATATAGTAGTGTGGTTGCTTGATCATATGGTAACCCTATGTTTAGCTTTGTAAGAATCTGACAGATGTCTTCCAGAGTGATTGCAACATCTGCATTCCCATCAGCAATGAAGAGCATTCCTATTGTTCCACATCCTCACCAGCAATTGGAGTTAACAGTGATTGAGATTTTGGTATTTCTAATAGGTATGTGAAGACCTCTTGTGGTGCTGTGATTAAAGCATTGGGCTATGAACCAAAAGGTCTGTGGTTCAAACCTAACAGCCGCTCTGCAGGAGAAATATAAGGCAGTCTGCTTCTGTAAATATTTATAGTCTCAGAAACCCTGTGGGGCAGTTCTACTCTGTCCCATATGGTTGCTATGAGTCAGAATCAACCAGATAACTGATTTTTTTTCTCTCCTTCTTCTTCTTTTTTTAATGGTGTCGTAGTTAAGTTTTTGTGTCAACTTGGCTAGGCCTGGTTGAGTGGTTGGACAGCTGGATGTAGTATTCCCCATGATGAGACTGTTAATCAATTCCATGGTGGAATCTACTGTGAGCAGCTGAGTAGCTGCCTTTGGGTATGTGGTCTGCTTCCTGTATATAAGGAGAAGACTTTGGGAATGGTCTTTAGCCTATGGCATGCTTGGACCCTGCATGTAGCTGTGTCACTGCTCAACAGCCTGCTATGCTCTGCCAACCTTGGAACTTACAATGGACTTAAGTTAATGGCCTGCCATGTGGTTTGGTAATATCAGGACTGTGCCTTTTGACTTGCCAACCTTGGGGCTTCTCAGCCTCAGCGGCCAGCAGCTGTCTGAGTGAAGAAATGCCTCTAGCTCCAGTGGGCTGGGAGCAGGAAGCAGAGCTGAAGCCCAAGGTTGAGGGGCTTTCACCCAGGCCCTAGAGCCTGGAACTTTGAACTTGGACTTAAAGCCTCCAAATTGTAAGAATAAACTCCTGTTTGTTAAGACCATCCCATTTGTGGTATATATTTTTGTCAGAGCAGCACTAGGTAACCAGAACAAATAGTTACATAAGCAATCTCAGTATGGTTTTAATTTGCAATTTCCACATGACATATGAGGTTAAACATCTTTTCAGAGCTTATTTACCAGCTGAAATTCTTCTTTAATGAAATGTCTGTTCAAATCTTTTGCCAATTTTGTGATTGGGTAATTTGTCCTCTACTGTTGAATTTTCAGAGTTCTTTGTGTATTTTAAAGTGCTGGGTGGTGCCGAGCTACTAACTGAAAGCGTAGCAGATTGAATCCACCCCATGGCACCACAGAAGAATGGCCTGGCAATCTACCTCTGTAAAACGACAGTCATTGAAAAGCATATGGAGTGGAATTCTACTCTGAAACACGTGGAGTCACCATGAGTTTGAATCAACTCAAAGGCAATGGGTTTGATTTTTGGTTGGATGTTCTAAAAGTTTTATAGCCTTGTGTTTTATATTTAGATTTATGATCCTTTTTGAATTCATTTTTCTGAAAGGTACAAGGTCAGGATCCAGATTTATTTTCTTGCATGTAAATGTCCAGTTGTCCCAGCACCATTTGTTGAAAACATTATCCTTCCTCTCTTGGGTTGCCTTTGCTCCTTTGAAAAGATCAGTTGATGATATTTCTGTAGATCTATTTCTGGGGTTTCATTCTGTTCCTCTGACCCATTTTTCTATTCATTTGCCAATATTACCTTATCTTTTTTACTGCAGGTCTGTATAAAGTTTTGAAACTGGATAGTGTCAGCCCTCTTACTTTGCTCCTTTCCAGTATTGTGTTGCCTATTCTGGCTCATTTGTCTTTCTACACTCTTTAGAATATATTTGTTGATATCCTCAAAATAACTTGCTGAGAATTTGACTGGTGACATTGTATCTATAGATCAAGTTGGGAAGAATTAACATATTAATAATATTAAGGCGTCTTATTCAGGTCCATGGAATATCTCTTCATTTATTTTGGTTTTGTGTGATTTCTTTTGTCAGAGTTTTGTAGTTTTCCTCATGTGTTGTTGTTGTTGTTGTTTGCCGTCGAGGATATATTTTACATGATTTATATCTATTTCATTTATTTTGGTACGAATGCAAATGGTGCTATATTTTTAATTTAAAATTCTATTGTCTGCTGGTACATAGGAAACCAATTGACTTTTGTACACTGCAAACTTGCTGTAATTCAGTATTGCATGCAAGATTGCTTTCACTTTTAGTGGGTTCTCTGGGATTTTCTATATAGACAATTATGCCACTTATGAATAAAAACAGTTTTATTACTTCCTTCCCGGTCTGTATATGTATTTTTTCATTTTCTTTTCTTATTGAATTTACTATGACTTCCACTATAATCTTGAATAAGGAGATGAGAGGGGACAAAATGGCCTTGTTCTTGATCTTAGAGGAAGCTGTCTATTTTCTCATCATTAAGGATAATACTAGCTGTAGCTTTTGTAGTTTTTTTTTTTTTTTTTTTTTAATCAAGCTTAGAATGTTCACCTCTATTCTTAGTTTATTGAGTGTTTTTATCTTGGATGCTAGATTTTTTCAAATGTTTTTTCTGCATTCATTGACATAATCATGTGATTTTCTTCTTTAGCCTTAAGAGCACTTTTATATAAAAGATTGAATTTAATTGTTACAATAGTCATATGAGATTGGTAAATATTTAAATTCCACAATATTGAAATTAAAATGGCTCTCAAACTACTAAATTACTCTACTTGTACTTGAACTCAGGTAATTCTGACTCACCTGAGTCAAGGAGCTCTGGTGGCATAGTGCCTAAGGCATTTAACTGCTAACCAGAAGGCTAGTGGTTCAAACCCACCAGCCACTCCTTGGAAGGAAGGTTGGGCAATCTACTTCCATAGTGATACTGCCTCAGAAACTCAAGGAGGGGTCATTATGTCAGATCTGACTCCATGGAAGTGTGGTTTTTTTTTTTTTTTTTTTTCTGGTTTTAATGGCAACTCACAGCCCTAAAGCTTAATAAATCCATTTCGACAATGCCTCTCACTCATCATATTGTATTTTGAAAATAAAAGCTGTAGAAATGACTGTACTTAATAGGAGTAGTATATGGTGTAAGTATAAATTAGGACATTTTGGTGTATAGTAAATTGTTATTTTTGTTCGTCTGCCAAGTCAATGCTGACTCAATAGCAACCACATATACAACATGATGGCCATCTCCAGAGAAAGTTCTTTCACAATAACATGTCAAGGTGTATGAGATGAAATTTTGCCCTCCTAGATTCTAAGAAATATTTTGCCTGTACTTCTTCCAAGACAGATTTTTTCCCTTTGCCTGGCATTCTATGATTGTGGTAGTTGTGTGTCAACTAGGTTGGGCCTTGTTTTGAGTTGCTGAGCAGCTACATGGAGTTGTTGCCCATGATGAGACTGGTAATAAACTTTGTGGTGGAATTTACTGGAGCTGCTTTAGGGATGTGGTCTGCTTCCAGAATATAAGAAGAAGCTTTGAGAAGTGTATCTGCAGGTTTTGGGCATTCTTGGACCCTGAATATAGACAAGTCTTCATTCAGCAGCCTGCCATGTTTCTTGCTGATCTCGAGACTGTCTTGGGACTTGACCTAATGATCTCTCATGTTGTTTGGTAATGTTGGGATTGTGTCATTTTATTTGTCAACTTGGGTTTGTCAGCCTCAGCAGCCAGCATCTACCTGAGTAAAGAGATACCTCCAGCACCAGTGGACCAGGAGCAAGAGGTAGAGCGGAAGCCTAGGTCAAGGAGTCTTCACCCTGCCCTGAGAGCTGGCACTTTGCACACAGTCTTCTAGCCTCCTAAACTGTAAGAAAATAAATTCTTGTTTATTAAGATCACTGACTTGAGGTATTTTTCTGTTAGAGTAGCACTAGAGGTAACCGAAACAATGGTGTTTGCAACATTCCTACCAACATCAGAATTCAAAGACATTAATTCTTCTTTGATCTTCCTTACTAACTGTCTAGCTTTTGCATCAAGATAAAAGAGCTGAACAGAAGAATTCAAAAAGAAGCTCAAGAAGATGAAATCAATTATTCTAATGAAATTTGCAAAGACCTGGAGTTAGAAAACCAAAAAGGAAGAACACAATCAGCATTTCTCAAGCTGAAAGAAATGAAGAAAAAAAATCAAGCCTCAGGTTACAATATTGAAAGATTCTATGGGAAAAATATTGAATGGTTGCAGGAAGCATCAAAAGAAGATGGAAAGAATACACAGAGTCACTCTACCAAAAAGAACATGTTGATGTTCATCCTCTTCAGGAGGTGACATATGAACAAGAACTAATGGCATTGAAGGAAGCAGTTGAAGCTGCACTGAAGGGATTGGTGAAGAACAAGCCTCCAGGAATTGTTGCAATACCCACTGAAATGTTTCAACAAACTGATATTTTGCTAGAGGTGCTCACTGGTCTATGACAGCTACCTGGCCAACTGACTGGAAGAGATCCATATTTGTATGCATTCCAAAGAAAGATGATCTCACAGAATGTGGAAATTATTGAATAGTATCATTAATATCACATACAAGTAAAATCTTACTGAATATAATTAAAAAACTGTTGCAGCAACATATTGACAGAGAACCTGTAGAAATGCAAGCTGGTTTCACAAGAGAATGTGGAATGAGGAATATAATTGCTGATGTCAGATAGATCTTGGCTGCAAGCAAAGAATACCAGAAATATGCTTGTTTGTGTTTTATTGACTATGCAAAAGCATTTGATTGTGTGAATCATAACAAATTATGGATAACATTCAGAAGAATGGGAATTCCAGAACCTTTAAATATGCTCATGAGGAACCTGTACATAGACCAGGAGGCTGTCGTTCAAACGGAACAGGGGAATACTGCATGGTTTAAAATCAGGAAAGGAGTGTGTAGGGTTGTATCTTTTCCCCATACTTATTCAATCTACATGCTGAGCAAATAATCTGAGAAGCTGGACTATATGAAGAAGAGCATGGCATCAGGCTTGGGGGAATACTCATTAACAACCTGTATATGCAGATGACACAACTTTGCTTGCTGAGGATGAAGATGACTTGAAGCACTTACTGCCGTCTGCAGTATGGATTACATCTCAACATAAAGAAAACAAAAATCCTCACAACTGGACCAATAAGCAGCATCATGATAAATGGAGAGAAGACTGACGTTGTCAAAAATTTCTAAATACTTGGCTCCAAAATCGACACCAATGGAAGCAGCAGTCAAGAAATCAGATAATATATCTCATTGGGCAAATCTGCTGCAAAAGACCTCTTTAAAGTGCTGAAGTGCAAGGTTATCTCTCTGAAGACTAAAGTGTGCCTAACCCAACCCTTAAGGAGCTCTGATGGTGTGGTGCCTAGGGCATTTGACTGCTAACCAGAAGGTTGGCAGTTCAAACCCACCAGTCACTCCACAGAAAGAAGACTGGACAATCTACTTTCATAAAGATTTACCACCTCAGAAGCCCAAAGGGGATAACTGTGAGTTGGAGTTGAGTCAATGGCAGTGTGTTTAATTTTTTTTGGTTAACCCAAGCCATGGTATTTTCAATTACCTCATATGCTTGTGAAAGCTGGACTTTGTCTCACCTACTTTGGTCATGTTGCCAGAAGAAACCATTCCCTGGTGAAGGATGTCATGCTTGGTGAAGTGGAGAGTCAACGAAAAAGAGGAAGGCCCTCAACTAGATGGATTGATACAGTGATACAGTGGCTGCAACAATGGGCTCAGGTATAGCAAGGATTGTGAGGCTGGCATAGGATAGGGCAGTGTTTTGTTCTGTTGTTCGTATGGTCACTATGAGTTGGAGCTGACTCAATGGTATCTAACAACAATAAAAACAACAGCTTTTGCATATCTAAAAAGATGATTGAAAATACTAGCATGCTTTGGGTCATCTGCACCATAGTCTTCCAAGTAACACTTTTAACTTTTAACCCATTAAAGAGATCTTTTGCAGAAGATTTGCCCAGTGCTATATTTCATTTTATTTGTTGACAGCTGCTTCCATGGGCATTGATTGTGGATCCAAGTAAAATTAAATCCTTAACAGCTTCAATATTTTCTTCATTTATCATGATGTTTCTTCTGGTCCCAGTTGTGAGGATTTTTGTTTTCTTTATGTTGAGGTGTACTCCGTATTGAAGGCTGTAGTATTTGATCTTCATCAGTACATACTGTCTTTCAATTCCTCTTCATTTTCAGCAAGCAAAGTTGTGTTATCTGCATATCACAGTTTGTTAATGAGTTTTCCTCCAATCCTATTACCATGCTCTTCTTTATATGTTCCAACTTCTCACATTATTCGATCAGCATAAAGATCGAAAAATGTCATGAAAGGATTCAACCTGAACAGTCTCCTGATTTTAAACCACCCATTATCCTCTTGTTCTGTTCTGTTGATGATTGCCTATTGGTATAGGCTCTGTACGAGCATAATTCAGTGTTTTGGTATTATCACTCTTTGCAATGTTATCAACAATTTGTTATGATCCACAAAGCCAAATGCCTTTACACAGTCAACAAAACAAAGGCAAATATCTTTCTGGTATTTTCTGCTTTTAGGCAAGATCCATGCAACCTCAGCAAAGAGGTCTGAATTTGAATTAAATATCTGGGAGTCGCCTGTCAAAGTACTGCTGTAACCATTTTTCAATTATCTTCATCAAAATTTTACTTGAGACTGATATTAATGATACGTGGTTATGTGCCGTCGAGTTGGACCTGACTCATAGTGACCCCTCCTTGGGTTTCCGAGGCAGTATCACTAGGGAAGTAGATTGCCCAACCTTCCTTCCAAGGAGTGGCTGGTGGGTTTGAACCACCAGCCTTCTGGTTAGCAGTCAAGTGCCTTAGGCACTATTTCTTTTCAATGGACATAAATATCTCTTATAGTTGGTTGGTATCTGTCTTCTAAATTTCTTAGAAGAGACAAGTAAATGCTTTGAATATTGCATGTTGTTGTTGTTGTTGTTATGTGCCATCAAGTCGGACCCGACTCATAGTGACCCCTCCTTGTGTTTCCGAGGCAGTATCACTACAGAAGTAGATTGCCCCATCTTCCTTCTGAGGAGTGGCTGGTGGCTCCAAGTAAAATGAAATCTCTGACAACTTTAACATTTTCTCTGTTTATCATCACATTGCTTTTTGGTCCAGTTGTGAAAATGTTTGTTTTCTTTGTTTTATTTCACCAATGCTTCCATTCACTTTAGCTACTCTCTGATCAAGAGCAAGTTTCAGAGTCTCTTCTGACATCCATTTTGGTCTTTTCCTCCTTTTCTATCTTTTTAAAGACCTTCTACTTTCTTCATGTATGAAATTCTTGATGTCATCCACAACTCATCTGGTCTTCAGTGATTGGTGTTCAATATATCCAGTCTATTCTTCATATGGTCTCTAAATTCAGATGGGATATAATCAAGGTCATATTTTGGCTCTTGTGATCTTATTTTAATTTTCTTCAGCTTCATCTTGAACTTACATATGAACAATTGATGGTATGTACTGCAGTTTTCTCCTTACATTTTCTGACTGATGATAGTGAGCTTCTTTATTGCCTCTTTCTACAGGTGCTGTCGATTTTATTTTTGTGTATTCTATCTGGTGATGTCCATGCACATAATTGCCATTTATGATTAGAAAAAAATGTTATTTGCAGTGAATAAGCTTTTCTTCCTGCAAAATTCTATCATGTGATATTCAGGGTCATTTCTTTCACCAACACCATATTATCCAACTACCATTGTGTCTTCTTTGTTTCCAACTTTTGCATTTGAATTATCAGTAATTATCAGTACATATTGATTACATGTGTGGTCTATTTTAGACTGCAGAAGTTGGCAAAACTCTTCAATTTCTTCATCTTTGGTCTTACTGGTTGATGCATATATGTGAATAAAAGTATTTTTAACTGGTTTTCTTTGTAGATGTAAGGATAGTATCCTGTTACTGACAACATTGTACTTAAGGATAGTTCTTGAAATGTTCTTTTTGATGATGAATATGACATCATTCTTCAATTTTTCATTCCTGGCACAGCAAACTATATGATTGTCTAATTGAAAATGGCCTATACCAGTTCATTTCAGCTCATTGATGCCTAAGATATCAATCTTTATTTGTTCCATTTCAATTTTGACAACTTTCAGTTTTCTTGGTTTCATACTTTGGGAATTCTATGTTATGAGTATTAATGGATGTTCACAGCTGATTTTTCTCATTTTGAGTCGTACTATATGAAAGTCCCAATAACTTTACTCCGTTCATGTCATTAAGTTTGGCTCTCGTTTGAGGAGGCAACTCTTCCATAGTCTTATTTTGAATTCCTTCCATCCTTTGGGGGACAACTTATGGCCCTATATCAGACAATGTTATACTGCTATTTATAAGGTTTTTAGTGGCCAATTATTTTCAGTAGACTACCAAATCCTTCCTCATACTTTTTAGAATGCAAGCTCTGCTGAAACCTGTCCACCATGAGTGATACTGCTGAAATTTGAAATGTTGTTGTTGTTAGGTGTTGTTAGGTTGAGTTGTCTTTGACTCATAGTGACCCTATGTACAGCAGAATGAAATATTGCCTCGTTCTGTGCCAGCTCTGAGATCCCTGCTGTACTTGAGCCCATCGTTGAAGCCACTGTGTCATTCTCATTGAGGGCCTTTCTCTTTCATCAACCCTCCACCTTACCAAGCATGACATTTTTCTCCAGGGAATGATCCCTTCTGATAACATGACCAAAGTAGGTGAGACGAAGTCTGGCCATTCTTGCTTCCAAAGTGCTTTCCGGCTGCACTTTCTCCTGGACAGATTTTTCAGTTCTTTTAGCAGTCCGTGGTACTTTTAGCAATCTTTACCAGCAGCACAACTCAAAAGCATCAATTCTTCTTCAGTCTTCCCTATTCATTGTCCAGCTCTCACATGCATATGAGGCGAATGAAAATATCATGCCTTGTGTCACATGCACCCTGGTCCTCAAGGAGACATCTTTACTCCTCCGCACTTGAAAGAGATATTTTGCAGCCGAATTGCCCAGTGATATATGTCATGTCTGATGTCCTGACTGCTGCTTCCATTGGCGTCGATTGTAGGACCAAGCAATGTGAAGTCTTTGACCATTTCAAACTTTTCTCCATTTATCGTGCTGCTGCTTATAGGTCCAGTTGTGAGGATTTTTGTTTTCTTTATATTGAGGTGTAATCCATACTGCAGACTGTGTTCTTCAATCTTCATCAGTAACTGCTTCAAGTCATCCTCACTTTGAGAAAGCAAAGTTGTGTCGTCAGTGTACTGCAGGTTGTTAATGCTTCTTCCTCCAATCTCGATGCCACATTCTTCTTCATATAGTTCAGTTTCTTGCATTATTTTCTCAGCATATAGATTGAATAGTGTGGTGAAAGCATACAACCCTGAGACACTCTCTTCTTGATTTTAAACCATGAAGTGTCCCCTTGCTCTGTTTGAATGACAGCCTCCTAGTCTGTGTACAGGTTCTTCATGAGTACAATCAAGTATTCTGGAATTCCCATTCTTCTCAATGTTATCCAGAATTTGTTATGATCCAGACAATCAAATGCTTTTGCATAGTCAATAAAACACAAGTAAACATCTTTCTGGTATTCTCTGCTTTGAGCCAAGATCCATATGACATCAACAATGATATCCCTTGTTCCACATCCACTTCTGAATCCGGTTTGTGCCTCTGGAAGTTCTTTGTCAATATATTGCTGCAACTATTTTTTTATTATCTTCAGTAAGATTTTACTTGTGTGAGATATTAATGATATATATATATTTTATAATTTCCATACTGTGTGGGATCACTTTTTCTTTGGAATGGGTACAAGCATGGATCTCTTCCAGTAAGTTGGCCAGGTAGCTGTCTTCCAAATCTCGGGATAACCAAGTGAGTACCTCCAGTGGGGTATCCATTTGTTGAAACAACTTAATGAGTATTCCTTCAATTCCTGGAGCCTTGTTCTTTGCCAATTCCTTCAGTGCAGCTTCGACTTCAGTACCCTTGGTTCTTGATCATATGCCACCTCCTGAAATAGATGAAGATCAACCAGTTCTGTTTGGTACAGTGACTCTGTGTATTCCTTCCATCTTCTTTTGATGTTTCCTGCATCATTCAATATTTTGCCCATAGAATCTTTCAATATTGCAACTCGAGGCTTAATTTTTTTCTTCAATTCTTTCAGCTTGTGAAATGGTGAACGTGTCCTCTCCTTTTGGTTTTCTAACTCCAAGTCTTTGCATGTTTCATTACAGTAAATTTGAAGTACTGCTGGCATATCTTCCAGCATCACAGCAACACACACACTACTACCATAGAACAAAGTGACAGAGGAGTTGTGGTGTTCACTTGATAGGCCTATTGTTTGGCTAAAATTGAGGCATGAGAATGAGTTCTGTTCCAAGGTTGAAGAGAGATTAAGGGTCATAGTCTCAGGGGTTCCAATAATCTTTATCAGACCAATGAGCTGGTCCTTATTATGATTTTGAATTTTGTTCCATAGTATTCCCACTCTCTATTCAGTACTTTTTCTTTTGATCCTTTTCAGAACTTATATATATATATATATATATATATATATATATATATATATATATATAATATATATATATATATAGAGAGAGAGAGAGAGAGAGAGGGAAAGAGGGAGAGAGAGAGAAAGAGAGAGATAAAGAGTGAGAAAGATAGAGAGAGAGAGAGAGAGAGAACAATTTTCAACTTACAGTCTTAGCTAAAATTTATTTTCCTATAGCTAACACCTGACACAGCCTCTATAAAATGATTGTACCTCTCTCAGGGGGTTGTACCTTAACCTGTGACAGTTTACTTCATGCCCAATATTATGTAAACTATTCTTCACCTTATCATGTGTGATAGATTGTCAGGTTGACTCAAAATTCCAAGCAGCAATACTGCTAGGATGAAGACTCTTAGCAGTTATATAAATCCCTGCATGGTAACTATGTCTCTCTGATCTGATTGCTTTGTACACACAAAGACACTTCAGAAAGTGTCAGCAATTGAAAGCTGTCATTTTTATTATTTATAGAAAGTAGACCATAAACAACAAGAACAACTTGAAAGCAAACAGTAAAGAGTAAAAATAGATTCAAGATTAACCAGTCCTCTCCACCATTATGTGTGCCACACTTTTCAAGATAGGAGAGCATCCACTTATACCTAAAAGAGGAATAATATACCCTTCCCAAAAAAACAATGTCCATTTTTGTGTCACTGGGCTGACACACTGTGGATCAGGTGTCAGCAGATTTGTTGCAGTTCCAGATCGGGTTCAGCCATCAGCTCAGATTAGGTGCATGTGGCTGAGTTCATTATCTCTCTGTCTCTTTCCACAGCTTTTCTTGGCTAGCTCTGTCCACTCTATGCTTACTGGTCCAGTTCTCAAGCAGAAGCTTTGAACTATCTTGGGTGGAGTCAGGCTTCATGAGAACTCACAAAGCAGGACTATTTTATGAAAAATGCTTACATGCCCAAGCCTGTGTAGGCAACTGCTAACAATGTGTCCAGGTGCAGTCAGCAGGCTCCCTTTATTTCTCAGAAAAGGACTCCTCAGGGCAGCCTTCTTTACACCTTTGGAAAGGCCTTGTTCTTCTTTATGGACAAGTCCCCTTTGCTCCAGGTTTAAAGCTCTCAAGACAGCTAGGGCTTCTGCTACCTCCAAAGCTGGGAAAGCTTGGCCTCATGCTGCCACTTGCTCTGCATGAAGGACCCCCCTACATGGCTTTGGACTGTAGCTGCTTTCGCTTGACAGGGAACCCATCTCCATTGCTGAGTTCCTACTTGGAAGTACCCAGCTCTGCTCATCAAGGCAATCTCGTCAACCCCAGCTTTTTCTCTCCATTTCTCTGCATTTTCATTGTTAGTGGCTCAGTATTACAGATTATAGTTATTTTATTTAGGTAATTAATAAATAGTTGCAATAGTACATAGACAAGGAAATGCCAGAAATTCAAGCTGCATTCAGAAGAGGATGTGGAACAAAGGATGTCATTACCAATGTCAGATGGAGCTTGGCTGAAAGCAAAGAATACCAGAAAAATGTTTACCTGTGTTACTGACTACGTAAAGTCATTTAACTGTGTGGATATTAAACAAAATATGGACAACACTGTGAAGAAAGTGAATTCCAGACTACTTGATTGTGCTCAGGAGGAACCTGTACCTAGACCAGAGGCTGTCATTGGAACAGGACATGGGGATACCATGTGGTTTAAAATTAGGTAAGATGAGAGTCAGAGTTGTATCCTTTCACCATATTTATTCAATTTGTATGCTGAGCAAATCATCTGAGAATGTGGACTATGTGAAGAAGAATATGGCATCAGGATTGAAGGAACATTCATTTGCAACCTGTGACATGCAGATGACACAACCTTGCTTGCTGAAAGTAAAGAAGACGTGAAGGACTTATGGATGAAGATTAAAGACTACAGCCTTCAGTAAGGAATACTCAACATAAAGAAAACAAACCTCCTCACAATTAGACCAGTAAGCAACATCATGATAAATGGAGAAAAGATTGAAGTTGTCAAATATTTCATTTTACTTGGATTCACAATCAACACTCATGGAAGCAGCATTCAAGAAATCAAATGAGGTAGTGCATTGGGCAAATCTGTTGCAAAAAACCTCCTTACAGTGTTAAAAAGCAAAAATGTCTGTTTGAAGACTCATGGCTCCTGACCCAAGCCATGGTATATTCAGTTGCCTCATACGCATTCAAAACCTGGACAATGTATAGGGGAGACTGAAGAAGAATTGAAGCTTTTAAATGATGGTGTTGGCAAAGACTATTGAATATACCTTGGAGTTCCAGAAGAACAAACAATATATCTTGGAGGAAGGACAGCCAGAATTCTCCATAGAAGCAAGGATGGCAAGCCTCTGACTCTGGTATTTTGGTCATGCTGTGAGGCTGGGAAAATCCCTGGAGAAAGATATTATGCTTAGTAAAGTAGAACCTCAGGTAAAAGACCTCCAATGAGATGGATTGACCCAGTGGCTCCATTAATCACCTGAAGTATAAGAACAACGAGGCTGGTGGAGGAATGGGTAATGTTTCATTCTATTATAGGGTCGTTATTTGTCAGTTTGATGGCACCTAACAACAACAAGGGAATTCTCAGCATGGAGGCTCAAGGTCCAACAGATGTGATTCTCTCTTGGTTCTTGTTGATCAAAACCAAAAAAAAAAAAAAAAAAAAAAAAAAAAAAACCACTGTCATTGATTCAATTCTGACTTATAGCGATCCCCATTGGGTTTCCAAGGCAGTAAATATTTAAGGAAGTAGATTACTCAGTCTTCCTTCAGTAGAATGACTGGTGGGTTTGAACTTCCAACCTTCTGGTTAGCAGTCAAATGCCTCGAGCACTATGCCACCAGGGCTCCTTTGATCGGGAGGTCTCTAAAACCTCAATGAGATCAGTCATTTACATAGGAAAATTCCTTGTTAATTTTAAAGTATGACTTGTCTGCAAGTAGAATCTCAAACCAATCAATACTGTCAGATAGATTACAAACTGACCCATCCTCTTAGCTAGAGTGCAAACTTAGGGCCAGAAAGCCCATGTAAGGTAACATATTGTTCCACATCATGCAATGAATAAATGGAGGACCTCCATTATTGTACTGTTTGAATCCAGCTATGTTACTATAAACAATTTACTTAACCTCTTGAAAATTCAGTTTATTAAAGTGCAAAATGTGATTTTCACTTAAGTCACAGTGTAATATGTGGAACAAAGCAATAGCATTCAAAATGTTGTATGTCATTTATCAAGTTGAAGACTTTCTCTTCTCTTTTTAATTGTTGAGACTTTTCAGCATAAATAGTGAGCAATTATAGCAAATGCTTTTTCTGTATCATTTGACATGATCATAGAATTTTTTTTTTTCTTTAGATTGTTGATATGGTATACTCCTTTAGGTCCAGTATCATCTATCTTTCCAGAATATCTTACTATTCTCTTTCTATCTTTTTGCTCAAAGCACAGGGCCACATTTGTTTTTCTTGACATTTTATGGATATTTATAATTTCTGCTCCTCTGGCCCTTTCCAAAGATATTCAAATGGCTAATATCATCAGTTCCCTTAAGTCTTTGCTCATATTTTATCTTCTCAACGAATCATATCCTGACCATTTTGTTTATTAATGCAACCAGAACCTGCCACTTAGGATCCTCTTTAATCTGGCCTTTGTGAAACTTATCATCTTCTAATACTTTTTATAAATTTTATAAATGCATTTATTGACCATTTTTCCATTGCTCCATTCCACCCCCACACCACACACATACACACCAAAATGATAGCTTTATGAGGACAAAAATGTATAACTCTTTTTTTTTTTAATGTTAACTCAATGCTATAAATTGAATAACAGCCCATAAAAAGATATGTTGAAGTCCTAACCCCTGTACTTATAAATGTGGCCTTGAAAACAGGGTCTTTAATGAAACATCATTAATTAGGTTAACATGGAGTCATATTGAAGTATGGTGGATTTGAATCCTATATATCTTATGTCCTTATGAAAGATTAGCAGAAGTACAGAGATGGGAAGACATAGGAGAGATGTGAAGTGACATTGAAGCTATAAGCCAAGGAACACCTGGAGCTACCAGTAGCCCAGAGAAAGAGACATGGAACACTTTCTTTCTCAGAGTTCCCACAAAGATCAGCATGCCTGGTACCCTGATTTGGACTCCTGTCCTCCAGAACTATGCAAGACTCAATTTCTATTCTTATAGAAATTGTTCTTAAAAGTTACTCAGTTTATGATATTTTGGTAAGGTAGCCCAGGGAAACCATCATTTCTTAGTATGTAGAACCGAATTATAGTAGATTCTATAGCAATATTAATTGAATGAATGACTGATTAACCGAATTAATTTTAGACATTTGGCTTTTTCTTTTTGTTAAACTCATTCTTGCCCATTACAGGTAGGCTTAGCCATGTGACTGAGGGAAAATGGGGTATGGCCACATGGAGCTCTAAGTTTAGATCACCTTAGCTTGGGGAGTCTAGACCAAAAAGAAAAGCTCCATATCCCTGTTTATTCATCTACAAAATTCTAGAAAGGGATAGATTTTGGCTCAGGTTAGTTAGCATTTACAACTCAGTTGTCAGGGACAGTATAAATGGGAGGGTGCCTCCCCTCATCAGGACCATTTGAATTTTCAGCTTGGGTGTGTCAGATAATTTACTCAAAGAAAGTGACATGCTTTACTAGAAGAAAGGAGTGAGTCTTTGTTGGGAAAATAAATGCCATGGCTGTTTACCACTGTCTCTATTTGAATTTGACACCTCCAAGAAACATCTTTCTTTGACTAATGGACCACAGTTATCATATATTCCAGACACTTTAAGTCATATTGAAGTAGGAGTCATTAAGAAAGTAGGGATAACATAACACATATTATTTTTTAACTATTGAAATTTCAGGTAGTGCACAATGAGGGTTCTTTGTCATAAAGTTTATGTTTATTTTGAAGAAAATTGCATTACTCATCAAAAATAACTTCCACAAATTAGCAAAACACTCCATAAAGAACAGCAATTATGGAAGGATACAGAGTTGAGAAAGGATGCTACAAATGAAAACAAACATGAGGTTTTATAATGGGCAGAAGTAGCTATGCCAAGAAAACATTTTTTATAGAAAATTATTCCAAATATTAAGTTCACTATAGAATCTGACATTAGCCTATGTGTCTCAGAAATAAAATTCTTAAAAGAGTGAAGTAAAATACCAATAACAATACCTGCCTTGGTAAAGGAGAGGGTCAGCAAAAAAGGGGAAGACCCTCAATTAAATGGATTAACACAGTGTCTACAACAATGGACTCAACCACAGTAATGACTGTGAAGATGATGCATGACTGGGCAGTGTTTTATTATATCGTAAATAGGGTTCCTATAGGCCATAACTTACTTGACGGCACCTAACAATGACAACTTGAAACTGAATTCAGGTATTTTATACATATGTATGCTCCATTTACATTAGAATATTTAATACTCATAACAATACTAAGATTTAGGAATTATCTCATTTTATAGATGAGGAAATTAAATTCTCAGTAGATTAAGTAGTTTATTCAATATCATCTAGATATTACATGGTTAATCAGGGAACCACAGTAACCTAGGATTATATGATTTTAAAGCTTTAATTCACTACATTAGATAAGGGGAATGCTCTTATAAGAAACTAGGTACCTTCCTCCCCTCCCCACATCATTTTCAACTTACTGGAGGAGTTTTGGTGGTGCAGTGGGTAAGGCACTTGACTGCTAACCAGAAGGTTGGCAGTTCAAACCCACTAGCTGCTAAGCAGAAGGGAGATGGGGTGATCCACTTCCGTAAAGATTTGCAGTCTTGGAACCCAATGTGGGTTGCTAAGAGTTGGAAACAACTTGATGGCAGTGAGTTTGTGTTTCTAAACTATTATAAGTAATAGTGATTGCTGCAAGATTGATACAGGCTGATTAAGATAAAAAGCTATTCGTATTGTCTTGTGTGAATCCAAGATCCATTGAAATGAAAGGGAATTCATACTCTTACACTTTTGCTTATTTATAAGCAATCCCATGGTGAAGAATACAAGTCAATTAGTGAAATAAGGAAATAAACTAACATGGCAAGACTTCACAGTCCTATAAGGGCTGGAGGGACCAAGATCACCCAACACTTGTAACTAAATATCAGAGTAAAAACTTGCTTTCCCACATCCACACAAATCCTATAAGAGAAGACATATGAACCTAACCACAGATGACTGAAAAGACTCATGTGGTGTAACTCACCACACCTGCTAGTGAAAGGAAATCATATGCAGTTGACTAATACCACCAAAATCACATATAGACCAGTACCACAAAACAACAACAAATAAAATAATATAAAGGAAGAAAGATTCTAAACAGAAAGAAAAGAAACAAAGTTCAAGATATTTCAAAAAAGAACAAAACAAGACAACAACAACTAAAAATAGGACAAAACAAACAAAGAAACAGGTAATCAATCAATGAATACATAAATAAATTAATTAACACCATAATGCCTTCCAGATAGTAGATCATAACAAATCATAAGAAGAACAGGAGAATATGGCTCAAACAAGCAGCATAATAAGGGTCAGAAAAATGTCATGAGGTAGAAAGAGTAATAGTACTCACTGATAAGGAATTCAAATACCATATTTAGGCTCCTCACAGATATGAAGGAAAATATAAGAAAAACCCTAGAAGAATATAGGAAAATAATACAAGAATGAAATTACAATCCACTGTACCACTAGGGTCCCTTGAAAACTGCATAGACATGCCATGTCTAGAACATTCTTAGATAAACAGAAATTAGGAATGAATACAAAAACAACAACTAGAAATCCAAAAGATTAACAACAAAATATCAGAAATGCATAGCTTAATGGAAGGACACAAAAATAGAATGAATCAATGAAAGAAAGGGTCAGAGAAATAGAGGACAAATTCCTTGATACTAATTTATTTACAGAATAATCAGAATAAAAAATGAAGAAAGCCTAAAAGTCATATGGAACACCATCAAGAGCAATAATTTATTTTATGTGTGATAAGAATTCCAGAACAAGAGGAGAAAAAAGGTACAAAGAGAATTTTTGAGGATATATTAGCAGAAAACTTCCTAAATGTAATGAAAGACAAGAAGATTTGTTGAGCTAAGAAGCTCAACAAATCCTATACAGTATAAACCTCCAAAACACTTGCCAAGACATGTCATAATCAAGTTTTCCAAAATCAAAGAGAAAGAATGAATTCTGAGAGCAGCTTGTGGATAATGAAATATCACTTACAAAGGTGCACCAACAAAACTAAATATTTATTTCTCGTCAGACACCACACAGGCAAGAAGGCAATTAGGTGATATATAAAATCCTGAAAAAAAAAAAAAAAAGAATTACCAACAAAGAATCATATATCCAGCAAAATTGTCTTGCAACAAGTGTGGCAAAGCTAGGACATTTGCAGATATACAGAAATTGAGGGGATTTTTAGAAACCAGACCAGCTTTAACAAGAAATATTAGAGTCCTTTTGACAGAAGACCAATGACATCAGACAAAAACCTGAGATAAAGACACACAACAGTACCACCTAAATACCAGTCCAGATAAAGACTCCAGAAAAGTAAAATAAACCTTTGAAACTGGTCACAGTGAACCCGATATTAATCTGTAAGTGATGACAACTTTGAAACAAAAAGGGGAGTGAATCCTATAGTAATAGAACTTCCATATGAAGTAGCTGTCAAGGGAATATTAACATATATCAGACTGTTTTAAATTTAGGAAAATAACTGTAAATTTCAAAGTAACAACAAGGAAAAATAATAAATCTATTCACCAAAATGAAGAAGAATATAAAGAAAGTTCAGTAAACAGTAAAACAACAAATGAATGATAGGAAAAAAAAATCCACATACAAAAAGAACTAAGCATAGAAAATTAAGTGGAACAAAGAAATAGCTAACAGAACAAAAATAAAATGTTAACAAAGTAGCAGCAATAGAATTTACCTATTGATAATTACATGAAATATAAATGGATTAAATGCACCAATGAAGATACAGAGTAGAAGAATGAATAATAATTAAAAATAAACATGACCAATCAATATGCTGCCTATGAGAAACATACCTTAGATACAAAGACACAAATAGGTTAAAAATTAAAAAATGCAAAAAATATATCAAGCAGACAGTAACCAAAGAGAGCATAAGTGGCAATAATAATCTTTGATAAAATAGATTTTAAGTCAAAATCCAGTATAAGACAAAAAATGACATTATATAATGATTAAAGGGTAAACTCATCAAGAAGAGATAATAATAATATTTATGCACCAAATGACAGAGTTTCAAAATACATAAAAAAAAATTGAGATAATTGAAAACAGAAATAGTTTTATAATAATTGTGGGAGACTTTAATACACCAATTTTGATGAGGACAGTTCAACTAGAATGAAACTCAGCAAAGATACAAAAGATATTAAACAAAATAATAATAATCAAACAACTTGACCTCATAGACATAATTAGATCACACCATCCAACAGCA
The DNA here is from genome assembly GCF_000298275.1 of Orycteropus afer afer. NCBI lineage: Eukaryota > Metazoa > Chordata > Mammalia > Tubulidentata > Orycteropodidae > Orycteropus > Orycteropus afer. The sequence continues at coordinate 816,575 of NW_006922121.1, forward strand.
GCACTGTACACATTCTTCTTCAATGCATATGAATCATTCTCCAGAATAAACCATATTTAAGCAACAAAGCAAGCCTCAATAAATTCAAAACCATCAAAATAGTACAAAGCATTTTCTAGAAGTCTGCTAAATATCATAATATGGATGAATCTGGAGGACATTATGCTGAGTGAAGTTAGTCAACCACAAAAGTACAAATATTGTGTACTCATATTATTATAAAGCCAAGAATAGATATATACACCCAGATATAACAACTCTCTTTGATGGTTGCCGGTGATGGGAAGGGGAAGGAAGAGTAATAATTTCCTATATAGTAGACGTTTGTTATTTTGGATGATGGGAAAGGCAATACTAAATATGGCTAAAATCTGTGAAACTTGACTAAAGTAAATGAAGACATTAAGAAATACACAAGAAAAAGTGACAATTTTGGTAAATGGTATAACACAAACAATAGTGCAACAACAGTAACAACAACCAAAAAATATATGTGTGTTTACATAGGTGGATATGTATGCATATAAATCTTCACAACTGGGCCAATAAGGAGCATTATGATAAATGGAGAAAAGAATGAAGTTGTCAAAGATTTCATATTGCTTGGTTACACAATCAACACCAATGGAAGAAGCAGTCAAGACATCAGATGATGTATTGCATGGGGCAAATCTGCTGCAAAAGATCTCTTTAAAGTGCAAAGATGTAACTTTGAAGACTAAGGTGTGTTTAACCCAAGCCATGGTGTTTTCAATCACCACATATGCCTGTGAAAACTAGACAATGAATAAGGAAGACCAAAGAAGAGTTGATGATTTTGAGCTGTGATGGTGGCAAAGAAGACTGAAATAATCATGGACTGTCAGAAGAACTATCAAATAGTTCTGGAAAAAGTGCAACCAGAATGCTCATTGGAAGCGAGAATGGCCAGACTTCGTCTTACCTTGGTCTTGTTGTCAGAAGGGACCATTCCCTAGAGAAAGAAGGATATCAAGCTTGGTTAAGTGGGGGATCAATGAAAAAGGGGAAGGCTCAATGAGATGGACTGACACAGTGGCTGCAATGATGGGTTCAGGTATAGCAAGTATTGTGAAGCTAGCATGGGACTTGGCAGTGTTTTTATTCCTTTGTGAATAGGGTAGCTGTGAGTTGGAGCTGACTCAATGGCACCTAACAACAATAACAAAAACATGTGTATAGGAAGATGTATGTGAGCACATGCATATGCAAGTATACGTGTATCAGCAGGTACCTGTCTACCAAGCTACCTATTTATCTGTCTCTCTACGTAAAAAATATACAAGTGTGTTACATACACACATACATCAGCTGCAGGAATCCAGGTGAGGAGAGGGAACTCAGGCACGCCCAAAGCAGCGGGATGGGAGAGAGGGAGAAAGGGGATTAAAAGGCCCAGGAACCAAACAGAGGAGCAGTCAGCTGCAGGGATACAGGTAAGGAGAGGGAACTCAGGCAAGCCCAAAGCAGCAGGGCAGGAGAGAGGGAGAAAGGGGATTAAAAGTCCAGGAACCAGACAGAGGAGGAGTCAGCTGCAGGGACCCAGGAAAGGGTGGTACGAGAGGTTTCCAAACCGACAGACAGGTTTGTCCTAACATGGTGATGTGTTGATGTGAGTTTTGAGGCTGAGCCACTGGTGTTTCAAACCCAGTGGGATGCACATGGTACACAGGTATCAGCCCAGCTTACAGACTGAGGCAGACTAGCAAGAAGGAAGAGGTCATCCACTTCTCAAAGAATTGACCAGGGAAAACCTTATGAATAACAAAGAAACAGTCTGATACATTACTGCACAACTTTATGAATAATTCGGTTAGGTTAGAAGGCTCCAAAATAGGACTGGGAAAGAGCTGCATCATCTGAGTAAACCCAGCCTTACTCCTATGGATAAGGTAAAGCTTTTGAGACCTCCATTTGCTGATGTGGCACCACTCAAATTGAAGAAAAACAGCTGCAGACATCCATTAATCATTGGAACATGGAATGTACGCAGTATGAATCTAGGAAAATTGGAAGTTGTCAAAAAAGAAATGGAATGCATAAAGATTGATATCCTCAGCATTAGTGAGCTGAAATAGACTGTTTTTGACCATTTTGAATCAGACAACCATGTGATCTACTATGCCGGAAATGAAAGTTTGAAGAGGAATAACGTGGCATTCATCATCACGAAGGATGTTTCAAGATCTGTCCTGAAGTACAATACTGTCAGTGATAGGATAATATCCATATGCCTACAAGGAAGACCCATTAAAGGACTATATTCAAATTTATGCCCCAACCACCAAATCCAAAGATGAGGAAATTGAAGATTTTTTTTTTTCTTTTTATTGTGATTTGGGTGAAAATTTACAGAGCAAATACACTTTCCATACAGCAGATCACATACCCTTTGTCTCATGACATTGACCACAATTTACCACAATACAACATCTCCCCTCCTACTTCCTCCCAATAGTTACCTCTTCCCTATGTCCATCCCTCCATGCACTCCTGCCCCCTGAGCTGTCTCCCTGTGCATAAGCAACCCTTCTTTTCCCCATGCTTTTCTCTCCAAGGAGTGTATTTACCTCAGGTAAGTGTTCAACTCATATGCCTGTTTATTGTTTGTCTGGAAGCCACAGGTGTGCATTCAATTCCCAACCTGAAGGGCATCTAGGGGCCACAGTCTCAGTGGTTCCATCAGGCTCTATCGGGCCACAAACCTGGTCCACCCCCCTCTTTCTTTTTTTTTCCAAATGATTTTGAGGTTTTTTTTTTCCACATTGTTCTCCCTGTCTATCCAGGATCTCCTACGTAGATCCTCTTCCAAGTGGTTGACAGTAGTAGCTGGGCACCATCTAGTTCTTCTGGTCTCATATTCATATAGGCTGCAGATTGGATGGTGTACCAGTTACTAGGACTAATTGTTTCTAGGAATTTTTGGTTTTCTTCATTCTTCTTTGCTCTGGACGAGGAGAAACCCATTGTTGCATCTAGATGGCAGCTTGCAAGCTTTTAAGATCCCAGTCACTACTCGGCACAGTAGGAGGTGGAACAATGTTTTGTATAGTATGTTATGCCAAATGAGCTTGGTGTCCTCTGCGATTACAGTTTCAAGCCCACAGGTTCAACTACTCAGTCTCTCTGTGTAGTTGGCTGTGAACAGGCAGTGACTACAACCTTGCCTCTTGTCAGCTCCTTTATATACCTGGAAATTCAGATCATACACATAAAATTATAAGACCACTGTTTGCCAATCCTATACATGTTCTTCAGTGCACTCCTCACTTCATAGATATACCTAATATTTCAGCCTGCCCACCCATCTGTCCACCCATATACCCATGTTTGCCTTCACTGACCATGCTGTACCATATGTGCAAAAGGGTTCATCTTTGTTGTCTATACTTCCCACGTACCTCTCTATGTCTTTCTCTTCCTCAATGCCACTATATTGATCACTCACATTTGGTACATTGCCCTTCTCCTCACCCAAGTCAAAACTTATATCTATCTAACAGTATTCCCTCCCCTCCCCTCCCAACACTGGTAACCAAAAAAGGAAATGTCCTTCCATAGATAAGCATTTCCTTGACTTTTACAATAACAGACTAATACAAT
>NW_006922121.1:832515-863403 GCF_000298275.1 Orycteropus afer afer
CTGTCTCTTTAGGTTGTCTCTAGCTGCTGGTTACGTGTTGATTTGTTTTGTCTTGAGTTTGTGGTTTAATGTTTTGAAAAGGTGAAGCTGGTGTAGTTTATTTTTATTATTGATTCAGGTATGTTGGGTTGCTCTGCTGTTTTCTTTGGGATGGTGGAATCACTGTGTGGAATGTAGATATGTGTTTCAATTTGTCATAAAGAGGGTTTAGAGTTCGAATGGGAGGTTTTATGGTAATTGGCTGAATATGGTTTCTTCTATTGAAAGAGTGAAGGTATTAGCGGGGAAAGTGGGACAGCAGAAGAAAGCAAGTTTGGTGTTACTAGGGTTGGTTTCTAGGGCTTTGCACAGGCAATTATTGATGGCATAGTTATTTACAAGACCATGGCTCAATCCCAGGAAAGATTCCCATCGTTAAGGAGTTGCAACCCTTCACCAGGCTCAGGCACACGCAAAGAACCCGCCTACAAGAACTCCCAGTGCCAAAGAGCTGATCCAAGGCAAATTGCTTGGATGGCACTCAGCTGCAGCCCCCTGTCTCTCCCCACCCTGTCTTCCCACAGCACTGGGGAAATCCTGCCAGACCTCTAATGGCTCTGGAGTTTGTCTGTGATACCATCCACCTGTGGCTCCAAAGATGCGTGCAATTTCAGCTGTGTTGGAGTCGGGGGAGTACCTGCAAGCAAACTGAGGTCCTGTTATCTGTGACAAAGATAAGCATGATGTCTCCCAGGCTGACCCAAGCCCACCCAGTGACCTGCTGAGTAGGGAGGGAGCCTGCCTCCCCGGCAAAACAGTGAGCTCTCTGCCCGAGCATCAGTGGTGGGGTGCACACCTGCCTGCACCCAGAAGACCCAAGTCATTGGCAAAATTAGGTGCTGGAGGGAGATTCCTGGGGATGCCCACTGGGATACCAGAGTGGTTGCTGGCACGCTGACACAGGATGTCTTCTTTCCTGGCTCATGGGGATCCCAGGTGGCTGTCCTCTCCCACTAGTCAGTGACTACACCAGGGAAGTTTCCAATGGCCTCTCTTGGCTTCCTGTCCCTCCTCCGCCAGGTGTCTCTTTCTTAAATAATTTCCCTGTGCCTTTCTTCTAATTCTGCTCTTCTGTGTTTGGTGCACTCTGATTCAGTGAGCTGTTCAGTGCACCAAAATTCCTAATTCAAACTGCTGTATCTAGTTTTTCAAGCACTTAGATGCTAGAGGGAAATAAGGTGTGCTTACTGATGAGACTCCATTTTGAATCCCTCAGGAAATTGAAGATTTTTATGAACTTCTGCAGTCTGAAATTGACCGAACATGCAATCAGGATGTATTAATTATCACTGGTGACTGGAATGCAAAAGTTGGAAACAAAGAAGAATCACCAGTAATTGGAAAATTTGGCCTTGGTGAGAGAAATAATGCTGGAACTTGCATGGTAGAATTTTGCAAGACCAACGACTTGTTCATTGCAAATGCCTTTTTTCAACAACACAAACAGTGGCTCTAAACATGGACTTCACCAGATGGAACACACATAAATCAGATTGGCTACATCTGTGGCAAAAGGTGGTGGAAAAGCTCAATATCTTCAGCCAAAACCAGGCCAGGAGCTGCTTGTGGAACAAACCATCAACTCCTCATATGCAAGCTCAACTTGAAGTTGAAGACAATTAAAACAAGTCCAACTGAGCCAAAATATGATCTTGAGTATATCTCTCCTGAATTTAGAGATCATCTAAAGAATAGATTTGATGCCTTGAACACAAACGACCAAAAACCAGAATTGTGGGAGGATTTCAAGAACATTATCCATGAAGAAAGCAAGAGATCACTAAAAAGATGAGAAAAGAAGAGAAGACCAAGATCGATGACAGAAGAGACTCTGGAACTTGCCCTTGAATGGAGAGTAGTTAAAGCAAATGGAAGAAATGACAAGATAAAAGATCTGAACAGAAGATTTCAAAGAGCAGCTCTAGGAGACAAAACTAATTGCTGTAATGAAATGTGCAAAATCCTGGAGTTTGAAAACCAAAAGGGAAGAACACACTTGGCATTTCTCAAGCTGAAGGAATTGAAGAAAAAATTAAGCCTCGAGTTGCAATATTGAGAGATTCTATGGGCAAAATATTGAATGATGCAGGAAACATCAAGAGAAGATGGCAGGAATACATAGAGTCACTATACCACAAAGAACTGGTAGATCTTCATCCATTTCAGGAAGTGGCATATGATCTAGAGCCAATGGTACTGAAGGAGGAAGTCAAAGCTGCAATGAGAAAATTGGCGAAGAACAAGGCTCCGGAAATTGATATCAACCCATCTCGTTGGTAGGGTGGAGTGTTGATGAAAGAGGGGGGAGGACCTCAATGAGATGGATTGACACGGTGGCTGTGATGATGGGCTCAAGTATAGCAGGGATCATGGAGCTGGTGCGGGATTGGGCAGTGTTTCGTTCTGCTGTGCATGGGCTACTATGAGTTGGAAATGACTCGACAGCACCTAACAACAACTACAGCATATATATGGTGGGAGCTCTGGTGGTGTAGTACCTAAAGCATTTGACTATTAACCAGAAAGCTGGTGGTTCAAACTCACCAGCCACTCCTCAGAAGGAAGATCAGGCAATCTACTTCCATAGTAATACCACTTTGGAAACCCAAGGAGGGGTCACTATGAGTCGGATCCAACTCAATGGCAGTGAGTTTGGTTTTGTTATAAACATATGGAACACATATACATATGGAGCACAATTATGGAGACCTTCTAAATATATCCAAAAAACTCATGGTATAGGTGTTAAAAAGCTTAGGGCCTTAGTTTTATGGGTCAATTTAGCCAATAACAATGTTATTAGTTCATAAAGAAGGCTGCAAAGTTTTACAGCCTAGTTTGATGATGAGTGTCTGGAGTCTTAAAAGCTTGTGAGTGGTCATCTCAGACACAACTATTGGTCTTTACTCATCTGGAGCAAAAGAGAATGAAGGAAATCAATGATCCAAATAAGAAACTAGGCAATGGGACTAATAGCCCACACAAACCACAACCTCTTCTAACTTGAGACCAGAAGAACTAGATGATGACTGGCTATCACTCTTGACTGTTATGACTAGGGATGAAACAATACGTCTCAGATAGAATGAGAGAGAAAATGCGGAATAAAATTCAAATTTCTGAAAAAAAGTCCCGATCCACTGACCAACAGAGATCAGAGGAACACCTAAACCTATTACCCTAAGATTCCTTTTGAACTTGACACTGAAGCTACTCCTGAAAGTCACCTATCATCTAAATAATATATTGACATATACAATAAATATTATCACCTGTGAGTAATGAGTTCTTTTAAACAATCAACTACATGAGACCAAACTTTCCACAGTTACCCCAAAGCAAAGATGAGAAGGCAAAGAGGGGAAGGGAGGCTAGATCAATGGAAACAGAACAAACAGAATGGAAATAAGAATGCTGACACACTGTGAAAATTGTAACCAGTTCCATAGAACAAATTATATAAAATTTATTAAATAGAAACCTAATTTGCTTTGTAAACTTTCACCCACAACACAACAAAATATTTTAAAATGCGTATTTAATCAACTCTTACTACTGGAAGCCTGAGCTCTACAGTAAGAATGATTAATTACTTCCCAACAAAGTCTTCCAAATAAAAATCACTTTATTGATTATACCATAACAATAACATCATGTAGTGAATCTAGAAATGTATATTATACTGTCGATTGTCACTTTTACCAAAGATTTCAAGTAATTATAAACTGAGTTCATTTTTTTAAAAATGATAATAAAATGTTCCAAAAGAATGTTAGTATTTTCTGTACCTTGAACTAAAAAGAACACCAGAAGCCACTGGATCTAAAAAAGTAAAAGGAAACAGATAGCCTATATTTTTGAAGGACAGACATAAATCTAACTAAAAAGAAATATTTCTACGATATCTCTCCATATTGTGGTATCTACATTGCTGGTAATAGTAAACAACATTATAGTCTACCTATTATGAGAGTTAAACTAATTTCTTCTAATAATTTTTAAGTAAACTTGGGCAAGGCACTTAACTTTCCTGAGTTACTCCATCTTCAGATACTGTTGTTACTTTAACAAAGATTTTATTTTGGGACAGTAAGAACACACAAATACATACATTTTAAATTATAAAATTATAAACACATATAAAAGAGTGCTCCTAAACATATTATGTTGTTGTTAGATTCCATCAAGTTGATTTTGATTCCTTGTAGCCCATGTGACAGAGTAGCACTGCCCCATAGAGTGTCCTAGGTTGAAATCTTTATGGAAGCAAATTTCCAGGTCTTTCTCCCATTGAGCCACTCAGAGAGTTCAAACAGTCTACCTTTTTTGTTGGCAGCTAAGAGCTTGACCCTAGCATGACTGGCCTCTGAAATGCATTATAAGTAACTCTAAAAGATTTTCTTTCAACTGTGTTGACATTGATGTTATTGGCCAATGATTTTTTAACCAAAACCTTGTCTTAATAACCAGAAATCTAAAGAAGGCAGGATTTTCTATTAATGCAATACCCTTGACATACTTTCGTTTGTTAAAACCATTTATCTTTATAGATGTAGTGGTTAATGAGGACAATCTGGGTCTCTGTATACGAGAGTGTGTTTTATGGGAAATGATTAGTGAAGGTAAGAAATGTCTAGCTGTAGCATAGGGAGTTTCATTATAAAATTACTAGTCAGAAATCAGCAGCAGTAATTTATTTTCTAAGTAAACTTTGAATATATCCATTTATTTAAGGAAATGGTTACCATGGCATCCTTGCATAAAAGTACACTTGTACCTGAAAAGTAAAATAGTAATTTTAGTATTGTTCTTCACATAAAAAAATATATCTGTATAGAAATATCACTTGGGGTTATTATTATAAAAATATGGTGATGGTTGTCTTAGAACATATATTCCAATTTGGAAACTTGGAAGTGTACATTTTAAAAAGTCCCTTCCCCAACATATGACTATTATTTGTGTAGCCAGGTAATTGCATTCAGATAAACAAAGATTAGGTATTGTCCCTTTATGAACTACCTACAATTTATGTTTTCTCTTATGATTCTACTATAGGTGCTGTGCCCTTGATCTTGTCATGTTCCTTATGCATCCCAGAATGTGGGTTCCCCATACATGCAATGTTCTTTCTTAGATTTTGCAATTATTCCATTTGGCATATATACCCTTCCTGGATAAAACCTGCAACACCTCTTCTTGGCACACTTTGTTCCATCCTTGAAAATTTAGCTGAAAAATTCCCATGTTTTGAACCCTCTGCTACTAATAGAAAGGAGCTCTGGTGGTGCAGTGCCTCAGGCATTTGCAACCAGAAGGTTGGTGATTCAAACCCACCAGCCTCTCCACTGAAGGAAGATGGGGCAATCTACTTCTGTAAACATTTATCACCTTAGAAACCCAATGGGTTTCACTATGAGTTGCAATTGACTTGATAGCAGTGGGTTTGGTTTTTTGAGTTTCTACTAATAGAAGGTGGCAGAAGAAGGGAAAGCAAATATAAAATAATCAAATTACTTTGAGTCATATTCAGAAACTCAAATTTCAGCATGCTATAGATGGAAATACCATTCTTGATAAGTTTGGCCTTGTGCTTTTGATTAATCTCTTTGGACTCTACATAAGGAATGGACCTGGGGAAAGAAGACAGTAGAACATTGTCAGAAGTCTATGGCATCACTTAAGACAATTGGTTATAAGGAGTTCGACTAAGGTAAGGGTAATGGGGATGGGGGCAATGGATGATTATGTAATAAACATTCATTTTGTGGAACCTGTATGTAAACCAAAAGGCAGTTGTTTGAACAGAACAAGGGAATACTGCATGGTTTAAAATCAGGAAAGTTGTGCATCAGTGCTAGATCTTTTCAACGTGCTTATTTAATCTATATGCTGAGCAAATAATCTGAGAAGCTTGACTACATGAAGAGGCACACAGCATCAGTGGACGAAGACTCATCAATAACCTGTGATACGCAGATGTCATAACCTTGCTCGCTGAAAGTGAAGAAGACTTGAAGCACTTACTGATGAAGATTAAAAACCACATCCTTTATGGATTACATTTCAACATAAAAAAACAAACCAAACTCACTGCCATCGAGTTGGTCATAGTGACCCCTCCTTGGGTTTCAGAGGCAGTATCGTCTGTACAGAAGTAGATTGGCCAGTGAGACGGATTGACAAAGTGGCTGCATAAAGGGCTCAAACATAGCAAAGATTGTGAGGATGGTGCAGGAGAGGGCACTGTTTCCTTCTGATGCACATAGTGCTGCTGTGAGTTCGAGTCATCTCGACGGCAGCTAACAGCAACAATAACAAGTTCAGCATAACTTACATCTGACTAAGAGGTTTCAGAGAGGAAGAACGTTATATGTTAGTAAAAATAACGTTAGCACCCATGTTATGGATTGAATTGTTTTCTCCAATAATATGTGCTGTAAATCCTAAACCTGTGGATATAACCCCATTTGGGAAGAGTTTTCTCTTTTGTATTAATGAAACCATGTCAATGTAGAGTGTATCATAAGCCAATAAACTTTGAGATATGGAAGGAGCAGATTAAGTACAAAGAAGGGCACACAAAAGGAGGGGAAGTTACATGTCACATGGATATTTCAAGAAACAGAGGCCAAAAAGAAACAAAGGCCTTCTCCCAGAGCCAAAAATGAGGAGACTTTCCTCAGAAGTTGTCACCCTGAATTTAGGTTGCTAGCCTCCCACATATAAGGAGATACATTTATCTTTGTTAAAGCCAGCCATTGTGGTATTTCTGTTATAGCAACAATAAGAAAATAAGACACCTGTAACAAACAAGCCCCAAATACCCATAGTTTGGTGAGGTAGGACTTTGTATCTCACTCACAATATTTCTGAAGCCGATGTTCCAGATTGCTGCATGTTGTTCCTCTGTGTGATGATTTAAGGATTCTGGTGCATTGTTTTATAATTCTGCCATGCCCTAAGCCTTAGGGTCTTTTTCATGCAGCTGGCAGAAGGGGAAATAAAGCATGTAGGGGGAATATCTCTATAGTTCCTAAAAGACCAAGGATTAAAGTTGCATGTAGAATTTAATTTTACATTGCATTGACTTTTTATTAGTCACATAGCCTAAAAAAGAAGGCAGGGAAATATAATTGAGCCAAACACCAGACATTGAAAGGGTAGCAGCTTCTAGGAAACATCTAACTCTTTATTCCACAGATGACTTCTTGGATTCCAGCACGTGACTGCACATGGGTGTCAGTCTCACGAAACACATTGCTGTCGAGGTGATCGCTGACTCACAGTGACACTCTAGGACAAGGTAGAACTGCCTCACGGGCCTTCCAAGCCTGTCATCTTTGAGGAAGTAGATTGCAACATTTTTCTCCCATGGAGTGGCTGGTGGATTTGAACTACTGACCTTTTGTTTAGCAGCCTAGTGCTTAATCATTGTGTCATATACTAATGAGTGTTCAATGAAAAAAAGAGAATTGAGAAACTGATCCAGACAACATTTGTCTCAGAACTGTCCAGTAGAAGTTTCTGTGACTATGGATAGGTCTTATATCTGCTCTGTTCAGTATGGTGGCCACTAACCCCATGTAGCCACTGAGGAAACTCAACTTTTAATTTTATTAAATTTTAATTAATTTAAATTTATTCTGAATAAATTAAAACTTTTTTTTTTTTTTTTTTTATGGGAAAGGATTGTTTTTAAACTTGTTTGAATAAGAGTAGTCAACAAGAACAACAAATGCCTTGGAGCATTTATGTAAGCCAAACACCACTTTAACACTGATTATATTAACTCACTTAATCTTCATAAAAGCCTTTTATGGTTATGATTATCACCTTTCTGATAAGGAAACTAAGGTACAGATCTGAGAGGTATATTTCCTATCTTTAGGAAATATACGGTTCAATGCAGGAGATAAACATAATTCTATTATATTGGTGGGAAGAACTATGAAAGAAACCCCTGCAATAAGCTAGGAAGGAAACACAGGAATACACCAGATGAAGGAGCTAGAGAGGCTAAGATGGGAAATGGGACATGCTATGGTTCAGGGATAGAATTCTCACCTTCCCTGTAGGAAACAAAATCCCAGAGAATGTCCCACTTGTATAGATACCACCCATCTGTTAGTGGGGACTTTCTTGTTGCTATGATACTGAAGAGGTTTCAGCAGAACTTTCATGCAAATACAAGGAGCTCTGGTAGCACAGTGCCTAAAGGAATATGATTGCTAACCAGAAGGTTGGTGCTTCAAATCCACCAGCCACTCTGTGAAAGCAAGACTGAGAGATCTAATTCTGTAATGATCTACCTCCTCAGAAGACCAATGGGTGTCACTATGAGTCAGAATTGACTCAACGACAGTGGATTTTTTTTTTTTTTTTTTAATTTGGTTTAGACAGATATACACTAGGATAAATGTTGTGGTGATCTCCTTCCAAAAACCAGCCAAAAGAAACTGTGGATCACAATGGTCCAGTTCACAACAGATGATGGTCTTAATTGTCCACTGTGCATGGGGTTGACATGAGTCTTGGCCAACTAGATGGTAACAACAACAATAAACATAAATTAAGGAATGTTGGCAAGCTTGGCTGTATGAAACGGATTTTAAGAACAGCTGGTCAGTGCTTTTCCTTCTTCCTTTTCTCTGTCTGAATTATACAATGATTAGTGGACTCCTCTACTAGGGGAGCTCTGGTAGCACAGTGCCTTAGGCACTTGACTGCTAAACAGAAGACTGGTGGTTCAAACCCACCAGCCACTCCTCGGAAGGAAGATGGGGCAATTTACTTCCGTAGTGATACTGCCTCGGAAACCCAAGGAGGGATCGCTATGACTCGGGTCCGACTCGACTGCACATAACAACAACAACAATAACAACAACTCCTCTACTCACTTGACAAAAGCCCAATTATCATTTCACTTTAATCCTACCTTGGATTACAGCCTGTAGAGCCATCGGTGGTATGCAGAGATTGAAACCTTAAGCCTGGAAAGGCTGTTTCACCCTCTCCTACCCTCTGCCTTCAGTTGGTCTGACTCTCATCTGCGTAAAGCATAGGAATGGCTGCTGTGGCCTGGCTGACCTTTCCTCAGAAGAGGTCAGTCTGCCTGGAGCTGAGCTCAGCCCATTTCCATGCATCATTAAGGCTGGATAATGATCAGCTAAATTATTCCTTCTCTAAGCCTAATGAGCTGTGAGGTGATATGTTTGTAGCTCAGTCTAAAAGATACAAAAGTAGATGAAGATTTTGCCTGGAAAATCCTCCTCTAGTAACCATCCACTTAACCCAACATCGCTCCTTCTTTGTCAGCTTCCAGAAATGTGGACCACCCAGCACCATGAATCATTTATGAACTATTATCAACTTGAAGATGATAACAGAATTTTTCTTAACTTATATTATACTTGAGTATATGAGTGTTTGTGTGAGTTCGTGTGCATTAGTTACAGCTCATATATGATAATATAGGATCCTGGAACACTCCTAAATGGGAGAATAATAAATATCTTCCTGCTTTTTGTCTTTTCCCTTTCCTTTCCAGATAATTTATTGTCTATGCTTTGCTGAAATGTTTAATATAGATTTGTCTTCTTTCTCAATTTATATTTGTTTATAGTATGTTTCTGAAAATTTACTGCATTGTTCAAATTGGGCTTCCAAAAAGATAAATTTAAGTCCTAATCCCTGTTAGCTGTGAACATGTCTTTATTTGGAAATGCAGTCTTTGAAGATGTTATCAGTTAATGAATATGAGGTCACTGTGGAGTGGAGTAAGTCCTAATCTAAATATAGTGATGTCCATGCAAAAGAGAAAAGACAGAGAGACAAAGGGAGGATGCCATTTGATCCTGCAGCTTCAAACCAAGGAACCCCGGAACTACCAGAAGTGGAGACAGGAACATGGAAAAGACTATGCCTCAAAGTCTCAGAAGAAATCAACATGGCTGACACCTCATCTCTTACTCCAGGCCTCCAGAACTATAAGACAATACATTTCTGTTCTTCCAAGCCACTCAGTTTGTGGCATTTTGTTACAGCCTCCCTAACACATTAATCCAGTTAGATTTCAATCTTGACTTTGCAAATAAACAAAGAAACTTCATGTTTGAAGAAGTATGTGCATTGTGATGTGTGACTGTGCATGTGCAAATATGAATAGAGATAGTACGAAGTTATTTAGAGAAAGTCACAGTTGTATTTTCTGATGTCACATTTTATTCCAGAAACTGCACTCCATTGTGTTTGTTAGGGCAGGTTCAGTTATGGAAATAAAAGTATCAGTGGTTTGATGAAGTAGAAGCTCATTTCTTCGATGTACCTCTCCTGAAGATTGCAGGGCAATTCTTCTCCCCCAGATCATGCAGTGACCCAGTCTCTTGCTACCTTGCAACTCTGCTATAACCTTGAGGCAGACAGGGATACAAAATGTGGGTGGGGGGGTACAATAAATCCCTTAATTCTTTTCAAGAATTTTCCGTCCACTTTCTATTCAAAAGAGCTTAATCACATGATCTAACTGTGAGAGAGGAAGGTTAGAATTCTCAATGGTTTTGGCAGACACTGCGTATCAGATCCCATTTTGTGATCTGATGTAAGCATCTGATCAATTGGAAGACGAGATTTTAGGCATGTGGCCTGAATTCATGAATGTATTCTAGTTTTGTATCCAGCTATGATAGCATTTTGATGGAAAGTTGTTGTTTGCCGTCGAGTCGGCCCCAACTCATAGCGACCCCTCCTTGGGTTTCCGAGGCAGTATCACTATGGAAGTAGGATTGCCCAACCTTCCTTCCGAGGACTGGCTGGTGGGTTGGAACCGCCAGCCTTCTGGTGAGCAGTCAAGTACCTTAGGCACTATGCTACCAGAGCTCACTGATTTTGGTGAGGAACTAAGAGAGTCTGCCGTATTCTAGATATGTAAACTTTTATACAGATAAAACTGACATATCTTCCTTTTTTTTTAATTAAAAGAAAAAGGAAATTTGCTGGTGGCACAAAATGATTGAACCCTCAGATACTAAATGAAAAGTTTGTGGTTGGAACCCCAAAACAACTTCATGGGAGAGAAGACCTAGCAATCTGGTAAAGTAGAAAGGATTCCTCAGAGAGATGGTTTGACACAGTAGTTGCAACAAGGGGCTCGTTGTGAGGATGGTGCAGCCACAAAACCAGGCAGCATTTCATTGGGTTATACATAGGGTCAAAATCATTGGAGCTGACTAGATGCCACCTAACAATAACAGTATCAACAATATAACATATACTGCTTTATTACCTCCCCTGCCTTCTTCTCACTTCTTTGTTAATAATTTCTTCAGTTATCTATCCTTGACTATCTATCCTTTGACTTCTTCCAACTCATCTGAGATCCCAAAGCCCAAAAATAGTGGTAGATCAATCTTCATAATGTCTGTAACATCCATCCCTTCCTTACTATTATATCACCACATTTTAGGTTTCTAGTCCAATAGTATCTAACTATTCTACCAGGTAGCCTCTCTTGCTCCTACAATTTATCCCACACATTGCTTCTGAATAACTGATGAGCTTTTTTTTTTTAAACTTACACTATGTGTTTGTGTGAGAGAGTGTGATAGAGAGAGAGTATGGATGAGTACTTGTGTGAGAGAGTATGTGTGTATGTTTGTCTCAGATATCAAATGTAATAACACAGGATGCTGATAGACTCCTAATGATTAAATATATAACCCCTCCCATGACGGTTAATGTTATGTATTAACTTCATTAGGTTAGAATTCTCAATGGTTTTGGCAGACACTGAGTATCAGATTCCATTTTGTGATCTGATGTGAGCATTCAATCAATTGGAAGATGAGATTTCATACGTGTGACCTACATTCATGAATGTTCTGAAAAGCTCTCTGTCTCTCTCAATCCTGCATTCATCTCATTATCTTGTGACACCCACTTACTGGGATATGAGAAGCTTTCAGCCTACTGCCTGACCAACAGATTTTGGATTGACTAGCTGCTACAAATCCATGGCCCGGCAACCTGTCACCTGATCTGCCGATATTGGGTTCATTAGCCCCTGCAACCATGTGAGTCAGAAGTCTCCAGCCTTTTGCATGACCCATGGATTTGGGAAAAGCCAGCCTCCATAACTGTTGAGCCATTTCTTTGAAATCTCTCTCCCTCTCTCTCTCTCTCTGTATATATGTATATGCTTTCACTGGTTTTACTTCTCTAAAAGACCTACCTTAAAGTACTGCTCCCAACACATACACACATGCAATTTCCCAACTTAAAACTATATTTTTGAATTTATACTTGCCTCACCTTGGGACCCCAGGTTCTTTTCACCATAGTCCCCATCTGTGCTCCCTATATCTCCTTAAGTACTACAGAGTACACTGTGGTACAGTTATTTTCCACAATCCATATTTAGTACTGTTCTACAACCATCATAAAAGATTATTGCAAATTTAATGGCTTAAAATAACACAAGTTGAGTATGTTTCAGTTCTAGAGGTCAGGAATCTGACTTGAGTCTCACGGAGCTAAAGTCAAGATGTCAGCAGGGCTGAGTTCCTTTTTGGAGACTACAGCAAGATCCATTTACTTGTCTTTTCTAGCCTTTGGAGGCTACTTGCATTCCTTGGTTCAGGGCCCTTTCCTTTATTTTCAGTGTTACAAAACTCATCAAGTTGACATTTCTTCTGTCATTATACCTTCTTCTTTGACTCTCTCTTTTGCTCTTTTAAAGACCTTTGTGATTACATTGGGTCAACCCTAATGATTCATGATAATCTTCCTATTTTGAAAAAAGCAGACCAGTAGCTTTAATTTAATATGAAACACTGTACCATGCAACCTAACATATTGATATGTTCTGGGGATTAAGACATGGACATGTTTGCATGGCTGTTATTTGGCCTATTCACCACTCAATTGTCAGTTTGTCCTTCAGTGGTGTCTTGCTAAGATGCTGAAAGCTGTGAGACCAGAATCTTAAACACCAGCAGAGTCACCCGGGCTAGACAAGTTTCAATGGAGTTTCCAGACTAAGATAGACTAGGAAGAAAGGCCTGGTGATCTACTTGAAAAAATTAGGCAATGAAAATGCTATGGATCACAACAGAATATTGTCCAATATAATGCTGGAAGATAAGCCTCCTATGTTGGAAGACAATCCTAATACATTGTGGCTGCAAAAGGGAACTAAACCATATAAATGATAATGAAAATGGCACAGGTCCAGGCAAAGCTTTGTTCTGTTGTTCATGGAGTCACTATGCTTAGAACTGATGTATTGACAATTGACGTTCTTGTTAGATGTCATTGAGTCAGCTCTGACTCATAGAAGCCCTATCTATGTACAACAGAACAAAACACAGCCCAGTTGTGAGCTATCCTCACAATCCTTGTCATACTTAAGACCATCATTGTAGACACTGTGTCATTCCATCTTGCCTAGAGTCTTCCCCTTTTTCACTGCCCCTCCACTTTACCAAGAAGGATATCCTTCTGCAGGGAATGGTCCCTTCTGACAACAGGACAAAAATAGGTGAAATGAAGTCTGGTCATTCTCACTTCCAGGAAGCATTTTGGCTGTACTTCTTCCAGGACAGATTTGTTCATTCTGACAGTCCATGGCATTTTTCAGTATTCTTCACCACCACAATTCAAAGGCATCAACTCTTCTTCGTTCTTCCTTGTTCATTTTCCAGCTTTCACGTGCATATGACAAGGTGATTGAAAATACCAATGGCTTGGGTTAGGTGGACTTTTGTCTTCCAAGTGACATCTTTGCTCTTCAACACTTTAAAGAAATCTTTTTTAGCAGATTTGCTGAGTGTAATACAACACCTGATTTCTTCACTGCTTCCATGAGAGGAGCTCTGGTAGTGTAGTGCCTAAGGCACTTGACTGCTAACCAGAAGGCTGGAGGTTCAAACCCACCAGTCACTCCTTGGAAGGAAAATGGGACAATCTATTTCCATAGTGATACTGCCTTGGAAACTCAAGGTGGAGTCATTATGAGTCCAGTCTGAATCCACGGCTCATAACACCAACAACAGCGCTTCCATGAGTGTTGATTGTGGATCTAAGTAAAAGGAAATCTTTGACAACTTCAATCTTTTCTCCATTTGTCATGATGCTGCTTTTTGGTCCAGTTGTGAGTATTTTCATTTTCTTTATGCTGTGGTGTAGTCCATATAGCAGATTGTAGTCTTTCATCTTCATCAGTGAGTGTTTCAAGTCATTCTCACTGTCAGCAAACAAGGATGTGCCATCTGCATATCAGGTTGTTAATGAGTCTTCCTACAACTCCAATGCCCTCTCCTTCTTCATATAGTCCTGGTTCTTGGATGATTTGCTCACCATACAGATTGAATAAGTATTGTGAATGGATACAATTCTGACACATACCCTTCCTGAGTTAAGCCATGCAGTGTTTCCTTGTTCTGTTCAAATGATAGCCTTCCTGTCTATGTATACTTTCCTCATGAGCACAATTAAGTGTTCAAAATTCCCATTCTTTTCAATGCTATCCATAGTTTGTTATAGTCCACACAGTTGAATGCCATTGCATAGCCAATGATACACAGCTAAACATCTTTCTGGTATTCTTTGCTTTCATCCAAGATCCATCTGACATCAGCAATCAGATCCTTCATTCCATGTTCTCATCTGAATCGAGCTTACATTTCTGGAAGTGATGACAAGTAGCAACAACAAATTCTTCCCACCACATCATGCTTTCTTTTGTCTTTAAATACTCATTCTTTTCCTTTTTCTTTGCTACCCTAGAATGCTTTCACTAAGCCATTTTAACTTTTGAAAAACATTAACCATCATCAAAGTCCATCATGTTCTACTTCCTTTCCAGTTTTCACCCATTTGGAGAAAACTCATTCTTCTGTTCCACTTTGTCACTTTTCAATATATTGCCTGATTTGCTTAGTTTTAACTTAAACTAATAATAATAAAAAAAATTACATATTATTTCTGTAGCTAGATTGCAATATTGATGGGAAGGTATTTTGTTACTATTATTTTTATTAATGCCTGTTACATACTTTCACAATATTTTTACACATGATAAGAGAATACATAATTTTCAGTTCATTGAATAAAATTTTCTCATTTCTACCCCAAACCAAGAAGAACAGTAGCCTGAGTAACGCTTTAAGAGCAAGAAACCCACAACCAACTTGCATGTGTTTTTGGAATGCTTCATATGTAGTTATGCAAGAAATGTCTAGTTAAATTTTGATCTTATTCTATAACACTTCTCTCCTTTGCAACTACTCTTCTGTGTGGCCTCATGAGTAAACATAAAGATATCATCTTTGACAGCATGCCTACCCACGCATACCATACTTATTGGCCTTCTTCCCAAAGTGGATTCCCTGGAGAAGTGGGGTTTAGACATCTCTCTGAAGATTTTCTCACAACAAAAATGCTTATAAAGTTTCTCCCCTATGTGAGTTCCCTGACAAATGACAAAGTTGATTTGCAAACTCATTTTTTCTATAAGTACACGAAGTATAGATTTTCTTCCCATGGGACCCCTTGGTTAACCTTTTGGCAAACAAACTTCTCAGTCTGTCAGCCTGATACTGTTTTTGTCTTATATTTTGATCAAATATTGGAGCTCATGAAAATCATATCTTCAGGCACACTATTTAACTTATTTTTCTTTACTTAAGGGCTTTCCCACAAATACAAGGTAATCTGTATCTTTTGGGTTTTGAAGCTATCCATAATTTACTAAAGCTTTACTGAAGCTTTTCTTAAATATTGGCTTCATGGGTTACAACTAAATCTCATATGAACATGATATAATTTTATTAAAGCCTGCATTTTGAGAACTGTGTGTGGTGTTCTCTCTTGTTTTACTGCGATTGGGACTCTGGAATTCATGATGGAATCAATGTCAAGTGGTCTGGAATCTAGAATCACCTGGGTGACTTGTTACACACAAATTGCTAAGCCTCATTCCCAGAATTTCTAGGGTAGGACTGAGAACTTACATTTTTATCATATTCTCAGGTGCTGTTCATCTTGAAGGATGGGGACCACACTGTGAGAACCATGATATAGGTAATACTCCACAGGATAAGGCATTGGAAGAGTTAACCAGAATACATTTATTCAGGCAGTAGCTTATTTATTCATTCTTTCATTTAAAAAAGATTGACTGTGTGTTTGCTATATCTTATTCCAAAGTTTATATTATTTCCTTTACATCTCATTTCAACTATTTGGAAAGAGATATGGAAATTGTTCAAGTTTATAAAAATTAATATTGGAAATAAGTTCTGGAAATGTATCTATATGTTTATGTCTAATTTATGACATGCCTCTTATAAAATCTAACCAAATTCAACAAATATTCATTGAATATTTACATTATAGAACCACCACATGTCTATCAGAGTGCTGGACTGTGGTGGCTTGTGTGTTGCTGTAAGGCTGGAGGCTATGCCACCGGTATTTTAAATATAAGCAGGGTCACCCATGGTGGATAGAGTTCGGCTGAGCTTCCAGACTAAGACAGACTCAGAAGAAAAAAGAGGCCATTCAATTCTCAAAGAATTGGCAAGAGAAAATCTTATGGATAGAAGTTAATTACTATTATTACTGAAGAACTTTATGAATAGCCCTGAAACATTGTCCAATATAGTTCCAGAAGATGAGTCCCTCAGGTCAGAAGACACTCAAAATATGACTGGGGAAGAGATGCCTCCTGAGACTAGAGTAGAACTTAAGGATGTGGATGGAATAAAGTTTTCGGACCTCCATTTGCCAGTGTGGCCTGACTCAAGATGGGAAGAAACAGATGTAAATTTCCATTAATAATTGGAACATGGAACGTGCAAAGTATAAATCTAGGAAAATCTGAAGTTGTCAAAAATGGAAGGAAATGCATAAAGATCGATATCCTAGACATTAGTGAGCTGAAATGAACCAGTTTTGACCATTTTGAATCAGACAACCATATGATCTACTGTGCTGGGAATGACAAATTTAAGAGGAATGGCATGGCATTCATCATCACAAAGAAAGTTTCAAGATCTGTCCTAAAGTACAGTGCTTTCAGTGATAGGATAATATTCATATGCCTACAAGGAAGGACAGTTAATACTATTATTCAAATTTATGCACCAACCACCCAAGTAAAAGATGAGAAAAATTGAAGACTTTTACCAACTTCTGCAGTCTGAAACTGACGAAATATGCAATCAAGATGTGTTGATCATCACTGGAGATTGGAATGCAAAAATTTGGAAAGAAAAAGAAAAAAATCACTGGTAGTTGGAGAGTACGGGCTTGGTGATAGAAACTACACTGGAGATTGCATGATAGAATTTTGCAAAATCAATGACTTATTCATTGCAAATACCTTTTTTCAACAACACAAATGGCAGCTATACATGTGGGCTTCACATTATGGAGTATGCAGGAATCAGATTGACTACATCTGTGACAAGAGGAGATGGAGAAGCTCATATCTTCAGCCAAAACAAGGGCAGGGGCTGACTGTGGAACAGACCATCAAATGCTCACATGAAAGTTCAAGTTGAAGCTAAAGACAATTAAAAAAAGTCCTTGAGAGCCACAATATAACCTTGATTATATCCCTCTTGAATTTAGAGACCATCTAAAGAATAGGTTCGATGCATTGAACAACAATGACTGAAAACCAGAGGCATTGTAGGATAGCATCAAGAACATCATCCATGAAGAAAGAAAAGGTCATTTTTTTGGTTACCTAGTGCCATTCTGACAAGAGTATACCACCAATGGGATGGCCTTAACAAATAGGAGTTCATTCTCTAACAGTTTGGAACCTTTAAGTCCAAGTTCAAAGTACCAGACTCTAGGGATTGTGTGAAAGCCCCTTGATGTTTGGCTTCCACTGTGCCTTTTGCTTCCAGCCCATTGAAGCTAGAGGCATCTCTTCACTCAGACAGCTACTGGCTGCTGAGGCTAACAAGCCCAAAGTTGACAAATAAAATGGCACAGTCCTGATGTTACCAAACCACATGGCAGGCCATTAATTTGAGTCCATTGAAAGTCCCAAGGTTGGCAGAGCATGGCAGGCTGCTGAACAATGACTCAGCTACCTGCAGGGCTCAAGAGTGCCATAAGCTAGAGACCATTCCCAAAGCTGTTTCTTATTTACAGGAAGAAAGATGTTTACTTGTGTTTTATTGAGTATGCAAAAACAGTCAATTGTGTGGATCATAACAAATTATGGACAACATTGAGAAGAATGGGAATTCCAGAACACTTAATTCTTCTCATGAGGAACCTGTACATAGACCAGAAGGCTGTTGTTTGAACAGAACAAGGGTATACTGCATGCTTTAAAATCAAGGAGGTGTGTCAGGGTTGGATCTTTTCACCATACTAATTCAATCTTTATGCTGAACAAATAATCTGAGAAGCTGTACTGTATGAAGAAAAATGTGGTATCAGGATTGGAGGATGACACATTAACAACCTGAGTTATATAGATGACACAACTTTGCTTGCTCAAAGCGAGGATGACTTGAAGCACTTACTGATAAAGATTAAGGACTTCATTCTGCAGTATGGATTTCACTTCAACTTAAAGAAAACAAAAATCCTCACAACTGGACCAATAAGCAGCATCACAGTAAATGGAGAAAAGATTGAATTTGTCAAAGATTTCACATTACTTGGTTCCATAAACAACACCAATGGAAGCAGTAGCCAAGTCATCAGAGGAAGTATTTCACTGGGCAAACCTGCTGCAAAAGACATCTTTAAAGTGTTAAAGAGCAAAGATGATTCTTTGAAGACTAAGGTCCACCTAACCTAAGCCATGGTATTTTCAATTTCCTCATATGCATGTGAGAGCTGGACAATGAACAAGGAAGTCCTAAGAAGAATTGATGCTTTTGAGTGGTGGTTTTTGGACTACCAAAAAGACTACCAAAAGAATTAACAAATCATTCCTGGAAGTAGTGTGGCTGGAATGCTCCTTGGAAGTCAGAATGGCCAGACTTCCTCTTACCTACTTTGGTCATGTTGTCAGAAGGGACCATTCCCTGGAGGATATCATGCTTGGTAAGATGGAGGGTCAGCAAAAGAGGGGAACATCCTCAAGGAGATGGATTGACACAGTGGCTGCAACGATAGTCTCAGGTATAGCAAGGATTGTGAGGCTGGCACAGGACTGGGCATTGTTTCATTCTGTTGTATGTAGGGTTGTTATGAATCAGAGATGACTCGTTGGCACCTAACAATAACAAACAACACATTGTAGAAGGCTTTCTTCTAGGAATAGATTATAAAATGATAATAAGAATATAAAAAATATTAAATATATGGAAATACAAGTTTACTTTTCTGTCTTCTCCCATGGATAGCATATGGATTGGTAATTTCTTTTTTCAAATCAATAATTTTTAAAAACTGATCTTAGCATAATAAACTCTGATAATTAATTTATACTTGCATGCTATTTTAATTAATTCTGGTATTCAAGTTTTATTTTGCTTTCCTTTTCCTTTTAATTTTTTATGTTGTTAGCATTAGTTTATTTTAAAAACAAATATACAAACCTTACTGTATACAGAAATATCAAGTATATTGAAATTCTTTTGTTAAATGTAAATTCATTTTTATTTATTTTAGTTCTTATTTATTTATTTCCACAGAAATTTATTTATTCTGAGGAGATCTGGTGGTGCAGTGGTTAAGGTGTCCAGCTGCTATCCAAAAGGTCAGTAGTTCAAACCCACCAGCAGCTTCACGGGAGAAAGATGAGGTAGTTTACTTCTATAAAAATTTACAGCCTTGGAAATCCTATGTAGTAGTTCTACTCTGTCCTGTAGGGTTGGTAAGAGTTGAAATCACCTTGATGGCAGTAGGTTTTCTATTTATTCTCAAAAACTGTATTAAAATGGGAAGGAAGGGAATTCTTGAAAAGAAAATAGATGATTTATTATTTAAAATCCCAAGCACATCAACAGTTTTGCATGTGCACGTATGCAGGTGTATAGATGCTATATACCAGCTCCTCTCTCTATAAAAGTTATTTCTTACAATTTCAAGGTTTTCATAAATTTGTATTTTTATTCTGTCAGTTACCATATCGTGAACTCAGTGTACAGATTGAATAACCATGGTGAAAGGAAATAACTCTGACACACATCCTTCCTGATTTTAAACCATGCAGTATTCCCTTGTTCTGTTTGAATGACAGCCCCCTGGTCTGTGTACAGGTTCCTCATGAGTACAATTAAGTTGTTTGAAATTCCCATTCTTCACAATGTTATCCATAATTTGTTATGATCCATACAGTCAAATGCTGTTGCATAGTCAGTAAAACACAAGCAAATGGCTTCTGGTATTTTTTGATATCAGCCAAGATCCATCTGACTTCAACAATTATGTCATTCCATGTTCTCTTCTGAATCCAGTTTGTATTTCTGGAATTGCCCTGTCAATATACTACTGCAACCACCTTTGAATTATCTCCAGCAAGATTTTACTTGTTTGTGGTATCAATGACATTGTTTGATAATTTCCACATTCTGTGTGATCATCTTTCTTTGGAATGGGTACAAATATGGATCTTTTCCAGTCAATTGGCCAGGTAGATGTCTTCCAAATTACTTTGCATAGACCAGTAAGTGCTTCTAGCATAGCATCTGTCTGTTGAAACATCTCAATGGGTATTCCATCAATTCCTGGAGCTGCATTTTTTGCCAGTTCTTTCAGTGTAGCTTTGACTTATTCCTTCAGAACTATTGGTTCTTAATCATATGCTGCTTCCTGAAATAGTTGAACACTGACCAATTCTTTTTGATACAGTGACTCTGTAATCCTTCCATCTTCTTTTGATGTTTGCTTCATCATTGAATAGTTTGCTCATAGAATGTTTCAATACTGCAACTCGAGACTTGGATTTTCTCTTCAGTTCTTTCCACTTTGAGAAATACCAAGTGTGTTCTTCTGTTTTGGTTTTCTAACGCCAGGTCTTTTCACATTTCATTATAATTGACTTTGCCTTCCCAACCTGATCTTTGAAATCTTCTATTCAGCTCTTTTATCTTGTCATTTTTTCCATTTGCTTTAGCTACTCTCCTTTGAAGGACAACTTTCAGAATCTCTTCTGACATCCATTTTGGTGTTTTCCTCCTTTTCTGTCTTTTTAACAAACTTTTGCTTTCTTCATGTGTGATGTTGATGATGTAATCCTACAACTTATGTGGTCTTCTACCTCTGGTGTTTTTTGCATCAAATTTATTTTACACATGGTCTCCCTGTGCATATATAGCCTTTCTATTCTCCCATGATTGATCTCTCCAAGGAGTGTATCTACCTAATATAAGCATTCAGCCCATATGACTGTCTTTTGTTTGAGTGGAAGCGACAGGAGTGAGTTCAATTCCAGACCTGTTTTGTGCTCTCATAGTTGTACAGGCTGAGGATCACATGGTGTACCAGGTGCTTGGACTAATTGTTTCCATGCATCTTTGGTTTCCTTCGTTCTTCTTTGCTCTTGATGAGGAAAGACTCGTCATTGCATCTAGATGGCCACTTGCAAGTTTTGAGATTCCAGTTGCTACTTGCCAAAGCTATTCATAAGGTTTTCCCTGGCCAATTCTTTTAGAAGTGGATGGCCTCCTCCTTCTTCTTAGTCTGTCTCAGTCTGTAAGCTGGGCTGATACCTGTGCACCTTGTGCATCCCGCTGGGTTTGAAACACCAGTGACTTAGCCTCAAGACTCACATCAACACGTCACCACGGTAGGACAAACCGACAGACAAGTTTGTCTCTCTGTTGGCTATCTCTCCTACCACCCTTACCTGGATTGTTGCAGCTGACTTCTCACTCTGTCCTGGTCCCTGGGCCTATTTCTCTCCTCTCTCCCATTCTCCTGCCCTGCTTCTTTGGGCATGGCCTGGGTTCCCTCTCCTCACCTGCAGCTGACTCCTCGTCTGTCCGGGTCACTGGACCTTTTCCTTTCCTTTCTCCCACTCTCCCACTCTGTCACTTTGGGGGCATGGCCGGGGTTCCCTCTCCTCACCTGGATTCCTGCCGCTTGGTAAGGTGGAGGATCCATGAAAGCAGGGAAAGCCTTCAATGAGATGGATTGACATGGTGGCTGTGATGATGGGCTCAAGTATATCAGGGATCATGGAGCTGGCATGGGATTGGGCAGTGTTTCGTTCTGCTGTGCATGGGGTTGCTATGAGTCAGAAATGACTCGATGGCACCTAACAACAATGACAACTTGGCAAAGTAGGGTGTGGAACAATGTTTTTGTGTAGTATGTTATGCCAATTTGAGCTTGATGTCCCCTGTGACCATGGTCCTGAGACCACAGGTCCATCTAATCACTCCCTCTGTGTAGCTGGTTGTGGCCAAGAAGTGACTACAAACTTGTCCCTTGTCAGCTCTAACATGTACTTGGGAATTCTTACAGAACATACAAATACACTTATATAAACACTGTCTGCCAACCCTATATGTGGTCATGGGTAAAGTTCCCCCTGCATAGACATACATAGTTGTTCAGCCTGTGCACCCATCTATCCACCAACAGATCAATGTTTGCCATCACTGACAACACAGTACCGTATGTGCAAAGGGTTCATCTTTGTTGTCTATGCTTCCCATGCACCTCTCTATATCTTCATCCTCCTCAATTCCACCATGTTGATCACTCACATTTGGTCCATTGCCTTTCCCTTCACCCAAATAAATACTTGTTTCTACCTGTCTAACAGTGTTCCTTCCCCTTCCCTCTCACTCGTGGTAACCAACAAAGAAAATTTCATTCTATATACAAACCTTTCCTTGACTTTTTACAATAATGGACTAATATAATATTTATCCTTCTGTGATTGACTTATTTCACTCAGCATAATGTCTTCCAAGTTCGTCCATGTGATGCAGTGTTTTGTAGATTCTACGTTATTCTTTAGGGTTGCAAAGTATACCATTTTGTGTATGTAGCATAGATAGCTTATCCATTCTTCTGTTAATGGGCACCTAGGTTGTTTCCATCTTTTTGCTATTATAAATAGTGCTGCAATGAACATGGGTGTGCATATATCTGTTCTTGTTCTGGCTCTCACTTCTTTAGGATATATACCTAGTAATGGAATTGCTGAGTCTAATGAAATTTCTAATTTCAACTTTTTAAGGAATCAACATAGTGCTTTCCACAGTGGTTGCATCATTTTATAGTCCCACTTGCAGTGTATGAGAGTCCCAATTTTTCCCCATCCTCACCAGCATTTGTTATTTTCTGTCTTGTTGAACTTTGCTATTAGTGCTCGGGCAAGATGGTATCTCATTGTTGTTTTGATTTGCATCTCTCTAATGGCTAATCCTAATGAGCGTTTATTCATATGTTTGTTGGCTTCCTGAATATCCTCCTTGGTGAAGTGTCTGTTCATGTCTTCTTCCCATTTTGTAATTGGATTATTTGTCTTTTTGTCGTTGAGGTGTTGGAGTTTTCCATAAATTCTAGAGATAACTCTCTAGTCAGATATGTCATTGCCAAATATTTTTTTCCCAATCTGTAGGTTCTCTTTTGACTCTTTTGGAGAAGTCTTTGGAAGCACATAAAACTTTGATATTGAGAAGGTCTCATTCATCTAGTTTCTCTTCTTCTGTGTGTGCATTTTGGATTATGGTTGATAGTCTATTTATGCCATATCTTAGGGCCCCTAAATTTGCCCCTAGTTTTTCCTTGAGGAACTTTATAGTTTCAGGTTTCACAATTAAGTCTTTGATCCATCTGGAGTTTGTTTTTGTGTATGGTGTGAGGTACCGATCTTGTTTCATTTTTCTGCAAATGGATATCCAGTTTTGCCAGCACCATTTGTTAAACAGACAACGTCTTTCCCATTGAATGGATTTCAGAGCTTTGTCAAAGATCAGCTGACCATAGGTCGATGGATCTATTTCTGGGTTCTCAATTCTATTCCATTGGTCTATGTGTCTGTCATTGTACCAATACCGGGGCAGTTTTGACTACTGTGGCTGTATAGTAGGTTTTAAGATCGGAGAGTGTGAGATATCCTACTTTGTTTTTCTTCTTCAGTAGTGTTTTGCTTATCAGAGGTCATTTTCCTTTCCATATAAAGTTAGTGATTGTTTTTTCCATAACCTTAAAGAATGTTGATGGGCTCTGGATTGGGATTGCATTGAATGAATGGATTTCTTTGGATAGAATTGACATTTTCACAATGTTCGATCTTCCTATCCACAAGCATAGTGTTTTCTTCCATTAATATAGATCTCTTATGGTTTATTGAAGTAGTCTTTTGTAGTTTCCTTTGTACAAGTCTTTTGTGTCCCTGGAAAGATTTATTTCCAAGTATTTTATTTATTTATTTATTTTTGGTAGTTATTGTAAATGGTATTGATTTCTTTATTTCTTTTTCAGCAATCTCTTTGCTGGTGTAGAAGAATTCAACTGATTTTTGTATGTTGATATTGTAAGATCTTGATACATTCTTTGTGATGATGAATGCCACACCATTCCTCTTCAATTTATTATTCCTGGCATAATAGGATTGTCTGATTTAAAATGGCCAAAACCAGTCCATTTCAGCTCACTAATGCCTAAGATATCATGCTTGGCAAAGTGGAGGGTCAATGAAAATGGGGAAGACCCTCAACAAGATGGATTGACACAGTGGTTGCAAAGATGGGCTCAGGTATAGCAAGGATCATGGGGCTGGCACAGGACTGGGCCGTGTTTTGTTCTGCGTACATGGCATCACTATGAGTCATAAACAACTTGTCGTCACCTAATAATCACAAAAAATGCCTAGGATATCGATCTTTATGCATTTCATTTCATTTTGGACTACTTCTAATTTTCTTAGATTCATACTTTGTACATTTCTCTGTTCCAATTATTAATGGATATTTGCAGCTGTTTCTTCTTATCTTGAGTTGTGCTACATCGGCAAATGGAGGTCCCGACAGCTTTACTCTATCCATATCATTAAGGTCTGCTCTATTTTGAGGAGGCATTTCTTCCCCAATCTTATTTTGAGTGCCTTCTGACCTGAGGGGGCTCATTTTCTGGTGTTATATTGGATGTTTTAGGGATATTCATAATGTTTTATAGTAATATGTCAGATAGTGTTTCACTGCTATTCATAAGGTTTTCACTCTTCAATTCTTTGAGAAGTTGATGGCCTCTTCCTTCTTCTGAATCTGTCTCAGCAACTACCACAATACAGCAAACTGACAGCCAAGTTCATCTTAAAGCTATGCTACCTGTATTTCAAATGTCAGCAGGGTCACTCATGGTGAACAGGTTTCAGTGGAACTTCCAGTTTAAAACAGACTAGGAAAAAAGGCCTGGTGATTTACTGCTGAATATTAGCTAATGGGAACCGTATGGACTGCAACACTATATTGTCTGATATAGTGCTGAAAGATGAGCCCCTAAATTGGAAGGCAAACAAAAACTGGAAAGTCAGTGCTTCAAACCCATCAGCTGCTCCCTGGAAGGACGACTGGGTGATCTAACTACAGAAAGATTCACAGTCTTGAGACCCATTGAAGGTTGCTAGGGGTTGGAAACAACTCGAGGGCAGTGAGTATTTTTTCAAATGGAAGGCATTACAAGATAGCTCCAACAATGATCTCACATATACCAGAGATCATGAAAGTGGCTCAGGACTAGACAATGTTTTGCTCTGTTATACACAAGGTAGTCATGAATCAGGGTCTGTCAAATTGCACCTAGAAACAACATGCTTAAACAGACTTTGTCTTTCATCCCTTAATCCAATTCTTCTTCAGTCTTCACCATCTCTGTCAATTATAATTACATAAGTAATCAATACTGCAAACCAGGAGGTATCTTTGTCTACTTTTTTTCCCTCTCTCTCTCATATTCAGTCTTTCTGCAAGTCCCACTGCCTCTGTTTCTATGGTATGTCCTAAAGCCTTCAATTTCTTACCATTATACTATCAGTTCCCAATCATTGCCACCATCATATGGCAACTGGGAGTGTTCGAAGGATTATATAAAGATAGGAAAAAAAAATATTACACGAAAGGTGAAAATCTTTTTTTTTAATTGGGCATTAGAGATGAAATAAATAGTATCATTTTTTCTTCCTGAAATCTTAATTAGTAGGAAGAGATATACATAGGGATCAGGCAGACATAAAAATACCTTTATCATTTGTTCAATAATAAACCTTAATGATCTGTCTTTGTGTGAATTCATGGTTTGAGTTTGTGAGCAAGGTTGGGCAATCTACTTCTGTAGTGATATCACCTTGGAAACCCAAGGAGGGGACACGATGAGTCGGGTCTGACTCAATGGCACATAACAATAACAACAATCCACATATCTGGGTATTTCAAGCTTGCTTCACCTTTAGTTTCTCCCTTAAGCCGTGAACAACCATGTGGAGTTACTCTACTTTGTATTTGTTGGATTAATGGTTAAATCTAAACAGGGTGCACAAAGTATGGGGTTCCCTTAGATTTTTGCCTCTTCCAGAGGTGAATTTTCCCCACCAAACAAAGCTACCTCTCTCTCCTGACTACTTATCTAGAGATCATTTTTTGTTCACACGCTTTCACCTCATCATCATTTTACATATAATATCTAATGCCTGCCTCAGCTACTCTGCAAAAGTCAAGCCAGACTTTTGTAATTCAAGATCAAGCTGTAGATTTACATGGTCCAAGGTCACACTGACTCCTCAATAAGGCAGGTCTAAGTTTGCTAAGAGGAGCTTTGGTAGTGTATTGGATAGGGCATCTGGCTGCTAACCAGAAGGTTAGCAGTTCAAACCCATCAGCTGATCTGTGGAAGGAAGATGGGATAATCTACTTCCATAAAGGTTTCCAGCCTCAGAAAACCAACAGGGGCTATGAATCAAAATTGATTCGATAGCAGTGAGTTTGGTTTAGTGAGATGTTTGCCAAGCCCAATTTTGCTAAGGTCCTTGCAGTAGTAATTTGCTAAGGATCAAGAGGTCTATATTTTGTCTGAACTAAGTTTGCCAAATATAGCCCTAGTGATATCAATGAAGTCACTTACCTGTGAACAAAATTACTATAAATCCTAATAACCCATCAAGGACACAATTCCATTAGTCAACACCTACTAAAGCTTAAGAACAAAGCTGTCAGCAACTGTCTCTCTGTATGTGGCATTGCCACACCCCAAATCTACCCTTGTCCTTTCTCAAGTTCCCAGACAATGCACCAAGAGATTGGAGTTTGGGAGGAGTTTAATAAAGAAATAACATCTTTCTTCCTAGCTTTAGTTCAGAAAAAAAATGAAATTCAGGAGAAAGAGATATAATTTTCACCTTGTTTGATACTGAGAAAAATGGAGAGTATGACTGTAGGTCTCCAGGCAAATGAGATTGCTATTATTTTTACCCCTAAAATGAGCAGACTTATCCACTGCTATCACAGGTGTCATTTTGTCAACTTGTCCTACGGTGGTACTTTGCATGTTGCCATGATTCTAGAAGCTACACCATCTATATTTAAAATACTGGCAGGGTCACACATGGTGGAAAGGTTTCAGCAGTTTCCAAGTTTCCAGACTAAGACCGACTAGGAATAAAAGCCTGATAGTCTACTTCTGAAAATCAGGTAATGAAAAACTTAAGCATCACAGTCAAATACTGTCAGATACAGTGTGAAGGTGAATGCTCTACTTTGGAAGGTATTCCAATAGCCACAGCAGAGAACTGAAACATACCCACAATTAATGGAAATGGTGCAGGACCAGGCAATATTTGATTCCATTGTACATAAACTCACCATGAGTTGGAGCTGACATGATGGAAACTAACCACCATCACAGGCAGCATTAAATGATTGAAGTCTTTTCCCAGCATGGGAAAGTCCACTCAGTAAACATTTTATACCATAAAGGAATATAATTTATGCTTTATCTGAGCACTGAGACCCCAAAGAGAACAGTGGAAAGGATTGAGACATGCATGATCAGTTTCTGATTCCAACTACACCTATCAGATGATGGCATACTCCTCCTCTCATTGGAAGCAATAAGGGGGCAAGGATAGAGCCAAGAGAGTACATTTAGCTAAAGTTTCTCCATCTGGAAACAGGATGAGTAGAGAATTGTTAGTCTCCTACCAACAAATATCATTATGTTTCTGAATTTAATTTCATCAATGAAGAAACAAGCATCAGGAACTTAAATGTTCTGAGAAAACAATGTTCATTAATTGCATTAGAAGTTCAAAGAAGGAATAAGATGCTCTTACAAATATGCAGCTGGTATAATTTTTCTCAGTGTAATTATTAAGACAATAATGATGACTAAAATATGCTTGCTGCTTAATGCAATAAACAAAATCTTCTCCATAAAGCATTATAATATTATTTTTTAATCTTCGGAGCTCTTTTTGGAGCAATGGTTATAAGATTGTGGTAGCAGGGAGTGTGGTTACAATTAGAATTTGAAGGATGGGAGTGCTCTTTTCAGAATAATTAACTCATATAGGTTCTGATATCTGCCTTTCCTGCCTCCAATTGAGAATCTCTGCTTAAGTGTGGTTTTGGACAGTGCTGTGCTGTCTTTATTGAGTCACTGGTTCTGAAATGGTTTGAAGACCATTGTTTTGGAGTCATGTTAATTTCCACGGCCATGCTCATGGTGGTCTCAACAGGCCCTCCATTGGTCTAATATTGAGCCCTTAGCTTAGCACCCCAAACAGTAAGCCCTCCAGCTACCCAAGGACTGTTGTTTCTTATGAATCTTTCTTCTTGTACTACTCCCTCTTTCTTCTTTTCCCTACCTGGAGATGCTCATATGAATCTATTAGAAAATCTGTCTGCCTTGTACACATTATAAGGAAGCAAGTCTTTCAAGTAATTGATTCTTTCATATATCCATTTAATAACCATATTTCTGGGCACCATCTCCATGTGCCAGGCCCTTCATGAGAGCTTGGGTTACGAAGGCAAGGAAAACAAAGATGGCCATGAATGACCTTAGGCATAGCCAGTTGCATTTCCCAGAGGGCCATTTTTAGAAACTTGCTATTGTCACTTTGGTGTATGGACCCATGTCATTATGTTAGAAATGTTGACCCTTAGATCTGATTCCAGCCCTATTGAATCTGCTTCTGTATTTTAATAAGAACCACAAATGATAGGTAAGCCCATTAAATTTTGAGAAGCATTGCCCTGAAACACAAAGTCTGTCATATATGCCACTATAAAATGTATCATGTTCAATTCAAATTAATAAATCCTGGGGTATCAAGTTAAACAAGTTTTTATATTGAATAACTTTTTCATATTCTTTAATACAGTACTATTTCTTTTAAATATGAGGCACATATAGTTAACTGTGTTTCCAAAACTCTTTTGACCAGGGAATCACCTTTAATCTAGAATATTTAATGGAACTAGGGTTTTAGGGAGTACTTATTAGGAAATTTGAGGTCACTAGATTTGTCTTTTGTCCTGCTATCCTGTTTTAGTTATCATATTTCTGGATAAGTTCTCATCTCATTATATTTTATGCTCTATTACAGCACCTATTGTTCTCTACAGCACACCTTCTACTAATATGGGTCATTCTTTGCATTATGAGTTAATCTCTCCATTCTCAGCCCATGTGACTTGAGTGAGATTGACGCATTCCCAGTGCATGGATAAGCATGTGACCCATGGCTGTCTAATGAATTACTGTGGTTTTAGTTCAAGGATAGCCCTATTAACTATATTGGGTTAGTGAAGTTAACCCAATAATGTTCACTAGAATGAGAGCAAAGCCTAGATGTTTTACTGTTAAAATGCATGGCTGAAGTTACTCAAAGGTATATTTACTACCAGAGTGTGAAAGCCTAACTCAGATTAAAGCTAGAACAGTGAGTGGTCTGGGGAGAGAGGTGGATAACATAAGTTAACTATTGTCCTGATGTCATCGTAATACTATATGAGCACTGGATCTAGCTGTGTCTGACTACTGAACACTGTACACCCATTGTTATGAATTTAAGCTATTTGAAAGTGGGCACCTATTGTTTTCAATAGAAAAAAAAAATCCTTTTTAATGTACCTAGTCCATTTGATGGGAGCGCTGGTGTCATAGTGCCTAAGGCATTTGACTGCTAACCAGAAGGCTCGTAGTTCAAACCCACCAGCCAGTCCTCGGAAGGAAGACCAGGCAATCTACTTCCTTAGTGATACTGCCTCGGAAACCCAAGGAGGGGGTCACTGAGTCAGATCCGACTCAACGGCAGTGAGTGGTGGTGGTGGAGTCCATGTGATACGTTATTGAGACAGATAATGGACTTTTTAGGAAGGATTTGTTGTGTAATGGAAGGGAATAGAACAAACATATAGATCAATGTTCCTGACATGTCTAGTGTAGATGCTGGGTTTGGAGCCAACCTTTGAGACATGCATGGGCTTTTTAGTTGTTTCATTGGTAGTGATCATCATTTCTCTTGAGAGATTCATCTGGCATCCCTAGAAACCATCACTAGTAGTGGTTGTCAAATTTGGATGTTCCTTGGACTTATCTGAGATGCTTGTTGAACCCATAGATGTTCCTGGGATGGGGAAAGGAAGCTGTGTCTGTACTAACATCCTCTCTGGTGATTTGGAGGGTAGACAGGATGGCATTAGTCCACTGATTATGCTGGAAGATACCTGCCTTAAAGGATCTTTGCCCCTGTTGTGCCCAGATTAAGAATCCTCAAAAAACCACCAAGAAGCCGATTCCACTGCAAAAGCATAGAGGTTGTTTATTCAAGCTCGAGCTCGGACCCCCAACTGTCACCAACACAGCGGTTCAGGATTGAGAGCCCCAAACTCAGGGGTTGTTGTTGTTAAGTGC
>NW_006922121.1:866283-868297 GCF_000298275.1 Orycteropus afer afer
TTCAGGTAAATCTTCCCTTCCCTCAGTAGTACTGGGTGGGGCTCAGGTTTTCTACCTAAGCTGCTAGTAGTCTCTACACACAGGGCTTAAAACAAAAGCCTGTGTTTCTGCTGGGCAAATTCTATTTCTCTTTTTTAACATATCCAATCTTGTATTGGCTGAAGGTGGACTTACATGCTCTCTGTTACTCATATAGTTTATGATTATTTTTAATGTACAAACAGGTAAGAGAATATTTAATATTTATAGTACATTCAGATAAATACATAATTTAAAACACATAATTCTTTTAAAGACATTCCAGGTTCATTTCTTCACTTTGATTACTATTTCATTCTATGCCAATGGCTTTGGGTCTTTGGCTGCGTGTAACCAAAAGCCCTAGCCTCTGGGTTAATTACTTATTTTAAGAGGCAATACTAAAGAAAGTAACTATTTAAGAATTTAAAGTTTCATTTCTCAGGCCCTTTCTTTTCTTTTACAAAGTCTGGTGTTTCTATGAGTCTGGAGTCACTGGTAATACTGCTCTAAAAAACAAAAAGTATGAAATGTCTTACAAGGGACTATGTCCCCTACATGGCAACAGACAATAAGCAATAATGCTTAAATAGAGAAGAAACTTACACAGTTGAATATGCTCTATTAATTGCAAATAATTTTAAAAATTTCTTAAGTCTCTACAAAGCACAATATTATAAGCTTGTAAATTATTTTAACAAATCCTGACCAAAAGAATATACTTTACAGAGAGCTTAGAAGCATGGCTCATTAGGTAATCCAGTTATCTCTTTTTTAAATAGTCTTACGTTCTAGAAAAAAATGAGAAATAGATTTTATTTCCCCGACCTTCAATATCTTTTGGGTGAAATTAAACAAGTAAAATAATCATTAAGTGCTTCCAGTTATTAAAAACAAAACAGTGTTAACAACGGTGCCCACAAAAGTGCCAAGTGACTGAACACCAGTTCATGGCATCCCTGCCCCTGAACTCCAGGTGTACCTGGCTGATTCTGTCAGCTAGAACTCTGGTCCAGCCACAGGGCACCCCCAGTCCAGGAGATCCCAGGCCTGTCCTAGCAGTGCTCATAATCTTTGGAAGGAGTAAGAACTAGAATGGACTCTTACGAGATGGAAAACAAGGCAAAGCTGAGAAGGAATAATTTGCCCCCAAGATACTCAGAGGTTTCTGCTACTACTGATTATGTACAGCTTTTAGAAGGATAAACTAAGCTACAATGTTAGAACTCTTCCACTCGTTACCAATCTATTGTCAGAGCTCTGTATTTTAGAAATTTTACTTTTAATATAAACTTTATCTCTAATGAATTTATAACTCAACCAAACAAGGATTTTACACAAAAGCAAAAGTAAATGTAGTATTTTGAGAGAGGGCATCCCTACTGGTTCAATAATATATGAGCATAGGAGAAGCGTTTAAGACAACTGTGTTTAGAATATGTTACATGTAGTGCTGTCTTTCTGAAATACTGGCAAGCAATCAGTCTTTAAGGCCTATGATCTAGGTATTAAAAAAAACTGAAATGTGCAAGGCATTAATCTTTAAGAAGTGGCAACTGCAAAGTACAGTAGTTTTGTTTTGTTTTGAAGTTTTAGTATGAAATAGCCTAGGAGTCACACTAGTCTAGAGGATGGAGAACATATGCTCCCTCTGAAAAACACTTACTCAGCCAATACATCAGTGCACACACACACACGTATATATATTTAGCCAGTATATTAAAATGACTTGGAAACAAATATTCTAGTCTTCTAATATTTCAAAGTAAAATATTAAACTTTATAAAACTTCTTGTTGTGTATTCTACTCTAAAGATTTAAGTCTAAGTGACTTAATGTATTTGATTAAGACCAAAGGATTTGAGAAGAGACACAGTATGTTTGATTGTACCTCTCATACATCTTCTTGCTAAAGGTTTCATTTAAAATCATGTTAACACCAGTTTGGACTTCCTGGTTTCTATAGAGATCTTATTATCTCCCAGAACAGATTTCC
>NW_006922121.1:869423-891363 GCF_000298275.1 Orycteropus afer afer
ATTGGTTGACATTTTCCAGTTGTTAGTTGTTTCTACCTAATTGGCTCTGTCTAGTGGGCTGAAGCCACTAACTGCCATTTCTTAACTATTTTAGGTAAGGCATTTCTGTGCCATCTACTGATTGGTTGTTGCTAAGGAGAATGCTTGCGAGTATCAATGAGGTAGTTAGGACTCTTTGTCTATGAGGTAGTTAAGACTCTTTGTGGTTTTTCCAGTAACTAAAGCACTAAAGTGTGAAGTACTTGCTGAAGCTTTTTGTACAAATGGCTACTTACCAAAAATGGTTGCATACAGGGTGGTTATATAGAAACATAATCTCACACTCTCACACCTCCTTTCGGGCTTTAGGACTTCTCTGAGAATTAGTTCTTTTCCAAAGAAGCCACAATTAGAACCTTCCACTTGCTGGGGAACAACCCCTTAGGAAATAGTCAACACTCAAACCAAAAACCAACCTCACTGACATTGAGTTAATTCCTACTCATGGTGACTCCCATTGGGTTTCCAAGGCTGTAATCTTTATGGAAGTAGATTGCTCGGTCTTCTTTCTACAGAACAGTGGGTGGGTTTGAACCACTGATCTTCTGATTAGCAACCAAAGGTTAAGTCCTCCTAGTTTTTACCCCTGTTTCAGAAGACTCAGCCATATTTAAAATTTCAGTGACTCATGTCAGAATGTCTTAACTACATTTGTATACATTATTTCACTCAGTCTTCATATAGAAATAGAAATATTTGATAAAATATAAGATGTGTCTTTCCTCATGTGACATAATAAATGAGTCATAGAATGGAAACCAGGGTCCAAATTTTCTCATCTCTGGCCCAAGAGCCTGTGTTTCAATCTGCTGTCTTGAGGTACGAATGGAGAATGATTATTTTGTGCTGTATCTGTTACCATTCACTTCAGCATCCATTGACTTAGTATATATTGGGAAGAGGGGCACAGAGATGCTTTAGACATGTTTCCTGCTTAAAAACAGGAATCATTCAATTTAAAAATTGATCACCAGATTATTAAAATTAGTTTTGGAGATAAAATTATATATGGGTATAAACTAGCGGCTTCCCAGATAACTGATGGAAAGTATATTTATTAAATATTGGTTAAATACTAACAAAAAAAACAAACCCAACATAGTCAAGTTGATTCCAACTGAGAGCAATCCTAGAGGACAGAGGAGAACTGCCTAAAGGATTTCAAGACTGTAAATCCTTATGGAATCAGACTGCCCCATCTTTCTGGTGGGTTAGAACAGCTTACCTTTTGGTTAGTAGCTGAATGCTTTAACCACTATATCACCAGAGCTCCTAATACATATAAAGTGCTCTGCAATTGAGGGTAGTAAACACTTCATAAACTTCAGCCATGATTATTTTTCCAATGCAGCTGCTGCTACCAACATATATTTTATTATCCCAAGTTTCCTGTTGCCCCAAATTGCCTCTCTTACTGATTGTGTTAACAGCCATGAGTCACCTAACTTCAAACTACAAACAGAAATGTACATCAAATGCTTGATTTATGAATAGATTGCAGGAGCTATAAATGGTGGAAGCCTAGAGTGGTACTTGAACTGCGAAATTCTACCTGAAATTCTGAGCATTAGGAAGTTCTCAGCTTATACTTACCTGCAATGTGATTTTCCATGACTGTCTTTTAGCCTTTTCAGCTAGAGACAGTTTACTCAAGGAACGACTTTGAAAATACGATTTTATCATAAATCCAAATTTCACATATTATCTTCATTTAGTTAATCACTAGAATAATGTTGGAAAATGAAGCAATAAGACATGCAGGCAATTTGGAATTTGTGAGGCTGAGCACGTCAGGCTAAGGTTTAAGTTCTTTGGACACGTACGTACTCCTAAAATGAGCCTGGTTATCATAGCCAACTTCTGCAGCCCGGCGTATTCCCCTCCATCTGCCAAGAGTTCAAGCATTTGATGGGTTCTGTGCCCTTTCTCTAGCTGATTGCACTGCCCATTACTGCTGACTTTAAAATATTCAAACCGCTAATGTAATATGCAGCACCTGCAAATACTGTGAAATATTAGTGGGGTGGTAATGAAAATTGACTGCAAGTGTAATGACAACAGGTGAAATTATTCATAGCCTGCTCGCGTAACAAACTTAAGATATAAACGCAATGAGCATAAATGGAATAAGTTCATGACAAATATGAAAATATCCCAAACTGCTAAAGTAATAAAAGTAAATACAATAAATCTTTCCAGCAAATATAAGGTCCCTAACTGCAAATGTAATAAAACCTATCAGCAGCTGCAATATATTTGGAACATTTTATATAGCTTTACAAAGAATTATACCCCCTGCTGGTTATGGGCTCAACAATGTCATGCTTTGTCTTTTTTCCCAGTGAGTCCACATCTAGCAGACTACATGTTACCCAGCATATATTAAATATGACAGAGTGTTAATGCAACCAGGTTTGGATTGAAAATGAAATGCTCAATCCAGATGTGCTCTTTGGCCATTCTGTAAGCAGAGCCAATGGCTTTGGATCTCCCACCAGGGGCTGAAATACTGCCAAGAAAACTAAGCATGGGAGGTGAAGAATTGATGGATAACCTTTCTTTTTTTCCCTTCTTTTGTGCTTGGATAGGGTATCTGAATCAGGAAAATGAATAGTGTAAAGGATTTAGGAATCAGAATGCAGGGACTGGAGTGAAAGAGAAGGGAGAAAGTGGCAGTGATGCCATTCTGAAAAGATCATGTCTGTGCCAGGCGCTAGGCTAGGCATTTTGTGTACATTTTCCCGTTCTCCCTTGCTCTCCTTTCCTCCCGTATTTCCTTCTTTCTTCTCACAATTCACCAAGCATCTGTTGAACGTCTACTAGGTTACAGCAACTAATTATACTCCAAGCAGAAAAAAAGTAAATAATAAAGTCATCATCCTTGTCCACATTAGGGCTGGGACTCCTGTGGGAGAATCAGAAAGTAATTAGGTAATTATAATACAAAGCAATTAAATAGGACACCAGCAAGAGAAGAGGGACCGAGACAG
Organism: Orycteropus afer afer; assembly: GCF_000298275.1. Taxonomy (NCBI): domain Eukaryota; kingdom Metazoa; phylum Chordata; class Mammalia; order Tubulidentata; family Orycteropodidae; genus Orycteropus; species Orycteropus afer. The sequence continues at coordinate 872,453 of NW_006922121.1, forward strand.
AAGGCTGAAGATCACTAACACGGGGCAAAGTTATCTCAAATTTCTCTCTTCACATCCCCTCTCACACTCAGCCAGTTCTCTTCTACTTTTTTTTTTTTTTTTTTTCCTTTCAGGGTTCTTCAGATTTCTAAATTATAACTCCTGTTTAAATATAAAGAAAACTCACTGCCCTCGAGTCAAAGCCGACTTTTAGCGACCCCTCCTTGTGTTTCCGAGGCGGTATCACTAGGAAGTAGATTGCCCGGTCTTCCTTCCAAGGAGTGGCTGGTGGGTTTGAACCACCAGCCTTTTGGTTAGCAGTTAGATGCCGTAGGCACTATGCTATGAAGGGCGTTTGACTGCTAACCAGAAGGCTGGCAGTTCAAATCCAGCAGCCACTCCTAGGAAGGAAAGTTGGGCAATCTACTTCTGTAGTGATACCACTTCAGAAACCCAAGGAGGGGTCGCTATAAGTCGGCTTTGACCCGGGGGCAGTGAGTTTGGTTTTTGGTTTCTTTGGTTTAAAGATATCAATAAAAATTGAACAGAAGTAGATTACTAGGGATAACAACAGGATGTAATGCCCATAACCTCTGAACCTTGCACATCGAAAAACTCTAAAGCTTCTTTTCAACTAATGTACATTTCTTCCTAAATTATTTTACTATACTTTTTTCAGATATTAAAAGCAAACAAAAAACGTGGACTCATTACAACTACTGAAACAATTCAGGCCCCATTACAACCTGCCATAAATTAATTCACATTAACAACCTGCTTTTTTTGGCACCAAGTCTTCTTCCTCATGCAAATTTAAATACATACATGTTAGAGTTTTTCAGTCTTTTAAACACATACTACTTTACAATTTGTTTGATTTATTTCATAATGTAGCATGGGTACCTCTTCAGGTCAATGAATATAAAACCTACTCAATTTTTTTTTTTTTAAATTAATTTGGTAAATGTGAATACAACCAGACATCCATCATTTCAACCATTATTATATAGACAATTCAGTGATGTTGATTACACTCTTCAAGTTATGCTACTATTCTTGCTATCCTTTTGCAATGTATTCCATCCCCATTAAATTAAGCTGCATAATATTTTACACATTGGAGTGCATCAATTGAACAGCATTTAGAGTGTTTTCGGTTTTCTTCTTCATTATCATGATTTGTTTGTTTGCTTTTCCACCACCACTTCCACGACAAAATAAATATCTTTCTACACAATATTTTTCATACTGGAGTGTGTTAGACTGGGTTCTCTAGAGAAACAAAAATCAGCAAGCTTGTATGTATGTATATATATATATATATATATATATGAGAAATTTATCTTAGGAAAATGGCTCACACACGTATAGAAGCTGACAAGTCTAAAGTTCCTGTATCAAACCTCAAGCTGGAGGCTTTTCCCGGCTCCTGCAACTGCAGGGGCTGAGGAACTCAAGGCTGGCAGGCAGTACACCGGCTGTTGACTCCAATGAATGATGAATCCAAGATCTCCAGGCCTAACGGTGAACTGCTCACTCACGGACAGTTGTAGGCAGCACAACAGAATCCCGATCCACAGAAGAATGTCTCTCTTCCCAGGATGTCCTGGATATCCTGCAAGCAGTCCACACACCTAGGGAAACTCCCCTTCAACAGATTGGCCACTCAGAACACAGTCATCCAATCCTATCATGAGAACAACCACACAGAACTGGGGTCCAGCCAAGTTGACACACAGCTCCAAATACCCCATGGAGCTATTTTCATTTTCTATAATTCTGAAAACCAAGGGTGAGTATTTAAAGACTAGGAAGTCTTATGGAACAGTGGCTAAGTCTTGAGCTACTAAATGAAGTATTGGTAATTTGACTCCTCCAGCCACTCAGAGAAAGATGTGGCAATCTGCTTTTGTAAAGATTTACAGCCTTAGAGATTCTGTGGGGCCATTCTACTCTCCTTCATGTGGGCTTTTGCCATGGTTCATTGGAAAAACTGCTTGAGAGATTTTTCTCCTATTCCCTGAGAAGTTACTCTTGCCCTAGTTTTCAACCTCAGAGAGTCTGTTACTTTTACCAGGTTGACTGATGTTTCCTGGGTAAGTTGTAAACAACTTGGTTTAATACTTTCTGCCTGGCCCTGGGCTTCAGTCTTCCTTGTGACTGGAATGCATCTTTCAGTGCTTGGTCAATAAACTATGCAAATGAGGTGAGTTTAGTTTACTACGAAGTGTCTGTGGCCTATCAGGAGAGGACTGCTCAGTTCATGGCCCTGGTAGGAGTGTCATGCCTTGAAATCGACAAAGAATTATATATAAAGGCAGCCAAACTCACAGAGGTTTCAGAGATAGAAAGAAGCAGAAGGAAGAAAGAAGAGAGATGCAGAGAGAGAGAGAGAGAGAGAGAGAGAGAGAGGAGGTAAAGAACCTCCTAAAAGAGCTGTAAAGTTAAAGACAGAAAGAGGCCTGGGGGAGGCTCAGCAGCAGCAGATTGGCAGCAGCAGATGGCAGGGCCAAGAGAAACTTGTCCTGAGGAGTCCATGAGGAGCCTATCCTCAGGGGACTGAGAAAAGGCCTGCAAGGTCGGTCAATATAAGCTAAGAGAGCTGTCTTGCCCTGAAGAAGGGAAACTGCCTACATGACCCCTGATCCTGATTCTTGAGCTATAGGCTCAAGATCCTGATTCTAAGTTTGTATCTGTTTCTTAATAAACAACTTAATTTTAAATATGGTCTGTGAGTTCTGCATGATCATTGCAGTGGGTTATGGATCCTAAAACAGACATAGAGAATGTTGTGGAGGGACAGCTGGTGTGAGCACTGGTAAAGGGTTGGAGCACAGAGGTATGTCTGACTTCCACATTACAGGGAGCAGTCTGGAGATGAGGTGGTCTTCATCATTCCCCCTTGTGAATTTAGACAGGGTCTGATGCTACCACTACTAGTGGTGATAGTATTGCTACTAGTAGTCCCACTTCACAGTGTGCAATTTTTAAAATCTTGCTTATTTTGATAAATTTTGATATCTGTCTATGGTAATAATTAAATTAAAACACATAATCAAAATAATTGGCTTAAATTTTGATATTTTTAACTTACTCAAAACTCATCTATTTCCTTTAAATATTTTAATTATTTGCTCCAGTTTTGTATAAAATATTTGCTTATAATTATTCTAATCACTATGAATATATGGTTATATCTGTTTACTCCTAGTGATATCTAGTTTCATTTTATGTCTTTTTAAGTAATTAGAATTGTTTTAATTTTGTGAGCCCTTTCCAAAAATTCAAACCATAGCTTTTTTGAAAAATAATTTCTACAGTTTATATTTTTTCTATAATTAAATTTTCTTATCTTGCTGTAAATTATAATCTTTGGAATTTTAAGAACCATAAAAAATTAGCTAAACTCTTGCATTGCCTGTATATTAGTGGTGACTATGAATTGTTTGGAAAATATTGTAACATCTCCTGTAGTTGATCGTGTCTTTTTCTTTTTTTATATAAGAGATTCTTTTACTTCCTCAAAAAATAGTTACTGAAGGATAGAATGAATGACAATACACTTGCAATTCAGCTGTCCATAAAATGACATCTTTGAACATCTCAACTCCCTTGTTCACCTCCAAGTATAGATATTATGAAGATGTAAGGGTGGGTTAGGTCATGCTAATGATGTGGAACATGAAAAGTACACCCCTTTGCAATCTCCTTGTGACAGAACAGAAATGGATGGGTCATGCTTTGATTAGTACAGTGCCTGTGGGTAGACCATACACACTATCTTTCTAAGTACCTAGATTATGAAGCACAGGCAAAGGAAATTCAGAGACATCCATACATCAGTGGAGATGATAATACTCCCTATCTGACCAGTTAAAAGGAAAATATATCTGCCTGGTGTACTCCCTTAGACAGTTATTTGGTGACTTTATGGAAGGTTACATCTTTTATATGATTTCTTATTTGATCTTTGGGTAAATATCACATTTCAATGTCTTCAAAGTTATTCTTGCAAATTGTGAAAATAGCTTTGCTGTATTTGAGAATATATCTTTGTGAGATAGACTGTGGGTCCTTCGTAGTGCTGGAGAATAAACTTGCACTGCCTAGGAATCGAGGAAAATGTGAGGAATGGGTGTTGGGGAAGGTGTGTGTAGAAGCTGAGACATAACACATGCGATGAGATAGATTCATGTTCAGGGACATTCAAAAGATGAAGTGTATGGATGGTCTAGAATGAGTGGAGAGAAATTGAGACAAAAGTGGGAGAAAACACTAGCAGTCTAGGAGGTCATGCAAAATAGTTTGAGACTTTTACAGAAAGCAAACAAGAACCATTAAAACCCAGGGGAATGACATGATATCTTGGTGGCAGGATAATCGATGGGGGAAATGTGAAATTAGAAGCAAAGCTGTTGTTATTAGGTGCCGTCGAGTCATCTCTGACTCATAGCGACCTCCTGTAACGCAGAACAAAACACTGCCTCGTCCTGTGCCAGCCTTACTGTCCTTGCTATACCTGAGTCCATCGTTGCAGCCATTGTGTCAGTCCATCTCGTTGAAAGCCTTCCCTTTTGTTGTTTTCTCTCCACTTTGCCAAGCATGACATCCTTCTCCAGGGAATGGTCCCTTCTTACAACATGACCAAAGAGAGTGAAATGAAGGGTGGCCATTCTCACTTCAAGGAACATTCCTGCTGCACTTCTTCCAGGACATATTTGTTTTTTTGGCAGTCCATGGTACTTTCAGCATTCTTTGCCAACACCACTACTCAAAAATATAGACTCTTCTTCAGTCTTCCTTTCTCATCATCCAGCTCTCATGTGCATATAAGGCAATTGAAAACACCAAGCCTTGTGTCAAGTGCACCTTAGTCTTCAAGGAAACATCTATGCTTTTCAGAACTTGAAAGAGGTCCTTTGTAGCAGATTGCCCAGTGCTATACGACGTCTGATATCATGACTACTACTTCCATTGGTGATGATTATAGAGCCAAGTTTTTCTCTAATCTATAGTAATAGTAGGAGCTCTGGTAGCATAGTGGCTAAGTCACTTGCCTGCTAACCAGACGGCTGGCGGTTCAAACCCACCAGCCACTCCTCGGAAGGAAGGTTGGGCAATCCTACTTCCGTAGTGATACTGCCTCGAAAACCCAAGGAGGGGTCGCTATGAGTCGGGGCCGACTCGACGGCACATAACAACAACAACAACATAGTAATAGTAAAAGTAATTGATAAGGAACCCAATTGTTCCAGGGATCACAGGACTTCCTGGTAATTGAAAGGCCAGTGGTCCAAACTTACCAGCTATGTGCAAGAGAAAGAACAGTTGTTCACTTCTGTAAAGATTCACAGCCTTGGAAACCCAATGGGGGCAGTTCTACTTTGTCCTACAGGGTCACTATGAGTCAAGATTGAATGGACAGCAGTTCCTTGTGGTTTGGTGTAGCACTGGCCAAATTAAAGTTGTCAAAATCTTTTTCTCCATTTCTCTATTTATCATGATGCTGCTTATTGATCCTGTTGTGAGGATTTTTGTTTTCTTTATATTCAGGTGTAATCCATACTGCAGACTGTAGTCTTCAATCTTCATCAGTAAGTGTTTCAAAACTCTCTGTTAATAAATAAAAGAAGATTTTGGGAGAAGAAGACATATCATGAGAAAGACTAATGCAATTGCAGATCATGTTTGAATTGGAGAATATCAGAGTTCATCAGTGACTTAACTTACTTCAGAGCCTCAGTTTAAAAGCTTGTAAAATGGAAATGATATCTTTTTCAAAATACAGTTGTTGTGATGAAATGCAAAGGTGTATATCATATATATTGTGGCCCTGGTGGCACAATGATTAAGGGCTTGGCTGCAAACAGAAATACTGACATTTCAAGCTAATCACTTACTCTTTGGGAACAAAGACAGAAGACCTTAAAATCTGCTTCCATAAACATTATAACCTAGAAACCCCTGGAGCAGTTCCATTCCACCCTACAGAATTGTGGGAGTGGGACTAGACTTGATGACATGCAACAACAACAACAACAACAACAACAACATATCATATATTGGAGTCCAGTAGGCATTTAGTAGGAGCCTGAGTGGATCAGTGATTAAAGTGCTGCACTGCTCACTGAAAGACTGGCGGTTGAACCCGCAAGCTGCTCCACATGAGAAAGATGTGGCAGTCTGCATCTGTAATAATTGCAACCTTGGAAACACTATGGGACAGATCTCATCTGCCCTATAGGGTCACTGTAAGTCAAAATCGACTCTAAGGCAATGGGTTTGGTTTTGGGTTCAGGCATTTAGTAACTGATGCTAATTATTAGCATCATTGCTATTGTTACTTAAGATGAGATTCTGTATAATTTAGTCCCTGTTTTTCAATGTAACTTTATATCTCTTCATTTTAGACTCCAAACTCATGATTCAGCCACACTGGGAATATACTGTATCCTCTATGCCTTTGCCAAATCTACTTTCTCTGATATGTTTTCTCTGAGATGTTTCCTTCCCATCCTTAAAATCTCATTGAAAGGAAGAAGACTTGCCACAGGTTCCAATTTAAGGGAGCCCATGCATAGTGCCTAAGGCACTTGACTGCTAACCAGAAGGCTGGTGGTTGAAACCCACCAGCCACTCCTCAGAAGGAAGATGGGGCAATCTACTTCTGTAGTGATACTGCCTCAGAAACCCAAGGTGGGGTCACTTTGAGTTGGGTCTGACTCGACAGCAACATGTGTCAGCATAGAAGCATGCTCTCTGACATTTTCAATGTCTAATTTTTAAGAAATAGATCTCTAGGTCTTTTTTTCAAGCCTCCTCTGGGTGGACTCATTAGCAGCCAACCCATGAACTGTTTGCACCACTCAAGTTACTCCAAAGTCTCGCTGTAGGTTTTCAACCTTCTGGAAGGCTTTCTGGTCTCCCGTCTGCTCCCAATATGACTTTTGTGTGCATCTCTAAAATATCTTATATTAAAATTACCTCTTTATGTCTCTGTTGTGTCCACATGATATGAGCTTATTAGAGGCTGTGGTCAAGGCACATTCAACATTGTTTCCCCCAGCACTTAATGACACTTTACCATAACTGCCAATTATTGTTGCACAGAAAACAATGATAATTGCTTAATGGAAGCTCACTATAGTAATTGATAAGGAGTCCAATTGTTCCAGGGATTACAGCACTTCCTGGTAACTGGAAGGCCAGTGGTTCAAACCTACCAGCTGTTGTGCAGGAGAAAGACATAACTGTTTGCTTCTGTAAAGATTCACAGCCTTGGAAACCCAATAGGGGCAGTTCTGTTTTGTCCTATAGGGTCACTATCAGTTAGAATTGAATGGACAGCAGGTTTTGTGGTTTGGTGTAGCAACTGGTCAGATAAGAGAAAATGCCATTTAAATAAGTGAATGGAGTTGCTGTTGTTGTTATGTGCCATCAAGTCAGACCTGACTCGTAGCGACCTCTCCTTGGGTTTCCGAGGAGGTATCACTACAGAAGGAGATTGCCCAATCTTCCTTCTGAGGAGTGGCTGGCTGGTGGATTTGAATCACCAGCTTTCTGGTTAGCAGTCAGGCACCTTAGGCACTACGAATTGTAGTGGCAATGAAAAAGCACAAAAGCTTAAACCAACACCTAACAGATGGACTAGGAACATTTGGTGATTCCTTTAATGAAGTGGTTAAAGAAGATAGAGAAGCTGAGTTTATCTCTGCGGTTTCTGGTATGAAGAAACAGTTCCTTAGGGCTCTGTGAGCAGAATAGGGAATTCAGACGGAGGTGCACATGTACGAGGTTGCCAATCAGAGCTGCTTGGGAAGCATCTGAGGAAGTCTGGGGTTAGAGCAAAGTGCATCATAATCAGATTTCAGTAATGAGATTGGCCTTCACTACTCATACTGCCTGCAAAGTACTTCCTCCTGTTCTGCGTCTTGGTAATTGCTGCCTGTTTTCAAAATCCAATCCCAGCTCCTCCTCCTCTGGGGAGACTTGCTTAACCTTCAGGCTGGAGTAAGGTTCCCCCTGAGTGAACATCTTTCATCTCATCTCCTCTTGCTCCCTGGCAAAGAATTTACCAGGACCACTCAGAGGAGATGCTCAACACATTTACTTTGTTAATGGAGACAGAACAGAATCAACAACACTGATCTCTTTAAAAATAAAACTAATTGTTGAGTTCCACCGCACCCAAATTAGACCTCATTGTGAAAATGTGAAAGAAACTATATACTCCAACAGCCTGGAAAGCACAAATCTTTATTGAAGCCAAATGGTTTTCGGTGCATTTGTTTCTCCTCAAATCAAGTCCTGCCACAGCGCAGCATTAAGAAAGATGACATTTTACTTTTAGGTTGTATTTCGTATTTCAGAGTTATGAGAGTTAGGTCTTCTTCAGGTTATGTTAAAGTGAACTTACTCCTTGTTATGTTTAAATAACGGTTCTGGCTTTGAGGAGTCACAGTGTTGGTTGGAAGCAAATTCAAGTGAATATAAACCTTGCAGCATTCAGGGAATGGTTATACTTCTGGAAAATCTAAATAAAGATGTATATATGTATGTATGTACATATACATGTATGTATGTATATATGGGAGCTCTGGTGGCATAGTGCCTAAGGCATTTGACTGCTAACCAGAAGGCTGCCAGTTCAAACCCACCAGCCACTTCTCAGAAGGAAGGTTAGGCAAACTACTTCTGTAGTGATACCACTTCGGAAACCCAAGGAGAGGTCTGTATGAGTGGGACCCAACTTCATGGCAGTGAGTTTTTGGTTTTTTATATATATATAGCAGTGTCAAGTAGTCCTTATTTTAGGAAGCAATGCTTCCAAAAAAAAAAAAAAAATCATAACCTTTTAAAGCACAAAACCAGAATTAGTAAAGATGCTGCCCACTCTGGCCTGAGCATTTTCCGTGACTGTCTTTGGTGTCTCTGTGTACTTTCAGTTATTTTTCCCTAAGAGGCAGGAAGGCATTACTGCAGGAGGCTTAGGAAGATAGATGTCTGCACATGTGCTCAGACCCTGTCCTCACCCTGTTGATGTTTGAATTCTGTTCAGACCAATAATAGACTAACCCATGAAACAATTATGGTTCGTGATACTTGCTATGACGGAAACTGACAGCCAACAGTGTCAGGGCTCTCTTTACTAATGGCAAGCATTGTCACTTTCCTGAAGCAGTAAGGGCAGATTTTGACCCCCAGCGATGTTGCTGGCAGCACTCCTCACAAGGCTTACATGCTCCACTATACTCAGCAAAACATTCAGCTTGAAGTTTGTGGCCAACACAGAGAGGCTTCTCGTGCTACCTCCTTTCTCCCTCTATTCTGCACATGGTGTGTTATTTTCTTTCCGTATCTGGAGTTTTATCTTCAAATCTCAGCTCGGTGATGAAAGTATATTCCCCATTCAGAATTATGAGAGTTATTTCTTTTTCAGATTGTACTAAACTGAGTTTGTTCTACATTATTTTATAAATAAAAGTTCTTGCATGGAGGATTCACGCTCCCCTGACCCTTATAGTCAAGTCCCTGTTTATTGAGAAATGACCATTCATTCATTCATGCATCCCTCACACCTTCATGGAGAAGCTGTGAATCTCTAAGTGCCTGTGATTATATAGTCGTATGTTTCCTTAATTGTTTGATAACTTTCTTTGGTTGCAGAGGGCAGGGTTCCCGTTGGCTTTCCATTCTATCTTATTCAAAAGAAATCCTAATACAGTGAGTCAATGTATTGATACATGGATAACCAATGATCGAAAACACCAATATGGATGATAGAGTTCTTGTCCAAAAAGGCCATCAGCTACTTTTGCATTCTTATCTGTGAGGGTCTGGCACAAATATAGAAATGTGGGAAATGTTTTATTTTCTCTGAGGGTTAAAGTATTATAGACTCTGGAATGAGTTAACCCATGGTGTGCAAACACCACTTGAAAGAGGTTGTATCTATATAAGCATGAAATATAATTTGATTAGGTCCCTAACATATTAAGAAATAGGACTTCTGGTGGCACAGTTGTTAAGGTATTTGGTTGCTAACCAAAAGATTGGTTGTTTGAACTCACCAGCTGCTCCATGGCAGAAAGGTGAGGCAGGCTGCTTCTGTAAAGATTTGCAGCCTTGCTAACAGTTCTACTGTGTCCTAAAGGGTCACTCTGAGTCAGAATTGAGTTAATGACAGTGGATTTTGTTTGGAGAGGTGGGAGTTGGTTTAAATTAAAATGAATAAAATGAAGATCAATAAACAAATATACTGTGCACATGGCCAATACCATTATTCAACTGCTGAGAAATTGTATCTCCAGGACAGGGATGCACATATCATGCTACTTATTGTGGAACATCCCAACGATGCAATTCACTCCCTGGTTCTAACTCCATGACAGACTAAGTCTGCACATTCTTTGACACTGTGAATGGCTTTATAGTCAGACCAATTTAAACATTTGAATCTCTATTCTTCCAATTTGCTATCAGTTTCATTGCGGGAAAGTTACTGAATCCATGAAGCTTCGCTTTCCTTCTTCAATAAGATTGGGAAAACAAACAAAGAAACAAACAAACAAAAAAAACTTTTCTTCTCCAACTTGCAGTGAGAGTCATATTATCTAATTCATATACATCATATAGTGCAGTGCTGGCTAAAGGCGGTGTGCAACAAATAATAAGTACTTCCTTTTCTTCCCTTAGGATATATAGAAACTAATTTGTGGATGTGATAAAGTACTAATTTAGCTTTTGGTAAGTATGTTTTCACACGGTATTTTTTCTTTAATTGTAGTATCACTATAAAGTGTGAGGGGATTTAAGCTTTAGCCATCTTGGAGATCTATATATTTGCCAGCTATCGATCCAACTTACAGAAAGGCACAGAGAGCCTAAATTGTGCTGAGCAAGTAGATTTTCTAAACACAATTGCATTTCTTTGACTAGAGGCTCTGGTACAGTAATTACTTTTCTTCAAAAGAAACTTCTTAGCCCATCACAATGGCAACAGACCTAATAAAGCCAAATGGATCCCTGCAGTTATTGGAGCTGATCTTCTAGCTGATAGAAGCTATTTCCTTTAGTTTGAAAGGAACACATCTCTGGCCTTTATATCCTTTTATAAAATTCAAATAAAGTTCAATTTTGCTACCGAATTCTACATGCTCTGTCTCTCTGAACATTGCTAATTGTATCTCCATACTCTCTGATTTTATAGTAAATGGCCCATAGAGCTTTAGTTTGCAATCACTGTTGTTTAGTGGGCTGAACATGTTTTAGACCATCTCATACCTTGAATAGGACTGAATACAAGAGAAAAAGAAATCTTGGCCCTCCCCCATGCTGGCAGACACAGCTGTGGAACTGTTGTTATTGTTGTTGTTAGGTGCAATCAAGTCATCTCTGACTCATAGCGACCCCATGCACAGCAGAACAAAACATCGCCCAATCCTGAGGCAGCCTCACAATCCTTGCTATATCTGAGCCCATCATTGCACCCACTAGGTCAATCCAACTCATTGAGGGCCTTACTCTTCTTTGTTGACCCTCCACTTTACCAAGCATGATATCCTTCTCCAGGAAATGGTTGCTTCTGACAACATGACCAAAGTAGGTGAGATGAAGTGTGGCCATTCTCCCTTCCAAGGAGCATTCTAGTTGTACTTCCTCCAGGACAGATTTGTTAGTCCTTTTAGCAGTCCTTGGTACTCTTAGCATTCTTTTCCAACAACACAACTCAAAACATCAATTTTTCTTCAATCTTCCTTATTCATTGTCCAGCTCTCACATACATAAAAGATGATTGAAAATACCATGGCTTGGGTTAGGTGCACGTTAGTCTTCAAGGAGACGTCTTTGCTCTTCAGCACATGAAAGAGGTCTTTTGCAGCAGATTTGCGCAATACAATACATCTTCTGATGTCTTGAGTGCTGCTTCCATTAGTGTTGATAGTAGAACCAAGTAATATGAAGTCCTTGACAACTTTATTCTTTTCTCCATTTATCATGAAGCTCTTTACTGGACTGGTTGTGAGGATTTGTGTTTTCTTTATATTGAGGTGTAATCCATACTGCAGACTGTAGTCTTTAATCTTCATCAGTAAGTGCTTCAAGTCATCCTCACTTTCAGCAAGCAAAGCTGTGTCATTTGCATATCACAGGTTGTTAATGAGTCTTCTAATCCTGATGCCACATTCTTCTTCATATAATCCAGATTCTCAGATTATTTGCTCAGCATAGAAATTGAATAAGTATGGTTAAAAGATATAACCCTGACATACTCCTTTCTTGATTTTGAACCATGCAGTATCCCCTTGTTCTTTTTGAACAACAGCCTTCTGATCTATGTACAGGTTTCTCATGAGTACAATCAGGTGTTCTGGAATTCCTGTTCTTCTCAATGTTATCCATAATTTTGTTATGATCCACAAAATCAAATGCTTTTGGATAGTCAATAAAACAAAAGTAAACATATTTCTGGTATTCTTTTCTTTCAGCCAAGGTCCATCTGACATCAGCAGTGATATTCCTGGTTCCATGTCCTCTTTTGAATCCAGTTTGCATTTCTGGAAGTTCTCTTTCAATATACTGCTGAAACTGTTTTTGAATTTTCTTCAGCAAGATTTTACTTGCATGGGATATTAATGATATTGTTTGATAATTTCTACATTCCTTGGGATCACTTTTCTCTGGTACGGGTACAAATGTGGATCTCTTCCAGTCAGTTGGTCAAGTAGCTCTCTTCCAAATCTCTTGCCATAGCCCAGTGAGTGCCTCCTGCAGAGCATTAGTTTGTTGAAATATCTCATTGGGTATTTCATCAATTTCTGGAGCCTCGTTTTTTGCCAATCCTTCAGTGTAGCTTCATCCTCTTCCTTCAGTACCCTTGGTTCTTGATCGTATGCCACCTCCTGAAATGGAAGAACATCAACCAATTCTTTTGGGGATGGTGACTCTGTGTGTTCCTTCCATCTTCTTTTGATGTTTCCTGCATCATTCAGTATTTTGCTCATAGAATCTTTCAATAATGCAACTTGAGACTGAAATGTTTTCCTCAGTTCTTTCAGCTTGAGAAAGACCAAATGTGTTCTTCCCTTTTGGTTTTCTAACTCCATGTCTTTGCATATTTCATTGTAGTAATTTGCTTTGTCTGCTCGAGCTGCTCTTTGAAATCTTTTGTTCAGCTCTTATCTTTTCATTTCTTCCATTTGCTTTAGCTACTCTTCACTCAAAGGCAAGTTTCAGAGTCTCTTCTGAAATCATTTTGTCTTTTTAATGACCTCTTGCTTTCTTAATGGATGATATTTTTGATGTTATTCCACAATTTCTCTGGTTTTCAGTCATTGGTGTTCAATGTATCAAATCTGTTCTTTAGATGGTCTCTAAATTCAGGAGGGATATCATCAAGGTCATATTTTGGCTCTCGTGGACATGTTTTAACTGGCATCTAATTTTAAGTATTATCCCCAAAATGCACATACACCCCTATGCAGGGCCCTGGGCTCAGGAATTTCCCATATTCTAGACTCTGATACTAGGAAGGGAAGTTTGTCATCACAGGGGACATTTGAACGGTTTAGCATATTCCTCAGGGCCTTTACTAGAGTGAGGCACTTTGCGGGGACCGTTGTTGTTAGTTGCTCTTGAGTCAGCTCCAAACTCAGCAACCAGTCCAGAACTGAGCAAAATGCTGACCTCTCCTAGCCATCCCCATGATCATTGTAGATTGGATCTTTGTGAGTCATACAGTTTTCACTCACTGATATTTCAAAGTAGATCACCTGGACTTTCTTCCTAGTCTGTCTTAGTCTGGACACTGAAACTTGTTCTGCACCATAGCAACATGCAACCCTCCACTGACAGATGTACATGAAATACATTGACCTGGAATTGGGCCAAGGTCGACTTCATGGAAGGTGAAAATTCTACCACTGGACCATCATTGACCTAGATGATGAGATAGTACCAGGAAAACACAGGCTTAAGGTGTTTTGATATTTTTGGCACTTCGTGAAACATGAAAGACAAGTACAAATTTTAAGGAGGCAGTCATTCTTAGGAGTATACAAGTGCCTCACTTGTCTCATTCCAGTTCCAATAGATTTATCAAGGTTTTATGTGATTCAGGCAATCAGTGGTGGTGTACATTCCAATTTACAGGCTATAATAATAAAAATCAATATACATTTGGGTGTGCATTATGATTTAAGCTCTTTTTAAGTGTTTCTTTTCATTATCTCATTATAATTTTCTTTTACCACCATGATGTAGATACTGATATTATTCCCATTTTAAAGATGAGGACACTGAGGCAGAGAGAAATAATTGGCCCACTATCTCTCAATAAGTTTAAGAAAAAGCTAAGACTAAAACTCAGCCACAATAAGTTGAAGCCTGGGGTTCAAATGCAGTTTGGAATCATGTCAGAGGAAACTCTGAAACACCATTCTCATGCAAGCAAGAGACCCAGAGTGGTGACCTGAGACCGAATGTTTGGCACAAGAACAAGTGGTTGCTGAGCATGATACTAAAGGAAATTTAAAACACTGTTTTGAAGATGATGTTGGAGTTTAGAAGGACTCTGACTTGCAGTGTCCAAAGGGGAGTTTTCAGTCAGGATAGTCTAGGTTTTGATGCAATAACAATCTCAACATTTTAGTGAGTTAATTCAATAATAGTTTATTCAATGCTCATGTAACATGCAATGTGTGGCTTGGTAGGATCCTTGCTTATTGTGTTCTCTCAGAGACTGAGGATTCTAGAGCCTTATCTTGACACAGGTTTCCACCAGTATTGAGAATGGAAAGAAAACATAGAGAATCGTTCACAGGTTTATAGCTTCCACCTGGAGGTGGCATATTTCACTTACTTCATATTTCGTTGGCTAAAGTAAATCACTCCTCGGAAGGAAGGTTGGGCAATCTACTTCTGTAGTGATACTGCCTCGGCAACCCAAGGAGGGGTTGCTATTAGTCGGGTCCAACTCGATGGCACATAACAACAACAACAACAAAGTAAATCAAATAGCTATGCTTAAATTCAAAGGAGGAAGAAAAGTATAATTTCACCTAATATCTGGAAGTGGCACAGGGTGATGAGGAAACAAGATTCAGATTTTAAATCAAGTGTATTTACTCCCTTGTTAGGGAGGCTGCAAGGAAGTGGGCAATTTCATGTTTTTATTTTTCTTGTTGTAGTTTATTTTGGCTTGGTTTTTGATGTTGGTTTAAAGGGTCAGTTTAATTCTTTATTTTGTGTTAGAAGATGTTTAGGATTTCCATCTATGCCTGGTAAAAACTAGTAGTTCCTCACCAGTGTATTATGATACCTTAAAGCAGTCAGGGACATTTTCAAAAGTCTTCCACCAAGAGAAAGGGTGAAGGAAGGAACCCATTCTTGTGGACTCGATGAACCAACTATTAGGACAAAAAATGTTGTGATTCAGGTATAAATACGGGCACCAAATGCTCACTCCTCAATTCTAGACCTTGGGTCTGTAGTCAGTGAAAGCAACACAAGATCCACTCAATTAAAAAATTCACTCATTTTCTGATCACAAGAAATAAGGAAGGTAGGTAAAGGCAGCACTGACACACTGTTCTCCAAGGGTTGGTCACTAGGGCATAACCAAATTTGTAAAGGATAATGGGAAGGATTTCAACAGCAGGATGAGAAAGACTATAGACCAAAGGAACCAGAACAGGAGCTGTTGCAGCCATGACATCTGCACATTTTACAGGGAAACTTTTCCCTAAATGCCTTTAACATTTGGACTTAAGAGGCAAACCTAAATATTAATTGCAGCAAATCATAAATACCACAGATTGTAGAAACCATGTGGAAACACTCAACAGAGCATGTTATGGTCTGCATATATATGCAGGGAAACATATTGGTCTTGCTAACTATGGCCAACAACAAAACCAGGGAAATGTATAGAATTTAATACCTCATTTCACTGTTATTTTGCAGTAGTGAAATACTTTTGCAATTATGTAGCTCCAAGCATTTTTTAAAGATTACTTTTTTTTTTTTAATATAATGACCTTTTAACTTGTGACAATAGTTCATTTTAATTTTAAAACTATTTGTACCACTTACGGTTAATGCCATATGATGTAGAACTTTTATTTTATGGCTTTTATTCTCTATTCTTTTTGTATGTAAATATTTTCCACTTAAATGTGTTTTGAAAAAAAAATATATTATTTTGTTATCAGGCACCATCAAGTCTGCTTTGACTCATAGCAACCTTGTGTATAGCAGAATGAAGCATTGCCTGGTTCTGTACCATCCTCACAATCATCACTGTGTTTGAACCCACTTTTATAGCCACTGTGTCAATCCATCTCATTGAGGGTCTCTATCTTTTTCTCTTAAATTCTCCTTTACCAAGCATGATGTCCTTCTCCACACCTTCCTGATGTTAAGT
Source organism: Orycteropus afer afer (assembly GCF_000298275.1). Lineage (NCBI taxonomy): Eukaryota > Metazoa > Chordata > Mammalia > Tubulidentata > Orycteropodidae > Orycteropus > Orycteropus afer. The sequence continues at coordinate 888,855 of NW_006922121.1, forward strand.
TCAAAATAATATAGACAAAGTCTTACCACCCTCCTGTCTAAGGAACATTTTAGTTGTATTTTCCAGAAGATGAATTTGTTCATTCTTTTCACAATCCATGTGACATTCAACATTCTTCACCAATACCACAATTCAAATGTGTCAACTCTTCTCTTGTCTTCCCTTGTTATTGTCCAATATTTCTATGCATATGATATGATTGAAAATACTATGGACTAGCTCAGGTGCACCTTTTAGTCAGCAGAATTGTCCAATGTGATATGTCCTTCAATTTTTGACTACAGCTTCATTAGGTATTGGGTGTTGATCCAAGAAGGATGAAATCTATGAGAACTTCAATCTCCTTCACATTTATCATGATGCTGTTTATTGGTCCAAGATTTTTGTATTATCTCTGTTCAGGTATATTATATGTGTGTGTGTGTGTGTGTGTGTATACACATATGTATACATGTATATATATATATATGTATAAACCAAAAAAACCAAACTCACTGCAGTTGATTCAGTTCTGACTCATAGTCTCACCTCCTTGGGTTTCCAAGGCAGTATCACTATGGGAATAGATTGCCCAACCTTCCTTCCAAGGAGTGGCTGGTGGTTTTAAACTGCCAGCCTTCCAGTTAGGGGTCAAATGCCTTAGGCACTATGTCACTAGAACACAAATGGCAGCTATACAAGTAGACCTTGCCATATGGAATACACAAGGATCAAATTCACTTGTTTTTGTTGTTGTCATGTGCCGTTGACTTGTCTCTGACTCATAGTCACCTAATATACACAGAATGAAAACACTGCAAGGTCCTGTGACAGACTCATGATCCCTACTATACCTGAGCCCATCAGTACAGCCACTATGTGAACTCATTGTGTTGAGGTCTTTTCCTTTTTTGTTGACCAACCATGACATCCTTCTCCAGAGAATGGTCCCTTTTGACAACATGACCAAATTAATTGAGATGAAGTCTGGCCATTCTTGCTTCTGAGGAGTATTCTTGTTGCTCTTCATCCAGGACAAATTTGTTAGTTCTTTCAGAAGTCCATGGTATTTTCAGCATTTTTTGCCAACATTATAGCTCAAAAGCATCAACTCTTATTTGGTCTTTTTTATTCATCGTCTAGCTCTCACATGGATAAGAGGTGATGGAAAAAAATATGGCTTGGGTTACATGCAACTTAGTCTTCAAGGAGATATCTTTGTTCTTCAGCACTTGAAAGAGGTATTTTGCACCAGATTTGCCCAGTGCAATACATCCTCTGATGTCTTGACTGCTGCTTCCATTGCTGTTGATTTTAGAACCAAGGAATATGAAGTCTTTGACAACTTTAATCTTTTCTCCATTTACTGTGATGCTGCTTATTGATCCAGTTGTGAGGATTTTTGTTTTCTTTATGTTGAGGTGTAATCCACACTCTAGAATGTAGTCTTTAATCTTCATCAGTAAGTGCTCCAAGTCATCCTGACTTTCAGAAAGCAAAATTGGATTTTCTGTGTATCTCGGGCTGTTAATTATCCTTCCTTCAATCCTGATACCATGTTATTTTTCATACAGTTCAGTTGGGTGATGACTGACTGAGCAGCAGCAAGGATCCAGGTAAGGGGACGGACACATGCCCCACTCCCAAGAGGCAAGGAAGAGAAGCTGGGTGATGACTGACCAAGCACTGGCAGGAATCCAGATAAGGAGAGGGACACAGGCCTCACCCTAAAAGGCAAGAAAGTGGGGGAAAGAAAAGCTGGGTGATGACTGACTGAGAGCAGTGGCAGGATCCAGGTAAGAGGAGGGTGGAGAGGTTTCAAACAGCTAAGGGAGACAAGCTTGTTTGTCAGTTTGTCCTACTGTGGTGGCTTGTGTGTTGCTATGAGGCTTGAGGCTGTGCCACAAGTGTTTTGAATGCAAGCAGTGTTGCACATGGTGCACATGTTTCAATGCAGACTAAGAAGAAAGAAGAGTCTATCTACTTCTCAAAGATTTGTTCAGGGAAAACCTTATGAATAGCAGAGAAACACTGTCTGATACATTAATGCTCAACTTTATGAATAGCACAGAAACATTGTCTGATACAGTACAGGAAGACCAGCTCCTTAGGTCAGAAGGCTTTCAAAATACAACTTGGAAACAGCTGCATCATCAAAGTAGAACCAACCTTACTGATATGGATAAAGTAAAGCTTTTGAGACCTCCATTGGCTGACGTGGCATGACTCAAATTGAGGAGAAACAGCTGCAAACATCTGTTAATAATAGGAACATGAAATGTACAAAGTATGAATCTAGGAAAACTGGAAGTTGTCAAAAATGAAATGGAATGAATAAAGATTGATATCCTAGGCATTAGTGAGCTGAAAAACACTGGTTGGCCATTTTGAATCAGACAACCATATGATGTACTATACCAGGAATGACAATTTGAAGTGGAATGGTGTGGAATTCATTTTCACAAATGGTATTTCAAGATTTGTCCTGAACATCAAGTTCAATTGGCATAACATACTATACAAAACATTG
>NW_006922121.1:892095-893092 GCF_000298275.1 Orycteropus afer afer
ATAATATCCATGTACCTACAAGAAAGACCAGTTTATATGGCTATTATTTAAATTTATGCACCAACCACCAGAACCAAAGATGAGGAAATTGAAGATTTTTATCAACTTCTTCAGTCTGAAATTGACCAAAAGTGCAATCAAGATGTGTTAATTATCACTGGTGACTGGAATGCAAAAGTGGAAACAAAGAATAATCACCGGTAGTTGGAAAATTTGGCCTTGTTGACAGAAATAATGCTGAAAATTGCATGACAGAATTTTGCAAGACCAATGACATATTCGTTGCAAATACTGTTTTTCAATAACACAAGCAGCAGCTATATATGTAGATGGAGTACACCAGAATCAGATTGACTGCATCTGTGTATGTAATGAAGTGATGGGAAAACTCAACATCTTCAGCCAAAACCAGACCAGGAGCTGATTGTGCAACAGACCATCAACTGCTCATATGCAAGTTCAACTTGAAGTTGAACAAAATTAAAACAAGTCCACGAGGGTCAAAGTGACCTTGAATATATCATCCCTGAATTGAAAGGCCATCTAAAGAATAGATATGATGCATTGGACATCAATGACCAGAAACCAGAAAAATTATGGGATGACATCAAGAACATCATCCATAAAGAGAGCAAAAGGTCACTAAACCGATAAGAAAAGAAGACCAAAGTGGATGCCAGAAGAGACTCTGAAACTTGACCTTGAGTGGAGAGTTGTTGTTGTTGTTGTTATGTGCTGTTGATTTGAACTCGATTCATAGCGACCCCTCCTTGGGTTTCTGAGGCAGTATCACTATGGAAGTAGATTGCCCAACCTTCCTTCCAAGGAATGGCTGGTGGGTTTGAACCTCCAGCCTTCTGGTTAGCAGTCAATTGCCTTAGGCACTATGCTACCAGAGCTCCTATGTAGAAGCCTTAATGGAATAGAATAGCACATGGATTGGTCTTATAATAGGAGAGTAGGTAAAGCAAATGAAAGAAATGACAAGATAAATGAG
>NW_006922121.1:894334-906028 GCF_000298275.1 Orycteropus afer afer
TTCTACAATTGATGCCAATGGAAGCAGCAGTCAGGACATCAGATGACATGTAGCACTGGGCAAGTGGGCTACAAAGGACCTCTTTCAAGTGCTGAGGATAAAAGATGTCTCCTTGAGGACTAAGGTGCTCCTGACACAAGCCATGATATTTTCTATTGCCTAATATGCATGTGATAGCTGAACAATTAATAAGGAAGACCAAAGAAGAATTGACACTTTTAAGTTATGGTGCTGGTGAAGAATGCTGAAAGTACCATGGACTGCTAAAAGAATGAACCAATCTGTCCTGGAGGAAGCACAGCCATAATGCTCTTTGGGAGCGAGAATGGCCAGACTTTGTCTCACCTACTTTGGTCATGTTATCAGAAGGGACCATTCCCTGGAGAAGGATGTTATGCTTGATAAGGTGGAGGGTTGACAAAAGAGGAGAAGGTCCTTAATGGGATGGATTGACAGAGTGGATTCCACGATGTGTGCAAGGATTGTGGAGCTGGTTTCGTTCTGCTGTGCCTAGGGTCGCTATGAGTCAGAGTCTACTTGAGGACACCTAACAACAACAACAACAACAAGAACAGTTAAAAAATGGTTGCAACAATATATTGACAGGGCACTTCCATAAATCCAAGCTGGCTTCAAAGGGGACATGGAAAGAGGGATACCATTGTCGATGTCAGATGGATCTTGGCTGTAAGCAAAGGATATCAGAAAGATGTTTACTTGTGTTTGTTTTATTGACCATGCAAAGTCATCAGACTGTGTGGATCATAACTAGCTATGGATAACATGGTGAAGAATGGTAATTCTAGAACACTTGATTGTGCTCATGAGGAGCCTGTACATAGACCAGAAAGTTGTCATTCAACAGAACAGGTGGATAGTGCATGGTTTAAAATCAGGAAGGGTGTATGTCAGAGTTGTATCCTTTCATTGTACTGATTCAATTTGTATACTGAACAAATAAACAGGATAATATGAAGAAGAGTGCAGGGACAGGATTGGAGAAAGGATCATTAACATCCTGTGTTATGAAGATAACACAACCTTGTTCTCTAAAAGTGAAGAAGACTTAAAGCATTTACTGATGAAGATCAGAGACTACATATAGCCTTCAGTATGGATCACACCTTAGCATAAAGAAAATGAAAATCTTCACAACTAGACCAATAAGCAACATCATGATAAATGGAGAAAAGATTGAAGTTGTAAGGGATTTCATTTTACTTGGATCCACAATGAACACCTGTGGAAGCAGCAGTCAATAAATCAAATGTTGAATTGCACTGGGAAAATCTCCTGCAAAATACCTCTTTAAAGTGTTAAAGAACAAAGATGTCACTTTGAAGACTAAAGTGTGCCTGTCCCAAGCCATGGTATTTTCAATTGCTTCCTCATATGTTTATGAAATCTGGACAATGAATAAAGAACACTGAAGAAAAGTTAATGCCTTTGAGTTGTGTTTGCGAAGAATACTGAAGATGCCATGGACTGCCAGAGGAATGAACAAATCTGTCCTGGGAGAAGTACAGCTGGAATGCTCCTTAGAAGTGGGAATGGCCAGAATTCAACTCACCTACTTTGGTCATGTTTTCAGAAAGGACCAGTCCCTGGAGAAAGATCATGCTTGGTAAAGTAGAGGGTCAGAGAAATAGGGGAAGACCCTCAATTAGATAGGTTAACACAGTGGTTGCAACAATGGGCTTAAGCATAGCTTAAGCCTGATGGTGAGGCTGGTGCAAGAGCGGACAGTGTTTTGTTCTGTTGTATGTATGGTCACTATGAGTTGGAGCTGGCTTGATGGTACCTAACAACAACGTACATTATTTTTAAAATGATGAGATAAATGGAAAACAGAATATTGTTAAATTAAGGGAATTTGTTAGTTGATTTGAAATTAACATGCAAAACCTTAGCAGTTCATTTAAATGAAAAATTGTTGTTGTTGTTTTTGTTATGTGCCCTCGAGTCAGACCTGACTCAAAGCGACCCCTCCTTGGGTTTCCAAGGCAGTATTACTATGGAAGTAGATTGCTCCATCTTCCTTCTGAGGAGTGGCTGGTGGGTTTGAACCACTAGCCTACTGGTTAGCAGTCAAGCACCTTAGGCACTATGCTACCAGAGCTCCTTAGATGAAAAATAACCAGGTAAAATCACAGAAAAAAAGAGCCTGAAAAATAAATGTTGGACTATCTAGAAATACACTTAATAAGAATTTTTCAGAATTTTATTATTATTATATTTTCAAAATGTTATTGAAGGGTAAAAACAAAGTGTTTTGAGTATTTGAATATTTTGGTATTTAAAAATTTGATATGATAAATGTTTAAATCCTCAAAAATCCATCTAAAAATCAGTGCAATCCTAATTAAAACATAAACAGATTTCAGTGCAGATAAACATGAGATAATAGCCATGAAAATAATGAAAAAGAAGAATGAGTAGTAGAATGGGTATGTGCATATGTGCATATATTTATACATACATACTCAGCATTTCTCAAGTGGAAAGAAGTAAAGAAAAAAATTCACGTTTCAGTCACAATACTGCAGGTTTTTCTAAGCAACATATTGAAGAATGCAGGAACCTTTCAAAGAAGATGGCAGGACTACACAGAGACACCGCACCAAAAAGCATTGGTAGACTTTCAACTATTTCAGGAGGTAGCAAATGGTCTAGAACCAATGCTCTTGAAAGAAGAAGTAACAAGTGCACTGAAGGAATTGGTGAAAACAAGCCTCAAGGAATTGATGGAATACCCCCTGCAATGTTTCCAGAAGCAAATGCAGTGCTGGACATACACACATTTATGCCAAGAAATTTGGAAGAGAGCTACCTGGCCAACCAACTGGAAGAGGTCCATATTTGTGCCTATTCCAAAGCAAGGTGATCCAACAGAATATAGAAATTATCAAAAAATATCATTCATGTCACACACAAGTAAAATTTTGAATATACTTCACAAATGATTACAGCAGTATATCCATAGAGAACTGCCAGAAATTCAAGTTAGATTCAGAAGAAGGTATGGAACCATTAGTGATGTAGGATGAATCGTGGTTGAAAACAAAGAATACCAGAAAAATGTTTACCTGTGTATTATTAACTATGTGAAAGCATTGACTGTGTGGATCTTAACAAATTATGGATAATATTGCAAAGAATGGGAATTCCAGAACACCTAATTGTGCTCATGATGAACCTGTACCCAGATCAAGAGACAGTTCTTCGAACAGAACAGGGGGACACTGCATGATTGAAGATAAGGAAAGGTGAGCATCAGGGTTGTATCCTTTCATCATAGTTATTCAATCTGTATTCTGAGAAACTGGGCTACATGAAGGCGAATGTGACATCAGGATTGGAGAAAGACTCTTAAACAATCTATGATTTGGAGATGACACAACCTTGCTTACTGGAAGTGAAGACAACTTGAAGCATTTACTGAAAAAGATCAGGGACTACAGCCTTCAGTATGGATCACACCTCACCATACAGAAAATAAAAATCCTCACAACTGGACCAATAAGCAACACCATGATAAATAGAGAAAAGCATGAAATTGTCAAGGATTTCATTTTACGTGGGTCCACAATCAACACCCTTGAAGTAGCATTCAAAAAATTAAATGATATATTGTACTCAGGAAATCTGCTGCAAAAGAAAAGTGTGAAAGAGCAAAGATGTCACTTTGAAAACTAAGGTGTGCCTGACCCATCCATGATATTTTCAATAGCTTCATAAGCATGAGAAAGTTGAATACAGAATTAGGAAATCTGCAAAAGAATTGACATATTTCCAGTATGGTGTTGGCAAAGAGTATTGATGATACCTGGGACTGATAAAAGAATGAACAAATCTGTGCTGGAGGAAGTAGAACCAGAATGCTCCTTAGAAGCTTGAATGGCCAGACTTCGTTTCTTGTCCTTTGGTCATGTTGTCAGAAGGTGCCAATCTCTGGAGAAGGGTATCATGCTTGGTGAAGTAGAGGGTCAGTGAAAAAGTAGAAGATCCTCAATGAGATGGATGGACACAGTGGCTGCAATGGTGGCCTCAAGCATGACAAAGATTGTGATGATGGCACGGGACCAGGCAGTGCTTCATTCTGTTGTCCATGGAGCACTATGACTTAGACTTGACTGGACAGCAACAACATACAGTGTATACATAAATTTATAGAGTTGATTCTCTTAGTGACGCTATGTGTGTCAGAGTAGAACTGTGCTCCACTGAGTTTCAATAGTTGATTTTTTCAGAAGTAGGTCACCACACCTTTCTTCCAAGGTGGCTCTGGGTGGACTAAAGTCTCTAACATTTCGCAATCAAGTGCAAAATTTTACATTTAAACAGTCAAGTGGTTAAATTTTTGCATCTCCCCAGAATTCTAACTCTCTCTTTCACTCTGTCACTCTCTCTGATACATACATGTGTGTGTGTGTATATATGTGTGTGTGTGTGTGTGTGTGTGTGTATAAAACTACAAAATTGTTATGAATTACCTTAATGAAAATGTTTTTTTGATGTGCTGTAGCAACAAACAAACTCAATATCTTAGTGTCCTGTCACAGCAAAGGTTTGAGTTTTGCTCATTCTACAACCCATTGCAGGTCATGTGGGGGCTCTTTTCAGAACTCTTAAATTTAGGATCCAGGTCAGAAGCAGTATCATCTTTAACATTATAGATTAAGATGGCAGAGAGAGATACTTTTAAGGATCTCATATTAGCAATTAAATGCTTTAGCACACAGAATTTCTGTTCTTTTTTTTTTTTTTTTTTTTTTAATAAAAAATAGTTCCATTTGACCACAATGGGATGCAGTAAATATAATTCTGCCATAGGCTTGGAAGATGAGGACTGAAAAGATTTAGCAACAGCGGTAATTATGAACACAATTAGAAATAAACAGACAAACTAGAAGTCTCCAAAGACAAGAGAGAATTAAGTTTCTAATATAGTTGGAAATGTAATATTGAAACATTGTGTATGTGTGCATGTAAAACCATTCAAGAAAAATTTACTTTCTGTCTATAGTAAGCCAGATGCTATCACATGTCCTGAGCATATATCAGCAAAAACAAACAAACAGACCTACATCTGTTCTTACATTGCCACCTAAGACAAAAATCAAAGGGATATATTCTCCATACTCTCATAAGTAAAAATTTATTCATGCCAACACACCTGTTGATAATGAGAACATATATGATATGCGTGAATATCTAATCACACGTGTATCATCTTCGCAAGTCTATTGTTTTGATATCTGCGTTAATTCTGTTTCTCTTTGTACCCTCATATCCAATTCTTATTAAACTGTTTTTGTTTTGTTTTGTTTCTAACACAGAAATGTGGGCCATGTTTTTGTATTTGTTTTTCTTTTTCAGGCCAAATAGACAGTATAGAAAATATTCCTAGTCATACATTAATCTCAAAATGTGCACATTTATCATTTTTTATGCAATTACACAGATTAATGTAAAAAAATCTAATAACGAAATAAAGTAGAAAGAAGGAATAAACCTCTTGTGATGCACCATCTATAGATACGGACTTTCCATATTCTGATGAGTTTTAACTTTTCTTCTGTACAATAACGGTTATTATTGTGTTGTGCCTCTAGTTGGCTGATTCACAGCAACCTTATGGGTAATAGAACAAAATGTTGGTTTGTCCTGTGCCAGCTTCATAATTATTAGTATGCATAGGTGCATTGCTTGGCTAATGGGTCAATCCATATTATTGAAAGTTTCCCTCTTTTTTCCCTTCACTTAACCAACCTTAAACAGTTTTGGTGGCAAAGCTTTTAAAGCATTCAAATCCAGAAGCCACTCCATAGGAAAATGATGATGAGATTTGATCTACAGCCTTAGAAACCCTAGTGGGCTGTTCTACTCTGTCCTAAAGGGTTACTATGAGTCAGAATTGGCTTGATACCAGTAGGTTTGGTTTTTGGTTACTAACCAGGATGTCTTTTTCTGGCGAATGGTCTTTCCTGATGAGATGTCAGAAGCAAGCAAGTGAAAGTCTCCACCCATGCTTTCAAGGCTAATTCTGGTTGTTGTTGGTGGTCTTGTTATGTGCCATCAAGTCGGACCCGACTCATAGCAACCCCTCCTTGGGTTTCCGAAGCAGTATCACTATAGAAGCAGATTGCCCCATCTTCCTTCCGAAGAGTGGCTGGTGGGTTTGAACAGCCAGCCTTCTGGTTAGCAGCCAAGTGCCTTAGGCACTATGCTACCAGAGCTCCTTTGAGTTGTTATTGTTTACAACAGTAAACTGTTTACTAGTTGAAATAACAATCATATAGCAAATCACTCTTCCTTTAATGTTTGCAATAACTAAGTACAAAAACCTGTGACTCCTCTTGAGTATTTTTTCCTCTAGTACAAAATAACTATTTGATAATAAGTTGAATTATACATTAAGCTTATTGGATAAATTTTGTGTTGTATGTGACCTTTAAAATAATTATTTGTATAAAGATATAAAATTTGTAAGAGTCTGACTGGTGTGAATTGTTTACCATTGGCTGCTAACCTGAAGATTGATGGTTCAAACTCACCCAGTGGCTCCATGGAAGGAAGGACTGGTGACCCGCATCCATAAAAATTACAAATAAGAAAACCCCATAAAATAGAAGCTAGATTATATGAAGAAAAATGTGGCATCAGGATACGAAGAAGAAGAAGACTCATTAACAACCTGCAATATGCAGATGGCATAACTTTGCTTGCTAAAAGTAAGGATGACTTGAAGCACTTACTGATGAAGATTAAAGACTACAGTCTATAGTATGGATTACATCTCAATATAAAGAAAACAAAAAACCTCACTACTGCACCAATAAGCAGCATCACAATAAATGGAGAAAAGACTGAGGTTGCCAAGGACTTCATATTACTTGGCTTTTCAATCAACACCAATGGAAGCAGCAGTCAAGAGTTCAGATGACGTGTTGCATTGGGCAAATCTTTTGCAAAAGACCTCTTGCAAGTGCTAAAGAGCAAACATGTCTCCTTGAAGATTAAGGTGTGCCTAATACAAGCCCTGGTATTTTCAATCACTTCTTAAATCTGGCCATTCTCATTTCCAAGGAGCATTTTGGCTGCACTTCCTCCAGGACAGATCTGTTAGTTCTTTTAGCAGTCCACGGTACTTTCAGCATTCTTCACCAGCACCACAACTCAAAAGCATCAACTTTTCTTCGATCTTCCTTATTCATTGTCCAATTCTCACATGCATATGAGGTGATTGAAAATATCATGGCTTGTGTCAGGCACCCTTTAGTTTTCAAGGAGACATCTTTGCTCCTCAGCACTTAGAAGAGGTCCTTTGCAGCCAACTTGCCCAGTGCTATGCATAGTCTAATGTCTTGACTGCTGCTTCCATTGGCATTGGTTGTGGAATCAAGCAATGTGAAGTCTTTGATAACTTCAATCTTTTCTCAATTTATTGTGATGCTGTTTATAGGCCCAGTTGTGAGGATCTTTGTTTTCTTTATATGGAGATGCAATCCACACTGCAGACTGTATTCTTCAATCTTCATCAGTAAGTACCTCACATCATCCTCATTTTCAGCAAGCAAAGTTATGTCATCAGTGTATCACAGGTTGTTAGTGATTCTTCCTCCAAACTTGATGCCACATTCTTCTTCATATAGTCCAGTTTCTTGGATTATTTTCTTGGCTTACATACTGAATAAATATGGTGAAAGGATACAACACTGACACACTCCTTCTTAATTTTAAACCATACAGTGTCCCCTTGTTCTGTTTGAATAACAGCTTCCATGAACAACAGGTCAATGTACATGAACACCATCAAGTGTTTTGGAATTCCCATTCTTCTCAATGTCATTCACAATTTGTTATGATCTACACAATAAAATGCCTTTGCATAGTTAGTAAAAACACAAGTAAAAATCTTTCTGGTATTCTTTCCTTTGAGCCAAATCCATCTGACAGCAGCTATGATATCCCTTGTTCCATGTCCTCTTCTGAATCCATCTTGTACCTCTGGAAACTTTCTGTCAATATACTGTTGAAACTGTTTTTGAATTATCTTCAGTAAGCTCTTATTGAGTGTGATATGAATGATATTGTTCTATAATTTCCATATTCTGTGAGATCACCTTTCTTTAGAATGGGTACAAATATGGATCTTTTCCAGTCAGTTAGCCAGGTAGCTGTCTTCCAAATCTCTTGGCATATCGTGTAAGTGCCTCCAGTGGGGCATCTGTTTGTTGAAACATCTCAATGGGTATTCTGTCAATTCCTGGATCCTTGTTCTTTGCCAATTACTTCAGTGCAGCTTCTACTTCTTCCTTCAGTACCATTGGTTCTTGATCATATGGCACCTCCTGAAATGAATGAAGATCTACCAGTTCTTTTTGGTACAGTAACTGTGTATTCATTCCATCTTTTGATGTTTCCTGCATAATTCAATATTTTGCTCATAGAACATTTCAATATTGCAACTCAAGTCTTAAAGTTTTTCCTCAGTTCTTTCAGCTTGAGAAATGCCAAGCATGTTTTTCCCTTTTGGTTTTCTTACTACAAGTCTTTGCACACTTTATTACAGTAATTGGCTTTGTCTGCTCAAGCTGCTCTTTGAAATCTTCTGTTCACTTATTTTATCTTATCATTTCTTCCATTTGTTTTAGCAACTCTCTGCTCAAGGGCAATTTTCAGAGTCTCTTCTGGCATCCACTTTGGTCTTTTCTTCTTTTCTTGTCTTTTTAGTGACCTCTTGCTTTCTTCATGGATAATGTTCTTGATGTCATCCCACAATTCTGCTGGTTTTCAATGCATCAAATCTATTCTTTAGATGGTCTCTTAAGTCAGGAGGGATATATTCAAGACCATATATTAGTTCTCATGAATGTGTTTTAACTTTCTTAAACTTGCATATGAACCATTGATGGGCTGTTCTTCAATCAGCTCCTAGACTGGTTTTGGCCAAAGATATTGAACTTTTCCATCACCTCTTGCCACAGATGTAGTCAATCTGATTCCTGTATATTCTATCTGGTGAAGTCCACATGTGTAGCCACTGTTTGTGTTGTTGAAAAAAGGTATTTGCAATGAATAAGTCATTGGTCTTGTACAACTCTATCATGCAATTTCCAGCATCATTTTTGTCACCAAGGCAAAATTTTCCAACTACTGGTCGTTCTTCTTTGTTTACAACTTTTACATTCCAGTCACCAGTGATAATTAACACATTCTGATTGCATGTTTGATCAGTTTCAGACTGCAGAAGCTGATAAATGTCCTGAATTTCCTCATCTTTGGCTTTGGTTCTTGGTGCATAAATTTGAATAATAGTCATTTTAACTGGTCCTCCTTGTTGGCATACAGATATTATCCTATCACTGACAGCATTGTATCTTAGGGGAGATCTTGAAACATCCTTTGTGAAAATGAACGCCACGCCATTCCTCTTCAAATTGTCATTACCCGCTTAGTAGACCACAAGATTGTCTCATTCAAAATGGCCAAAATTGGTCCATTTCAGCTCACTAATGCCTAGGATATCAATCTTTATGCATTCTATTTCTTTTTTGACAACTTCCAATTTTCCTAGATTCAAACTTCATACATTCCATGTTCTGATTATTTAATGGATATTTGCAGCTATTTCTCCTCAGTTTGAGTCACGTCACGTCAGCAAATAGAGATCTTGAAAGCTTTACCTTATCCATATCAGTAAAGCTAGTTCTACTTTGATGATGCAGCTCTTTCACAGTCCTATTTTGAGAGCCTTCCAAGGTAAGGGGCTTATCCTCCTGCACTGTGTTGGGCAATGCTTCTGGGCTATTCGTAAAGTTGCACAGTAAGGTATCAGACAGTGTTCTCTGCTATTCATAAGGTTTTCCCTGGCCAATTCTTTGAGAAGTGGATGGCCTGTTCCTTCTTCCTAGTCTGTCTCAGTCTGTAAGCTCTTGAGACCTGTGCACCATGTGCAAGCCCACTGGGTTTGAGACACTGATGTCAAATCCTCAAGCCTCACAGCAACATGCCACCATAGTAGGACAGACAGACAAGTTTGTCTCCCTTAGCTCAAAACTTCTCCATCTTCCCCACCCTCCTCTTACATGGATCCCTGCCTCTTTACTGACACTTGGGAGCACGGCCTGGGTCCCTGGCCTTACCTGGATCCCTGCTGCTGCTTCCTCGCTCTGTCCTCATCCTCTTCTGCTTTTTGCCCTGCTTTCCCCTGCTTTCACCCTTGGGAGGGACAAGGCCTGGGTCCATGGCCTTACCTGGCCCCTGTCACTGCTTCCTTGCCTCTGTATCTCTAGGCATCAATTATACCTAATTCTTTAATTCAAGATGGAGTCTACCAATGAATGTCCATTTATAAGACTGAAAGCTTATACACTCACTTAAATTTCCAACATGTATCTTCCATTGGAATCTCTGTAACACAATGCAAAATTCTCTTCCAGTAGGACAGTGAATTTGACTTTTGAAATGTTATGTATTTTACTATTCTTAAAGAAATACAGAAGTCAATAAGGGAGCCTATGAGTCCTTGGCATTTCCCTTTCCTTTTCTTCCCTTTCTTTCCCTTCCCTTCCCTGCACTCCCTTCCTACCCATACCCTCTCCTTCTGCCTTATCTCCTTCCTTTCCTCTCCTCCCCTTCCCTTCCATCTCCTTTTCCTTCTTGCTTTGTTTTCTTATTCTTTTTTCCCTTACTCTTTCTTTTCCTCCCTCCTCCTCTCCCTCTCTTTCTTCCTTCCTTCTTTTCTTTTCTTTTTTTTTTTTCTTCCTAATGTGTAATTAACACAGCCTTAGGGACTGCTGTGGTTTTGTTTAAATAAACATTAACCAATTAAAAATACAATGTATTCTAAGACAGAGATGCTCTAAGCTTAAAGCCTTATTGAAGAATAATTTAACAAATAAATCAATAGCTACTAAAGAGATTTAGTCCACAAAACCAATATCCAGCATGAATAAAATCTCCAGAAATGCATTTGTGTGACTGTATTTTGTAACGCTTATCCCCACACTAAAGATTTCACTTTTTGTTTCATTAGGGTTAAATATCCACAAAAGAGAAAATATTTATTCTATTTTTCAAGCCAACACATTTAAACTCAGCTGTAAAAGCAACTGCATTGTGATTGTTTTTCCTCTACTCTAGTGAATGGTTCATTTCCACTATTTCAATTCTAATTGTAAGGATATTTTATCACTCTTCTCTCCAGAATTGTAATGCAATGAGGCTCACTTTCTCCCAGTTGAATCTGAGGGGAGATTTTAACTGTTTAAATCACCAGTCAGAGGTGGGAACGACAGTGTGATCTCTAGATATGGGATCTTTTAACTCAAGGAATAACTATAAATGGAACACGCCTTTTAAACTTCACATTTCAAAGATTGAGGATCACGTAGACACGGGGAGTAAGATAGGATGTAATATTAAGTTGGATAAAAGGAGATAGAAGTGGGGGGGTTTCTTATATGCATATGAGTATCCTATTGTAGCAGGCCAGAAGAGAAGGGAAGGGGACAAAAGACTTGAACCTGGACAGAAGAGCAGTCAGCCCCAGGCTTACAGGTGAGGAGAGACAACACAGGGATGCCAGAGTAGCAGGACGGAAGAGCAGGGAAGGGGATGAAAGCCTTGAACCCGGACAGAAGAGCAGTCAGCCCCAGGGTTACGGGCGAGGAGAGACAACTCAGGGAC
>NW_006922121.1:908738-922406 GCF_000298275.1 Orycteropus afer afer
TCCCTGGGGAAGGATGTCATTCTTGGTAAGGTGGAGGGTTGACGGAAGAGGGGGAGGCCTTCAACGAGATGGATTGATACGGTGGCTGCAATGATGAGCTCAAGTATAGCAGGGATTGTGGGGCTGGCACAGGATAGGGCAGTGTTTCGTTCTGCTGTGCATGGGGTCGATATGAGTTGGAAATGACTCGATGGCACTTAACAAAAACAACAACATCTTATTGTTGTTGTTGTTTTTATGTGCCATCAAGTCAGACTCGACTCATAGTGACCTCTCCTTGTGTTTCCGAGGCAGTATCACTACCGAAGTAGATTGCCCAGTCTTCCTTCCAAGGAGTGACTGGTGGGTTTGAACCGCCAGCCTTCTGGTTAGCAGTCAAGTGTTTTAGGCACTACACTACCAGAGTATCCTATTAGTTAGTCCCAAGACATCAAACTTCTGTTCTGGGTCCTTTCCTCTTTCTGTGAGCCATCCTGATTCTACTTACCACACCCAGCATTACATGAATTTTTCATAATGATTGAGTTCTTCCTGATGGACTGCATGTGAGGCCTTGGCTTTATATTCTTTCTCTTTTTAAAGCAGACCTGTTCCCAGCCCCCCCCCCCCGTTTTTAATGTTTATAGCTACTGCCATCAGGGCATTAGAAGGGTCAATAGGGGAAAAGTAAAAATTCCAAAGGAGGTACATTCCTACTTCCTTATTCTATAAAGCAGAGAAAACTTTCTTATTTCAGACAGACAAACATCTACACAAATGTTTGAATGGACATAATCAATTACTACTTTTTAGGTATCTGCCAAGACATTTTAAAATAATGGATTTTTCAAAACTCTTGAATAAATAAAATAGCCCTTTTCTACTTTTCTCTCTCAGCTGAGTGATATTTAACTTAAGGATTAAATACAAATAAGCTTTTGATATTCTTTTTCTTTCTTTTTTTTTAATTTCCAAAGTGTTATTATAAAACATTTCAAACAGATACAAAGACTAATGCAATTAACCCCCATGAACCCATAACCAAGCTTCTAAAACTATCAACTAAAGCTCATCTTATTTCTTTCTTTTGTATGTTGTTATTAATATTATTAGAATCCCTTCAACCGTATCTGAACTATCTCTTAATTACCCATCTATTTTCCCTCTTTTCTCCTCTGCTTCCATCCCTAGTAACCAAGAAAAAAAAAAAATTTTTCCTACCCTGTGTAAAACTTTCCTTGATTACTTATAAGAATGGTGTCATACAATGTTTGTCCTTCTGTGACTGGCTTATGTCACTCAGTATAATGTCCTCCAAGTTCATCCACATTATGAGGTTAGTTGCTTATTCTTCATTATTCTTTAATTTTGCATAATATTCCATTGTGTGTATATACCATACTGTGGTTATCCATTCATCTTTTTATGGGCACTAAAGTTGTTTCCATCTCTTTGCTATTGAAAATAGTGCTGCAATGAACAGCTATTTTTAGAATAAGCTGAAAGCCTATTAAAGGGTGTTCTGATGGTTGTTGTGTGTATAAAATAGGGAAGTGGAGAAATTGCAGATACAAGCCAAAAACAAACTAGTTTAGTTTATATATTGTAGTAACATTTAACATGCTGACTTTTGAATACACACTCACTCCTTACTTAGCAATATGGTTATATAACAAAGACCCATTTGTTTTGTGAAAATCAGTGTTATGTGAAATGGGGGATTATAACAACAGATCACAAAATGGAGGATGAATGCATCATTACTTAACTGGTAAATTACATCATTACATAAATACCAAACCACTAAGTTAGGGCCCAGCCAAGGTGACATGTAATCATAACCATCACAGCCACTATTATTTCACCTTGTACTTCCACATATGTAACAGCCAGAAGTACATAGTTAATAGACAAAATAATCAGAGAGTTGCCTTTTTAATACTGTATTGAAGGTAAAATATCAGATGATGAGATGGTCAATAAATGAGGAGTAGATGTTCTTAAATATGAAGGTCTTATAAAACATGACATAATTCAACAATAAATATAGTCTCCATTGACTGGTAAGGGAAGTCAGGTCATGGTACTTTTTAAATATTCACTGAAAACTTCAATTTTACTACATATCCTTTGTTATTTTATGGTAAATTATAAATGACATTATTTAAAATTGGATTTGAAATTCTGCCATACACTTCTTAAATTTGGACATCACATTGTATGATCATTACCTTTTATTTTTTAACTGTCTTAGTTGATTACTCTTGCTATACCTGTTTGTCAAACTCTTCATAACTTCTAGTCCCTTTGGCTCCCTATTTGGAATCCCCTTCACTTTTTCTTTTTTTTAATTCCCTTCCAATCCTCAAGCAAATGGAGGAAATGACAAGATAAAAGATCTGAACAAAAGATTTCAAAGAGCAGCTTGAAAAGACAAAGTCAATTATTATAATGAAGTGTGCAAAGACTTGGAGTTAGAAAATCAAAAGGGAAGAACATGTTTGGCATTCCTCAAACTGAATGAACTGAAGAAAAATTTTAAACCTCAAGGTGCAATACTGAAAGATTCTATTGTCAAAATATGGAATGATGCAGGAAACATCAAAAGAAGATGGAAGGAACACAGAAGGTCACTGTACCAAAAAGAATTGGTCAAGGTTCATTTATTTCAGACGGTAGCATATGATCAAGAACCAATGGTATTGAAGGAAGAAGTTGAAACTGCACTGAAGGAAATGGCGAAAAACAAGGCTCCATGAATTGACAGGATACTCATTGAGATGTTTCAACAAACAGATGCTGTTCTGGAGGCACTTACTCTTCTGTGCGAAGTAATTTGGAAGAAAGCTACCTCGCCAACTGACTGGACAAGATCCGTATTTGTACCCCTTCCAAAGAAAGGTGATCCAATAGAATGTGGAAATTAATGAACAATATTAATATTGTTATATATATATATTAATATAATATATATTAATTATAAATGAATATACATTATTAATATATATCATTTAATTATATATTGAATATTAATTATTAATATATATTATGAATATATCTATTATATTAATAGTATATATTAATATTGTTAATTAATTTCCACATTCTATTGGGTCACCTTTCTTTGGAAGGGGTACATTAATAGGAGCTCTGGTAGTGTAGTGCCTAATGCACTTGACTGCTAACCAGAAGGCTGGAGGTTCAAACCCACCAGCCACTCCTTGGAACGAAGATGGGGCAATCTACTTCCATAGTGATACTGCCTCGGAAACCCAAGGAGCAGTCACTATGAGTCAGGTCCGACTCGACGGCACATAACAACAAAAACAACAACATATATATTAATATATATAAATATGAATTAATATTTTGCTGAAGATAATTAAAGCTTGGTTGCAGTAGTATATTGACAGGGAACTTCCAGAAATGCAAGCTGGATTCAGAAGAGGACATGGAAAGAGAGATATCATTGCTGATGTCAGACGGATCTTGGCAGAAAGCAAAGAATGCCATAAAGAGGTTTATGTGTGTTTTCTTGACTATGCAAAAGCATATGACTGTGTGGATTATAGCAAATTATGCATTTTATTGTGAACAATGAGAATTCCAGATAACTTAATTGTGCTCATGAGGAACCTGTATTCAAACCAAACAAGGGGGTACTACATGGTTTAAAATCAGGAAAAATGTGTGTCATGGTTGTATCTTTTCACCATACTTATTCAATCTACATTCTGATGGAATAATAATCCTAGAAGCTAGACTATCTGAATAAGGATGTGGCATCAGTATTGGTAAGACTCATCACCAACTTGCAATATGCAGGTGACACAACATTGCTGGGTGAAAGTGAAGACAATTCGAAGCACTTACTGATGAAGATTGAGTTGGCAGTATGGATTATACCACAACATAAAGAAAATGAAAATCTTCACAACTGCACCAATAAGCAGCATCGTGATGAACAGAGAAAAGACTGAAGTTGTCAAATATTTAATTTTTCTTGAATCCATAATCAACACACAGGAAGCATCAGTCAGAAAGTCATACATCACATTGTACCAGGCAAACATGCTGCAAAAGACCTCTTCAAAGTGTTGAAGAGCAAAAATGTCACTTTGATGGCTCAAGTGATCCTGACCCAAGCCATGATATCTTCAATCATCTTATATGCAAATGAAAGTTGGACAATGAATAAAAAGACCAAAGAAGAGTTAATGTTTTTGAATTGTGGTGTTGGCAAAAAATACTGAACTAACAAACCAACCTGTCTTGGAAGAAGTGCAGCCAGAATGTTCCTTGGAAGGGAGAATGGCCAGACTTTATCTCACCTACTTTGGTGATGTTGTCAAAAGGGGCTATTCTAAGTTGAAGGATATCATGCTTGGTAAAGTGGAGGGTCAGTGAAAAAGAGAAAGGCCTTCAACTAGATGGATTGACAAAGTGGCTACAATGATGGGCTCAAGTATAGCAAGGATTATCTGGATGACACATGACAGAGTATTGTTTCGCTCTGTTGCACATAGGGTGTCTACGAGTCAGAAGTGACTCACTGGCACACAACAACCATTCCTCAAATATCTTCTCTATTGGTTGCTCCCTTCTCTTACTGATACTCTCAACCCTCAGATTCGTTCATAATTCCATAGAATCAGCAAATCCAACTAGGCCCAGCTGTAGAAAACTCCAGAACATTGCCATCTGAGACTATTAACAAATTATCATATCCCAGCTTAACTGCAGTGAGTTTGGTCTTTTGGTTTAGCTGAACCCTCAACATTTCCAAGGCATCCATTTGTGTCTCCTGAAACATAGGAGAATCCCATCATTCACTGGAGACTTTTCAAATGTTATTCTGCTCAAAATAAGCTTACCTTTCCCTTTTCTGATAAAATAAAATATACTTAGTTGAAAAGCTTCTCAAATCGCACCCTTACTTCCTGAAAATATACCTACATTAACTTGCTTCTTTTCCTCTTTGCATGTGGTCACAAACAATATGTATAACAATATATATCTGCACCTGCACCTACACCTAAACCTCTCTATCTCAAGATATCAGTTTCTTTACTAGGGTCATTCATCCACCTGTTTTCACATTACTGTGGTCATTTACTTCTTATAGAATGTTCTCTCAAAATCAATCATCCTTCTGCTCTTCAGTTAGCATCAAAATAAGTTGGAAGGTATATACAGAGTCACTGATCCAAAAAGAATTGGTTGCCATTCAACCATTTTAGGTAGTAGTATATGATGAAGAACTGATAATACCGAAGGAAGAAGACTAAGCTTTACTAAAGGCTTTGGCAAATAACAAGATTCCAGGAATTGATGGAGTACACAATGAAATGTTCCAACAAATAGATGCAGTGCTGGAGGTGCTCATTTGTCTATGTCAAGAAATTTAGTAGACAGCTACTTGGACAACCAACTGGCAAAGATCTATATTATTGTCCATCCCAAAGAAAGTTGATCCAGCAGAATGTGAAAATTATTGAACAATATCAATAATATCATGTGCAAATAAATTATGCTGAAGACAATTAAAAATGTTAGCAACAGTACATGGACAGGGAGCTGCCAAGGCATTGCTGATGTTGATTGATCTTGGTTGAAAGCAGAGAATGTCAGAAAGAGGTTTACATACATTTTATTGACCATGTAAAGGCATCTGACTATGTGAATCATAACAAATTGTGCATAACAATGTCAACAATGGGAATTCCAGAACAATTCATTCTGCTCATGAGGAATGTGTGCATAGACGAGGAGGCTGTTGTTTGGACAGAACAAGGGGATACTGCATGGTTTAGATCATACCATACCTGTTCAATCTACATGCTGAGCAAGTAATCCAAGAAGCTGAAATACGTGAAGAAGAAAATGGTATTTGGATTGGAAGAACACTCATTTACAACCTGTGATATGCTTTCTGAAAGAGAGGATGACTTGAAGCACTTACGGAGGAAGATCCAAAGCTAAAATCTTCCATATGGATTACACCTCAATATAAAGAAAACCAAAATCCTCACAACTAGATCAACAAGTAATATGATAAATAGAGAAAAGGTCGAAGTTGTGAAGAATTTCATTTCACTTGGGTCCACACTTAGAAACCATGGAAGCATTGGTCAAGAAATCAAACAGCATATTGCATTGGGAAAATCTGCTGCAAAAACCTCTTTACAGTGTTCAAAAGCAAAGATGTCAGGTTGAGGACTAAGATAAGGCTGACTGAAGCCACGCTATTTTCAATTACTTCATACACATGTGAGAGCTGGTTAATAAAGAAAGAATACTGAAAAAATAATTGATGCATTTAAATTGTAGTACTGATGAAAAATATTGAATACATCATGCTATCATGCTATAAGAACAAACAAATATATCTTGGAAAAAAGTACAGCCAGAATATTTCTTGGAAGTGAGACTTCATCTCAGTGCTTTGGACATGTTATTGGGAGGGTCCAGTTCCTGGAGAAGGACATCGTGCTTGGGAAAACAAAGTGTCAGGGACAAAGAGGAAGACCCTGAATGAAATGAATCGACACAGTGGCTGCAACACTGGGCTCAAACACAACGATGTTTATAAGGATGGTGCTGTCCTGGGCAAGCTTTTGTTCTGTTGTGCATTGTGCATGGGGTTGCTATGAATTTAAAATTTCTTGATGGTACCTAACAACAACCACCACTCTTAACAAGGAGTTCTAGTGGCACTATGGTTAAGTTCTTGGTTGCTAAGCTTAAGGTCAGCAATTTGAACCCTTCAGCCACTGTGCAGGAGAAAGATGTGGCAGTCTGCTTCCCTAAAAATTTATAGCCTTGGAGACTCAATGAAGTGGTTGTATTCTGTCTTGTAGTGTTGCTATGAGTTGAAATCAATGCAATGACAATAGGTGTTTTTTTGTTTTTGGTTTCTACTCTTCACATTTCCCTCCTCACTGGATTTTCACATCCACATTTAAAGATATTTACAAAGGTTATCAATTAAATATTAATGACATTTAATGTATATAAACTATATCCTCACTATTAAGCACTTTAGTCACATTATGTATTTCTCAGTTTATAAAAGCTTTTTTACTCTAACTTTAAACGTAAGGAAATTGAGGTTCAAACATGGTAAAAGTCTCCCTAGAATTTGAAACCACATCTCCCTGCCCTCAAAGCTTTTATAATAAGTGATGCTGGACACAATGGCTTACATTCCAAACATTGATGAATTGCTTAACCTGTGTCCACCTTAAATTTGTCACTGCTCAGTTGAACATCTTGATTTCCTGAATCTTATGAGGATTTTCTCTGAGGATCAACTGAGTTAAATTAATATATATACTACTTACATTACTTTCATACATAGGTAAACATTAGATACATGTTGTTGTTGTTGTTGTTATTTGCTATCGAGTCAGACCCGACTCACAGCAACCCCTCCCTAGGTTTCCGAGGCAGTATCACTAAGGAAATAGATTGCCCAACCTTCCTTCGAGGAGTGACTGGTGGGTTTGAACTGCCAGCCTTCTGATTAGCAGTCAAGTGCCTTAGCTACTATGCTACCAGAGCTCCTAGATACGTGTTAGCTATTGATATTATAACTGTATGAATATATCCACAGTATACCTAATTTTTCCCATGCATTTTAATAATTCAAAGATAGAAAAAAAATCAATCTAAAATGAATAATAACAAACAGAAAGAACAGTAGAGGTCAGAGTGGATTGAATATATCAGTTTTGTAGTGCCAGCAGGAACAAGATCTTATTTTTCTCCATAAGCAAAATGATGTTGTTGACACTTTAGTTTTCAGAGGTCTCTTTGATTCTCCCTGAAAGAGAAGATTTTCATAATTAAATGCCCAAATTTGTGATGCTTCCCCTCCCACTGCAATGTGGATTCTGGATTGTCACCAATCTGACAGCTCCATTTATTTCAAATGGTTTGGCAATATATATATTTATTTTTTTTTTTTTCAAAAAAAATGGCCCAGAGAATAGTAATTTCAACTAATTTCATTTATAAAATAAATATAAGGAGCAGAGCAATTTTAAGAGGTCCTGGGGTATAACATTCAGTTAAACAAGCAAACAGAGAAATCAAATAGCCACAAAAAATCTGACAGCATGAACTCAAAAACAATAAATAATGTTTCTTGGAGGGGAAAAAAGAAAAATCAGTCTATGAAACATACTTGTTTAATGTCTCTATGCAAATTCAGAGTGCTTATTGTCTCTCATTATTTTGGCACAAATCATATCCAGTCTTATTACAACTATTGTATTCTTGTTGTCTTACAGCCCAACTCTTAGATCATCAACTATTAATGAGTGAAAGTCTCATTTAAACAAGTAGATCAAGACTCCTTGAGACAAGGGATCACATTTTTCATATGCACAACTACCTCAACCATAAAATTCTATCAATCACAAATAGAAGATATGATATTCACCCTGTTGTTGACAGGTTCTGTCCCGTTGATTCCATGTGTCCCCAAGGGACACAGGAAAAGTCCCTCATAGGGTTTTCTAGGCTTTAATCTTTAATGAAGCAGATTGCCACGTTTTTCTCGGCGGTGCCTCTTTTTCTTCTTGTTGTTGTTTGGTGGTGTCCAGCCGATTCCTAGTCAGGGACCCTTTATGGAACAGAACCAAGCCCTGCCCTGTTGCCCTGTGTTGTTCTATCCTCACAATCCTTGCTATACTTGAGCTCATTGTTGCAACCACTGTGTCAATCCGTCTTGTTGAGGGTCTTCCCCTTTTTCTCTGACCATCTACCAAGCATGATATTCTCCAGGGACTGGTCCCTTCTGACAACATGTCCAGAGTAAGTGAGATGAAGTCTGGCCATTCTTGTTTCTAAGGAACATGCCAGCTGCATATCTTCCAGTATAGATTTGCCTGTTCCATGGTATTTTCAGTATTTTTTGCCAATACCACAATTCAAACGCATTAATTCTTCTTCAGTCTTCCTTGTTCATTGTCCAGATGGTGCCTGTGGATCAAATTACCAACCTTTCATTTATCATCCAAGCCTTTAACTGTTGCACCGGTAAGCCTCCTTTTCACCCTTGTTGTTGTTTGTCGTCGAGTCGGCCCGACTCATAGCAACCCCTCCTTGGGTTTCCGAGGCAGTATCACTATTTAAGAAAGCCAATCTCAATGTCATCGAATTGATGCTGACTCACAGCGATCCTATAGACACGGTAGAACTGTCCCATATGGTTTCCAAGGCTGTAAATCCTTATGGAAGCAAACTGCCTCATCTTTCTTCTGTGGAGCAGGTGGTGAGTTTGAACTGCCAAACTTTCAAGTCTTTTCGGCCTGTGTGAGTCATTTATCCTCTCTATGCTGAAGTTTCCTCATGTGACAGGAATATGTTAATGAAAAGCAAGATCTTTTTCCTTGTGAAAGTTACAGTCTAGTGGGGAAGTTAGAAATATACAGGTACATACACAACCAGTATCTTCAGAAGTAACAATGAAGAGTTATGGGAAACACAAATAAAAGCAGAAGCAAGTAGTGAGCTAGTGATTGTGGAGAGAGAAGGCAACTTCAGAAAGTGTTCAAGAAAGCTGAGATCCAATTAAGAAAGGGGCAGCCTATAGAAGATGAGAGGAAGTGTGTTTCAGACACAGCAAATGACAAGTGTGCAGTTTGTGACACAAGAATCACCTTGAGAAATAGTCAGAATTTGCTTGTGGCTTGAGTATGGTTAGGAAAGTCAAGAGAGCCAGTGTTGGATGGATGATAACCACCAGCTTGCCTTTGAATGGAGTGCAACTCACAGTGACCCCATGTGCATCAGAGTACAACTGTGCTCCATAGGATTTTCAATGGCTGCTGTATCAGGACCTGATATAGGATTGCTAGGAGTCTGAGTCAACTCGATGGCAGTGAGTTTCATTGCTTTCTTTAGATTGCCAGGCCTTTCTTCCAAGTACCTCTGGGTGGACTCCAATCTCCAATCTTTTTGTGAGTTGGAGGACTTCATTTATTGCAATACTCTGGTTGTTGGGTACAATGTTGGAAAGATGAGTAAGAGAGTCTCTGGTAGAATTAGGCCAGCAAGTATTAATTGATCTGATTTTCATTGTAAAGAATAATTTTAGGTGCTATGCAGAAAAGGATGCAGAAAGTGAAAACATGGAGACAAGCATTGCCAAGTGGAGCTTCCAGACTAAGACAGGAATAAGACAGGTTTAACAAGCTAGTTCCCCAAATCAGCCAATGAAAATGCTATGGATCACAACAATCTTATCTGCAACTTGTTATGGGGACAGCACAGGGCAAGACAGCATATCTCAGATGAGCACTGGGTCACCTTGAGTCTGGCAGCTAACACCAACAATACAGGAGGCTTTTGTTAATGCCAGGAGCTCTGGTGGCATAGTGCATAAGGCACTTGACTCCTAACCAGAAGGCTGGCGGTTCAAATCCACCAGCCACTCCTCGGAAAGAAGGTTAAGCAATCTACTTCCATAGTGATACCACCTCAGAAACCCAAGGAGGGGTTGTTATGAGTCAGATTTGACTTGATGGCAGTAAGTTTGTTTGTTTTTTCTTTTTTTTTTTTTTTTTTTTTTTTTGGTTAACAACCAGGCTAGAAAAAAAGGTGATTTGGATGTAATGTGATTTTAATAAGTTTGGGGCAAAGTGAATTCACCCTGTGTATATTTTTTTGAAAAAAACAAAACAAAACAAAACAGAGATTTTAAACCTTACCATACTGTCAAAATGCAATGCACTGTTATTGTAGTTACTTATTAAATGTTGTTTTATGAATTTCTCTCAGCTATCAATAACTGTTACTTTTTATGCTCAGCTCACTGCTGAACATATTACTATGCTATTGCAATCTTGCTGTCCCTGGTCCTTTTTCAATGCAAGAAACTAGCTTCTGATAAAATAAAAGCCTGGCACAGATTTGCTACTTGATAAATATTTGTCAAATTAATGGCTGCATGAATAAAATATGACAGACCTGCTACAAGGCTATTGGGTCAAGGAGGCATTTGAAAGAACAAAACAGATTGAGGAAGTTTATTGCTACGTGGTAAAATCAGTTGACAGTCTCTTCATTTCAGGATGGGGATTTTACAGTGTTCCTGGCCCTGGAATATGTTTTTACATAAAATTTTTGGCAGCATAAAATTAGTCTGGTAGCATGGAATAATGTAGATAAATGGGCTTTGACAAAAACATGGTGTTGTGTCAATAATAGTAAGAATTGCTCCCGTTTATCTCTGGCCCCTGTGGGTCAGGTTTCATGCTAGTTATTTTGTTATGCATTACCTCATTTAATTCTCACAAAAATCATAGAGAGAGGCTGTTACCCTTTGTTTCAAAGTCGAGGTAACTATGACTCAGAAATGTCAAGAACAGCCAGATAAACATCGTAGTTTTGAAACCCCATATCTGACTCATTCCATTGTTTCAACTAGGAGGGACATTTACTACTGTTATTTTAAAATAAATATCAGCACAGAAAAATCTGGCAGATAGTAGATTTTTTTGTTGTTTGAGAGTATGACTTAGAAATCATACTACATGTGCTCCTAGAATAATCATAAAATTATAGTGTTGAGAGTGTAACAGCCAGTTCTTCTTTGCAATCCTTGCCTGACTTTCACCTGCTGAAGGTCATCAGAAAGCAAAGCTGGGATTCAAATCCAATTTGGTGCTCTTCAGACCATAGCGTACTGGCTCAGAATTTGACATTTTCCTTGTCTCTATGTTTATAAGAAGACTAAGATAAAAGACACAGAGAAATGTATGAAAGGGCTCATTTTGCCATTGGTTAAAGGAATTTGTGTTTTACTTGAAAGAAAAAAGAGAACATGATGGAAGTAACAAATAGCTTTAACTTAAAAAAAATACTAATAATATGCCTTACAAAATGCCTACAAATAATGAAACAAGAGTGTTTAGGGTTATTATGAGAGTGGCCCGGTCCGACTCAGAGGAATAAAGAGGTAATATGTAAGTTGTGGGATGTCAAAGACAAACTTTGCCAATATCAGCATTGTCAGCAGCAGAAACCTCCAGAATGCATTTCAGGAAAATGGGGAGGATGCCGTAAGCAATTGAAATATCACTGCATTAAGCATTTATTCTAGCAATTCCTCAACTACAGAAACTATGTTTGTATCTCTGACTCCTTCTGCCCCAAATGACCCCCAAATGACAAATACTCAGTATCCTCTTCCTACTCTCCCTCCAGCACTGTGAGCTCTGACTCAACAGAATATCTGACTACAAATACAAGCCTTAGAGGCAGTTCCATCCACTTAGCCCTAATCTCACTGTATAAACACTCTTTAAATGTTTTCTTCATAACTATCCATAACAGCAAACTCATAAGTCACCCAATCCCTGCCAAATTTTTCAGAAGTGACTAGATTCTCTACTATGTAATTAAGACATGAGTGATTTCTCAGAAAATCATGATTGTATCAATCTCATTAATTACAGCTTCCTATAAATGAGGATTAATGCTGATCTCTCTATGATAGCAGATCCCAATGATTGTATGAAATTCAAAGGAATTCAGAGTACTCACTGACATCACTGGGAGATCTAGACATTGTCAAACATGTACTGAGATAAGAGGTACTGAGATAACTTATATGGATTGGAAGAGATCTATATTTGTGCCCATTCCAAAGAAAGGTGTTCCTGTAGAATGTGGAAATTATCAAAAAATATCATTAATATCATATGCAAGTATAATTTTGCTGAAGATAATTAGAAAATGATTGCAGCAGTATATTAACAGGAAGCTTGCAGAAATTCAAGCTGGGTTCACAAGAGAGTGTGGAATGAGAGATATCATTGCTGATGTCAGATGGATCTTGGCTCAAAGCAAAGAATAACAGAAAGATGTTTATTTGTGTTGTATTGACTATGAGAAATCATTAGAGTGGGTAGATCATAATAAATTATGGATAACATTGTGAAGAAAGGGAATTTCAGAACACTTAATTGTGCTCATGAGGAACGTGTACATATATCAGGAGGGTGTCAAACAGAACAAGGGAATACTGCATGTTTTAAAGTCAGGAAGAGTGTACATCAGCGTATATTCTTTCACTATTCTTATTCAATGTGTATGCCAAGGAAATAATCTAAGTAGCTGGATTATATGAAGAACGTGGCATCAGGACTGGAGGAAGACTCATTAACAACCTGCAATACGTAGATGACACAACTTTCCTTGCTGAAAGTGAAGATAACTTGACGCACTTACTGATAAAGATCACTACGGTCTGCAGTATGGATTACACCTTAACATAAAGAAAACAAAAATCCTCACAACCTGACCAATAAGTAACACCATGATAAATGCAGATAACATGGAAGTTGTCAAGGATTTCATTTTACTTGGATCCACAATCAACATCCATGGAAGTAGCAGTTAAGAAATCAGAAGTCATATTACACTGGGCAAATGTGCTACAAATGACTTCTTTAAAGTGTTAAGAAGCAAAAATGTCACTTTTAAGACTCAGGTTCTTCTGACCCAAGCCATGGTATTTTCAATTGCCTACGAAACCCAGTCAGTGAATAAAGATCAAAGAAGAGTTGATTCCTTTGATTGTGGTATTGGTGAAGAATACTGAAAATACTGGAAGCTCTGGTAGCATAGTGGCAAAGGCACTTGACTGCTCACCAGAAGGCTGGCGGTTCAAACCCA
>NW_006922121.1:926223-955706 GCF_000298275.1 Orycteropus afer afer
AACAACACTAAAAACAGCAGAATGCTGTATGAAAGAATGCTGTATGAAATGTGTTTTGGGATTTTTCATACTATTGCCAGGTAACAGACATATTGATAGCTAAACGTCAATTGTAGCTCTTAGGTTGTAACAGTGGGTGCCATTGTGAGTTGCACAGATTAGTGTTTAGGAATCTAGGTTTAAGAGACCAAGGTAATTAACATGTTTACACAAACTTCGATGCATGTTCATGGTACTGGGATCTCACCACAGCTCAGTGTGTACCTTGTTTCACTGACTCATAAGATTTGGTGAGTTTTCATATCACTTTGAGGAGAAAGGCAATGTAGTTTTTAAGTAATTGAATACAAAGTAGAAGAAAAATAGGTTATATTTAAAAATAGCTGGAACAAAATGAGGAAGACCCAGAATTGTGGTTGCTAGGTGCAATCTCAACCCCAAACCAAACTCACTGCCATCGAGTTGATTCCGACTCGTAGACCCTCAATTGTTTTCCAAGGAGGCAAATCTTTACAGATGTAGACTGTCCCATCTTCTTTACATGGAGTTGCTCATGGATTTGAACTTCCAACCTTCTGGTTTGTAGTCAAATGCCTTAGGCAGTGCACCACCAGAGCTCCATTAGGTGTTGTCTAGTAGGATCCAACTCATAGAAACACTATGTATAATGGAATGAAACACTGTCTGGTCCTATGCCATCCTCACGATCTTTTTTGTGTTTGAGTCCATTGTTGCAGGCACTGTGTCAGTTCATCTTCCTGTTTTTGCTGACTCTCTACTTTACCAAGCATGATGTGCTTCTTCAGGGACTGTTCCTTCCTAGTAACACGTCCAAAGTACGTGACATGAAGTCTCAGCATCCTAACTTCTAGGAAGCATTCTGGCTGTACTTCTTCCAAGATAGAGTTGTTTGTTCTAACAGACCCAAAATGACACTCTTTGAAGGAGGATACATCAATCACCTGGAGAAGCTGTCCTCAAATTATGCTATATCTCTCTAGTCTTTGATAGAATATACCCTATAATTTTTCCATGTAGCAGTTATCACATTGTGGTTAAGAAATTATACAATTGCTTTGATTCTAGAGGCAATTCTACACTATAATGTAAGTTCTCTCCTCTTAGAGAAGAACATTTATCTTTTCCATCTGTACCCCATTACCTGGTAAAGTCTTTTACACATAGGAGTTATTTAGTGGATATATGTTGAATGAATGAATGAATGAATGAATGCATATATCTAAACTTTGTCCTCCAAATGGCATATTTAATATTAAGTTTGGGTGGATAGAGTTATATATATTTTCACCAAGCTTTTCGGCTTATTCTTCTAAGAATTAGTGATCTATTGGTTTTGCACATTCTGGTTTGTCTAAATCCATCTATAAGAACAAGCCTGGTCCTTTCTTTGTCAAAACATGACAAGACCTAGGCTTCTATTAACAAACTACATCATTCACATCTTCATATCTTAAAAACAAAACAAAAATAAGAAAACATTTACTGACACTATGTTCTAGTACCATTTTGACTCTGTTAACACAAAGTTGAGGATCCAGGTCTTTTGTGCAAGGGCCTATAGTCTATGTATCAGAAGAGGAAGATCCACAGATAATCCATTCTTAACATTTTAACAACTAGAGAAGAACATAGTTCCTTCCAAGAACACAGAGGAGAGCAACTGGTCTAGCCCTGCAGGTTTCTCTTTTTAACTCTCTTCTACCCTTCATCCCTCCCCAACCACATTCCTGTAGGAGTGCTTGGGGTGCATCACAGTCAAACAAAGTATTTCCTATGAGTCTGAGGTGTCCCTAGCTCTTTCTCCATCTTCCTCTGACCCCAAGTCTCAGGTATAAACCATATTCAATATCTTTTTGATAATATTTCTGTCCTTTCTGTTCCATAAAAGAGAGTGATCTCTACCTCTCTTTAGCACCTCAACCTAAACACATCCACTTGGCTAGTGATCCAATGCACAGTGCTTCACCCAAATAAGTGCTTAATAAAAATGCATTAAGTCGGAACACTAGCTTCCAAGTGTCCTTAACTAGATTCCTTTCAGCTGGATATATTTATGAAAGCCAAATCCCCCATGCTGATAACCTTTTCAATTTTAAGCTCACTTTATCAAAAAGTTACCAAAGGTTTAGCACTCTTGGGTCATACAGATTTTTGTATGATTTTGATTTTAAGATTTACAGTTCAATTAATTCTAAAAAGTACTGGTATTGATCTGAAAAGAAAATTATTTGGGAAAGAAAATAGCATATAGTATTTCTACCAATTAGTCTCATTAATACTTCCCTCCAAAAGTCAAGCAAATATTTCCAAGTGCTGTTCAAAGAGGTCACCCTTCATTGTGAATGGCAATAAAAGAGGAAGGAATGTGCATTAGATGACCCTTTTGCTGGTGTCTTGCTGTAAAATCTCTTGATATCCTTACTTGTGTCCTGTAAATTAGCTGTTACGATTATGTTCATTTACACAGGAGGAATAAAATGTCTATGCTTCGCCCAAGATCATAGGGCTAGTGAGTAGCAGAATAGAGAATTTGACCTTTGGTCTGCTTCTCCCCAAAGGTCCTGCTCTTTTGCAAATGAAATCAAGTGATGAAAAATGTGTGCGGCCTTGGATATAGACTCAGTAGGGTTCCAGTCCCAGGTCTTTCTCATGACCCTGAGGAAATTATGAATCTTCCCTGAGAACCAGTTTTATTAATAAGAAAATGTGATACAATTGTCTCAATTAGTTGTTGAACGTGTTAAATAATTCATAGTAAGAACTGGTTTTCATCCAGTGATTGTTCTGGGCTGGACTTTTGTAGGAACAACTGACATATGTTAACTCATTTACTAACAAGCCCATGACACAGGCTTGATATAAGGCAAACTTTACAATTCCAAAAACTGAGGCATAGAGAGTGTAAACAATTTATTGCCAGAAGTCTTATAGCAAAAAGTGGAGGAATGGATTTTTGAACTCCTACAGACTCACTTCATGATCATATTCATCCTGATGCTAAATAATATGCTCTAGTACAGATAGTAGGAACTCTGTGGCGTGGTGCCTAAAGCATTTGACTGCTTGCTAACCAGAAGGCTGGAGGTTCAAACCCACCATTCACTCCTTGGAAGGAAGATTGAGCAATCTTCTTTCATAGTGATACTGCCTTGGAAACCCAAGGAGAGGTCGCTATGAATTGGATCTGACTAGATGGTAGTTAATTTGTGGTTTTTTGTTTTGTTTTGTTTTGTTTTTTTAGTATGGAGAGTAAGACTATTCAGAATACATTAAGCTATAATAGATTCTCAAAAGCTGACAGTCTTTCCTTAATCTATTTATTGCCTAAGTTAACTTCAAGCAATAAATATGCTACATTCACACCAATTTACTCTGAATTAATGCAATATAGTCTTTAAGACTACAGCAAACAGCAAATGAAATGAAGATACTCAAATCAATATTGATGGATTCAAAGTCCATAAAATGTTTTAACTTTTAAAGATATGTGCATTCACAATTTATTTCTACATATATGATGAATTTTCTCAGTGTTTCACAGCATGCAAAAGTAGTAAGAAAGATGCTACATTTTTTCTTGACGATGCCTTGCATCATAATGTCCCCCTCTATCCTTCATATCTATGTTGAAGAAATCTACACTTCAAATTATATTGGTTTTCCCTATTCCTTGGTTCAAGTACTTTAAAAGCTATTGGTAAGCTCGGATTGCAAGTAAATGATTTCCATCATCCTATAGAGCCATTAACATGGAGCTGCCATGGCTGACAGGGATGACCTGGCCACCCATGGGATTGTTGGTCTCCAAGGAGTGACAGTTTGAGGTATGACATATGGGCCTGAAGCACTATGGAGAGACAGCAGACTGCATTTTTGGCCTTATTGTTTCAGAATGCCAAAACATTGTGGGGACCCAACAGTTAACAATAGAGCTTGTGACTGTTGTGCTGTTATTTATTCTCAAGACTTCCTGACTGACAGTCCCTGGGGAGATTGAATTATCGTCCTTAACTTGTAACTTAACTGCTCCTTTTGTCATTCTGCATAATTGCTGTCACCCAGGTAAAATGAAATTGTTTTTCTCCGTGGTAAATTCTCCCACACTCCACTGGGAACCCTTCAGGCAAGGCAGGCAATGGGAACCTGGGCAGATAATGTAGCTATCTACAATGGCTCCTTGAAGAGGAACGATTTTGAAAAGCTTTGTCTCTGAAAACAAATGCCAAGCACAGTGAGTCAGTAGTTGAAATAATTAAAGTTGTCATATATTTCACGGTTATAAAATAGGGACTATAATAGCATCTACCACAGGGTAGTTCTGAAGATTAAATTAGTTAATACAACAAGAGTGCTTAGACCAGTGCCTGGCCCAAAATAAGAGCTCAGTAAGTGTTACCTTTGTTCCTTTAGGACATTATGGCATCTAACCATTACAGCATCCTTCAAGGTAGTTATTATCAATTCTATTTTGCAGGTGGGAAAACCAAAATTTATTGGAGTTGAAATTCAGAACCTAGCAAGTTTGACTCTAAAGTGCATTTTATTAACTTACAAAAATGACTCTCTAGATTTCCACAGTGATATTTCTCCAGTGAAAGATGGTGATTGTTGGTCACCCAGGAGAAATGGAAAAACTCTGGGACTGATTACAGACTATCAAGTTACCAGATAACCCTATTTTAAATTAAATTTTTTGCTGTAACAAAGATATAATTTGCAAATTCTGACTCTGATGCAATAACTTTTACTGTTGTGAAATATACTGGTGACTTGAGGTAAATTTGTCAAAGTTATCATAAGCTGTGTTCTCATAAAACAAATATAATAGATTAAGCACAATAATCAGTGTTGACACATAACTGCATTGGTGCTTTCTTAGTTTTTATGAAATACTTGAGGCTAAAAACTGATATTGATAATAATGTCTACCACCATAGCAATAGTAACCACAATAATGCTAATAATATTGCTAAAAATAATGGCTACCATTTATCAAGCACTTACAACGTGTACAACATTGTTCTGAGAACTTATCATTGCTTATCTAATTTAATCCAAATTGTGGTTAGCTGTCAGGGAATTGACCTTCAACTCAAGGCAACCCCATGCACAAGTAACTGAAATGCTGCGTGGTCCTGTGCCCTCCCCATGATTGGTTACGGGTTGGACCATTGTTATCCATAGAGTTTTCATTGGTTTATTTTCCAAAGTAGATCACCTGACCTTTCTTGCTAATCACCCTTGTGTGGATAAGAGCCTCCAAATTTGGGGTTAGTAGCCCCCAGGGACTCCTTCTCTCAGGTAGTAAATGACAAATTAGGATTTTCACATAATATCTCCTGTCTTCTATGCTCAAGCTTCTTTCTTCTTGTTGCAATCAGTGGTGAGCATGGCTGCCACTTGAAATCCATACTACTATACTCACATTTAGATTTACCATAAAAAACTAGGCAGCGCACATGCAGCAGATGTTAGAGTGCAAAATTTTCTTAAGCTTAAGTATGGTGCATATTGGCAATACCAAGTAAATAAATCAGAATAAGTAAAAAAAAAAAGATTGAGTTCATTGACTTGTCAATTTTTCTCATTCTGGTCTGAAAGGGTAAGGGGAAGTGGCTTAAAGGACGATGTCTTAGTTCTCTAGTGCTGCTATAACAAAAATACCACAAGTGGATGGCTTCAACAAACAGAAATTTATTCTCTTATGTGCCAGGAGGTCAGAAGTTCAAATTCAGGCTGCTGGCTCTAGGGGAAGACTATGGTAGACATCTGAGTTCAGAGTGCTGGCTCTAAAGGCTAAGTGGAGATCGCTCAGCCTTAGAGTTCAGCTCTGCCTTCCAGGCCCACCAGGACAAATTGGAGCCTTCTCCTTACTCACACAACTGCTAGCTGCTGAAGCTGACCAAGCCAAGATCAGCAAGTAAAAAATGGCAGACTGTTGGCTCACAGTCTGTGAAGGCAGCAATTCCAAGATCAGCAGGCAACATGGCAGGCCCCTGGATCAAGTCCAGGAACTGAAAATGAACCAAATCCAGGATCCTTTCCATACACACTGGAAATAGGCCACACCCCAAAGGCAATACTCCATCAACTGATTAAATGCTCACAGATTCCACCATAGAGGTGAATTATACCACAGCTAATTTTATCAGAGGGAATAACTACATTCAGCTGCAAAGTCTCTCAAAATCATGTCCCAGTCAAGCTAGCACATAATTTTAACCACCACAGAAGGGCAGGGGTGAGAACTTGAGCTTGGGAAGTGAAGGAAGTCTCTCTGGGGCTACATTAGTACTTGTAGAAAAACCAGAATTCAAACCCATTGCCATTGAGTCAATTTGACCCATAGTGACCCTCATAGGGTTTCCAAGGTTGTAAATCTTTGCAAAAGTAGATTGCCTCATCTTCCTCACACAGAGCAGCTGATGGGTTTGAACCACTGTCCTTCTGGTTAGCAGCCAAATGCCATACCCACTGTACCACCAGAGCCCTTATTTCTAGAAAAGCGGGGTGAAAAAGCACCTATACATTCATATGACTATTGTTTTCATTGTACAAAGGGCAGAAAATAAAGCTTAGCAAAGTCTTGGCTGTTGGGTTTAAGAGAAAAAGACTGAGCAACATTGAACTACCTAAAGGTATGTCTAGATTCTCCTGTATTTGGAAAATTTTGCTGGAATGGTGGAACAACTTTAGATGGCAGAAATAGTGAGAAAACCCATAGCATTGTTCCAAAGAGATTTGTTCTTAAAGACTGGCCATATTTTGGAGCAGACTCCAAGGGAATCTCAGTTTGCTCATTTGCAAAGCAGGAATTCTGATACCTTTCTTTCAGGCACAGTTTCTAGCACATAGTAGGAACTGAGTAACTGGAACTTATTATCATTATCTTGATAATCTATTTTAATAGAAAGTTTAAAGTAATATTCATTCAATGACAATAAAGGCAGTTGTTTGGATAAATTTAAATCCAGATTAATTTTATTCTTGATTCCCAAGTATCTCCCCAGTATCTCTTTCCATAAAACCAAAGGAGACAAACTAGCAAACCCATTACCATCAATTCTGACTCACAGTGACCCTGTAGGACAGAGTAGAACTGCTCCATGATTTTCCAAGGCTGTGATCATTATGGCTGCTCAACAAAAGGTGGGAGCTATGGTGACATAGTGCCTAAGGCATTTGACTGCTAACCAGAAGGCTGGTGGTTCAAACTCACCAGCCACTCCTTGGAAGAAAGACTGGGCAATCTACTTCCGTAGAGATACCGCCTCAGAAACCCAAGGAGGGGTCACTATGAGTCGGAACCCACTTGATGGCAGTGATATTGGTGTTAAACAAAAGTTTGGTGGTTTGAACCCAACAGCTATTCCACAGTAGAAAGATGGGGCAGTCTGCTTCCAAAAAGATTTAGAGCCTTGGATACCCAATGGGCGTTGATATGAGTCAGAATCAACTCAGCGGAAGTGAGTTTGGTTTGGAATCCTGGTGGAAGCAGATTGCCACATCTTTCTCCCATGCAGTGGCTCATGAGTTCAGTCTGCCAATCTTTTGGTTAGAAGCTGAGCACTTAACCACTGCACCATCTTTCTCTTTCAATGAGCACAGATAATTCTAAATATATTCACTTTTATATTTTTTTATTTCTCTCATTTATTATTTTTTTCAGGGTCTCTATTTCCTCTTTTCAAAATCGTCTCAGTTACTGCTTCATGGTTTTCTATCCTCAAGACTCAAAACAAGAGATTTCAGTTTTTCAACACAAGCAATGTATTTTGTATTAAAAAAATACAGCAATCTGTAATTCCTGATCATGTGATTCTTCATAAGTGGTTTAAAATTGTACAAAGCCTTGATTCTATATTGATGGGTTTTTTAAAATAGTGTGAAGACCAGTCTGTCTCACTCAAGAGAGGAGATACACCAAGGTCCAAACTGAAGCTACATTTTTAAGAGGTTAAAGTCATTATGGGGAGTGTCTTGAGAACAATTCACCCAAGTGATAAGTTGGTGGGGATATTACTATTTTTTCATGGTCTGGACATCAGATGCCAGGGTCAGATAGTTTGCATTGCCTTGGTAGTCATGTTGTTTTTGTTGTTAGGTGCCATCGAGTTGGCTCTGACTCAAAGTGGCCCTCTGTACAACAGAATGAAACACTGCCTGGTCCTGCATCATTCTCAAAATCCTTGCTATACTTGAGCTCATCATTGCAGCCACTTTATAAATCCATCTCATTGAGGGTCTCCCCCTTTTTCTCTGATCCTCTACTTTACCTAGCATGATATCCTTCTCCAAGGAATGAATGGTCCCTTCTGCCAACATGACCAAAGTAGGTGATATGAAGTCTAGCCATTATTGCTTCCAAGAAACAGTTTTAGGTAAGGATTAATGATTTTTAATTTAGGACACAAGCCAGGAATTATTTCTCTGTCCAAGCTTTTCATAGGTAAGTCAGTGTTACCAGGCCCAAGCCTATCTGCTTCTATGATTTCCATGAGGAAGACTGTGGTAGTTAAGGTTGTATGTCATCTTGGCTGGGCTTGGTTGGGTGGCTGGGCAGCTGGTGGTAGTTGTTCCCCATGATGAGACTGGTGGGATCAACTCCATGGTGGGATCTACCACAAGCAGCTGAGTAGCTGTTTCAGGGATGTGGTCTTCTTTCTGCATATAAGCAGCAGGTTTGGAAATGGTCTCCGTCTTATGGCCTGCTTGAACCCTGCATGTAGCTGACTCATTGTTCAGCAGCCTGCCATGCTCTGCTGACCTTGGGACTTGTAATGGACTTAAATTAATGGATTGCCCTGTGGTTTGGTAATATCGGGACTGTGCCTTGTTACTTGTCGACCTTGGGTTTATCAGCCTCAGCAGCCAGTAGCTGAGTGACGAAAAGCGTCCAGCTTCAGTGGGCTGGGAACAGAAGGCAGAGCTGGACCCCAAGGTTGAGGGCCTTTCACCCAGCCTCTAGAGCCTGGCACTTTGAACTCGGACTGAAAGGCTCCAAACTGTAAGAATAAACTCCTGTTTGTTAAAGCCATTCCATGTGTGGTATATTCTTGTCAGAGTGGCATCAGGTAACCAGAACAAAGGTCTTCAGAGGATTTCTGTAAAGACAGGGAAGACCACCCCATTGCTGAAACTCAGAGGGAAGAAGAGAGGAGACATGCTATTTGGAAACCCTCTTCCTTTCATTTAAAACAAACCAATGTCCTTTGCCTCTGAATGCATCATTTCCATCAACATTAACACTGAATTTCCAGTCAGGAAAAGTAAATTCTACCTCTCCCTTCTTCCAGTCACAAGCTCTCTGGATTTCAAAAAGGGGCTTGCTTGGAAGCAACCTGGTTTCTCAGGAGTTTGAAATGTGTCATAATAACACTACTCAAGCCGCCTTTCAAGTGTGGGAACAATTACCTCTTCCAGGCCAGCTTACACTCTTTTTCATATTCTGGTCACCTCACCCACAGCCCAGACGGACCCCATTGCTCCTCTCAGAACCTCAGGAGCCCTCAAACACTCAATTAAACTTGCACAGCGGGGAGGCATTTGGTTTACAGAAGACAGCAGCATATGGTTTTCTTTGATTCAATTCTATGATTTTTTTTTTTTTTTTTTCTGAGAACAAATTTATTAGGAAGTGAGGGGGCAGGCAGCAGTGAAAGAAAAAGGAAATCCAACGTGAGTCAAGGGTGCTGGTGGTGGGGATGGGGATACCTTCAAAAGCCTGTTGATAAAACACAGTGGGGATTTGGGAGGGCAACTGTGTTGCATTTCAACTGAAACTTATGGCTGAGGAATTTGACTGCAGGGAGAAAAAGGGTGCATTCCTCACACTTTCCCTTCATTGTGTATTTGTCAAGGTGGTAAATAAAAGACCTGAATAAATATGAATCACTCCGGTGTCCAGTGGCTTTGGAATTAAGGATCCACCTCACGGTTTTGCAAGTTCTCCTCTGGCTGATAACAGCTTTGTATTGAGTGAGGATATTAGAGACCCATTACCCTAGAGAAAGGCAGCTGAAAAGTCATCTTGCCTACTGAAAAGTGAGCTCACAGGTGTCAGGGGGAAAAAAAAAATCAGTCAATGTCAAGAAATGACTCTGCCTACTGTGTGATTTCAATGTAAATTCCAGGACACAGCAAGAGCTTTATGAATGACTATTCAATGAGTGCATACAGTGTTCATATAAGACAATTTAATGCTTTGTTCTTGATCTGAGTAATGGCTCAGGAACTATCCCTGAGATATTAAAAAACAAACAAACAATCTAGTAAGAAAACAAGTTAGAAAGAACACCATCTCAGCTTTGGTGTCCGATACGTGTTTTGAATAAATTAAAAATTCACTACTGAAAAATATAACAACTGAAGACATTTTCTGAGACCTGAAACTCATGCAGGAGCTACAGTAAACTATGTATTTATGTAAAAGTATTGTCATTCTTTTTAGAGAAAAGAATTTCAATGCCAATCTATTTCTGGATTTGTATAAAACAGTTGTTAAGTCATACTTAAAACATTTCCCTTGGTTGGAGAGGAGAGAACTGAGCCTGTAGCTGTCCATCTGAAAGTAACTGTCCTTCATGGAAAAGGAGGTGACATTCTTTCCATCCATAAATCAGCAGCTTAATCCTTAGCAACAGACCCTAACATTGCCACAGGCTTTCCAGCTGAGTTAAATCAACACAGTGACATGAGGACTGTTAAGGAAATGTCTTCTTATTCGTGTATTGATTAAATCCAACACACCATTACTGCATTTTTAAGGTCAAAATGGATAGACATTCAAGAACTCTCCCAGCATCCTAATATGATTAAATGTTTAATTATTCAGAGTCAGAATAGTCTGTGTCTGCGACTGAGCATGTAGCCTGATGTGTCAGTTTAATAGCCCTTCATCTTACCTTGAATCACAGTGGCCCTTATGATGAAGAGAGTTCCTAGGGAACATTTGCCTCCTTTTGGATAACATCAGTTGATTTAGTTTTATCAGACCACAATATCTATGTGCTTAATGATATCTTCCTCTTTGCTTTGCCTAGAAAGGAACTTAGAGCCAGTTTTCCTGCTCTGTAACACACATCATAAAACCCAAGAGTCTTTTAAAGCTATTCTTCTCTTTTGCTTCCTGAAGGACTTATATGTATATTTAAACAATATTTCCCATTATAATTTAACAGTCTTGTGTGCATATGTGCATATGCATACGTGTGTGTGTGTGTGTGTGTTTGTAAATCACCAGACACATCTTTTCGTATTATGTAATCTATCAACTCCTAAAACCCGTTGCTGTCAAGTAGATTTTGACTCACAGTGACACCATGTATTACCTAGTAGAAATTCTTAAGGTTTTCTTGGCTGTAATGTTAACAGGAGCAGATTGCCAGGCCTTTCTTCTGCTCTGCTACTGCATGGGTTCGTACTGTCAACTTTTTGGTTAATACTCAAGAACAAGCCATTTGCACCAGTCTGGGACCTTGATATGTATGCAACACAAATTGAACTATAGTTTAACCACAAGCTCAACTAAAATCATTACTTGCTATGTGAACTTTGGCAAGTTTCAAAACTTCTGTTTTCATTTTCTCACATCAAAAACGGAGATGATATGTATCTTATATTGTTGTGATGAGAATAAATGAATTAATACACGTCAACTTGGAAGTGTAGTGTAAAATATGCTTTTACCATTGAGTTTGAGGTCCTTGGTTTTTTAAAACAAAACAAAACAAAAAAACCAAACTCACTGCCATCAAGTCGATTCCAAGTCGTAGCTGCCCCCTTTGGGTTTCCGAGATGATAAAACTTTACAGAATTACAGAAGTAGATTGCTTAGTCTTCCTTCTGCAGAAGTGGCTGGTGGGTTTGAACTGCCAACCTTCATGCTAGCAGTCAAATGTTTTAGGCACTATGCTATCAGAGCTCCTTCCTTGGTATCTTAAGAAGGAATTTAAGCAGCTTTAGATCCTCAGGCCATGAGGCCTCACCTGGCATGTAAGACCACTCATCTTAATGACCATGGGGTGCCATATTCCTCCAGCAGCTGTTCATCTCCACCTTTACACGTTTTCCTGCCTCCTACCAACCCAAATGGGACTGATCCCTTGATTCTTGGTACAACCTTGATAGTCTTTGTTTTTGTGGCATGTCATTGAGTCAAATCAGATTCATAATGATCTTATAGGACAGACTAGAACTGCCCCATAGTGATTCAGAGACTAATTTTTATGGGAACTTATTGCCGGGCCTCTTCCATAGAACTGCTGATTAGCACTTAACCACTGTACCACCAGGAATCGTTCTGACATTCTTTATATACCAGCACTTCTCAGCCTGGCACTACTGACATTGGTGCCGAATAATTTTTTGTGGAGAGTATCTTTTCCCTTTTAGAATATGCCTTCTGCCCACCAGATGCCAGTACCAGTCTCCTGTTTGTGGCAACCAAAAATTTCTCTTGACTTTGCCGAATTCCCCGGAGTGAAAAACTCCTTCCCTCTTGTTGGGAACCAGTGGTATACAACTCTATCTTACCACTATAACACGTTATTGCACTTAGTTTATTTAACAAACATTTATATTGCACATACAACATGGCAGATATTTTTCTAAAAGATAGAATATATTGCTATTAATACCTATGACATAAGTGCTAGTGTGACACAGGTTTATTATTAAGGGAGCTGAAACATAGACTGATTTAAAAATAAAACAAAACCAAACTAAAAACCTATTGTCATGGAATCCATGTGACCCTTTAGAACATACTAGAACTGTCCAACAGGTTGTCCAAAGTTGCAAATCTTTCAGACTGCTTCACCTTTATCCACCAGTGGTTCAAAATGTCATCCTTTCAGTTAGCAGCTGAATTGTGTTAACCACTACATCACCAGAGCTCCTTCAGTCAGCTTAAAAAAAAAAAAACAGACCTCACTGCCGTGGAGTCGGAACTGACTCACAGCGACCCCTCCTTGGGTTTCCGAGGCAATATCACTATCGAAGTACTTCGCCTAACCTTCTTTCTGTGGAGTGGCTGGTGGGTTTGAACTGCCAGCCTTCTGGTTAGCAGTCAAATGCCATAGACACTATGCCACCAGAACTCCCCCTAGCGGGGTGGAAATGAGACTCAGAAAGTGACATTATCTTATATTCCAGATCCTCCATCCCAGTATAAATGTTAAGAGAGATGAATAAATGAGCATCTGCAATCCTACCTCTCTATCATGGAATAGTATATATGACAGAATTTAAGAGTAGAAAAGGGACTTGGAGATTTTAAGGCCAATGTATTACCTAATTTCTAAATGAGGAAAGTGACATTCCAGAAGATTCAATGATTTGCCAAGGTAACCAGGCTGGTAACCAGCAGAACTAAACACCAAACTGAACTCAGAGCCATTGAGTCAATTCTGACTCACAGTGACCCCCACTGGGTTTCCAAGGTAGTGAATCTTTACAGAAATAGATCGCCCCATCTTCCTTCTGTGGAGTGGCTGGTGGGTTTGAACCACCGACCTTCTTCTGGTAGCAGTCAAATGCCTTAGGCACTATGCCACCAGAGCTCTTTGGAAATCAGCAGAGACAGTATCAAATTCAAGGTATCTGACTCACATGTCAGTACTCTTTACCCTCCTCCTTGCCATGTTCCTTTTCTTAAACCATCCAATCCTACTAACAAGGAAGAATAAGCCATGCTTGATTGCATATTAATTCCTTCCTAATATTTTGGGTTTCCTTAAAAGGCAACAATGGTTTATTCAATAATAATAATTATTATTTTAACAACAACAACAAACTCTGACAGAGAATTCAAGGATCGAAATTATTAACACTTCCACTTAATAAATTCTTTACCATGAACACTGTCCTTGGTCATACCAACTCAAAGCCCTACGTTTTGCTCCTTTCATGGCCTCATTTCTTGAAATTCTGTGTAAATCATATCTGATTTGTTGGCATGAGAACTGTTTGGTTACCTTGTACCTTTCTAACAGAAAATACCACAAATGGGTGGCCTTAACAAACAGAGATCTGTTTTCTTATAATTTAGGAGGTTAGAAGTGCAAGTTCAAAGAGCCAAGCTCTAGGGTCTCCGACCCTGGGCTTCAGGTCTACCTCTGGCTCCCAGCCCATTGGAGCTGGAAGTTTTCTTAACTCAGGCAGCTGCTGACTTCTGAGCCTGACAAACCCAAGGTCGACAAGTAAAAAGACACAGTCTCAAGATTATCAAACAACACAGCCACTAGTTCAAGTCCAGAAAAAGTCCCCAAATCAGCAGGGTACAGTAGGCTGCTGA
Source organism: Orycteropus afer afer (assembly GCF_000298275.1). Taxonomy (NCBI): domain Eukaryota; kingdom Metazoa; phylum Chordata; class Mammalia; order Tubulidentata; family Orycteropodidae; genus Orycteropus; species Orycteropus afer. Next base: position 940,541 of record NW_006922121.1, read on the forward strand.
ATGAAGATTCAGCTACATGCAGGATCCAGGTGTAACAAAAAGCTGCAGAGACCTTTCTCAAAGCTTCTTTTTATGTCCTGGAAGCAGACCACCTCCCTGGGGAAGCTACTTAGCTGCTCCAGTAGATTCCACCATGGAGGTGATTACCAGTCTCATCATGGGGGATAACTACATCTACATCCAGCTGCCCAGCCACTCAACCAGGCCCAGTCAAGTTGACCCACAAGTTAACTACCACAAGGACTGTTTAATAGCTGACTTTTGGAATGTCAGATACAGTGGTAGAAGAATGCCAACATCATGAGAACATTCCAAACTTTAATCCTGTGCCCTCATGTTCCCTTACATGGTTGGTTTGCCAGTGGTCACCAGGTCAGAAAGCATTTGTACAACTGTTGTTCTGACTAACAATTACTGCAGCCACAGGAATCTTAAAAGATTCAGGAATGTAAATACGTGTACTATTACTAGTAAAGCTGAGTCATATTTGAGTTACGTCATCAAAATAATTCTCACGTGCAGACAGGTATTTTTCACCTAAATTTTATGTGACTTGTGGGATATCTAGATGTTGCTTTTGCTTTTTTTAAGTATCTAATTTCTCAAGGACTGTAGTCTCTTTAATTCCACCATTAATGAATGAGTTCTTTTACTTGCTCTGCTCTTTGAAAGGCCAATAGCCCTGGGAAGGAGGTGCTAATTAAAATTAATCCACAGGAAGATATTAACAGTAGGGCACAGTAGAAAAAAAAAATCTAGACTCAGTTGAAAGGCTTACTAACTTGCCTTGTTACTTTGAACAAGTAACTTAACCTGCCTCAGCTTGAGTTTCTTCATCTGGCAAGCAGAAAAGGTGAAATTGATCCGCAGATGGCTATGGTGAGTATTAAAGGAGGTAATGTACGTGAAAAAATAATTTCAAAAAAAAAAAAAAAAAGTTTTAAAGGTTAATATTGTTATTTTTTTCCCATCTTTTGTGACCTACTCTCCTTAAAATCCAGTGCATGAGAGCATTGGATGCCCCGGCTGGGGGTGTTTAAAAGATATTCCCTGGCCGTTAAAGTTTTAGCCATAGTAATTCCTATATGTATTTATTTATATCTTTTAATAATGAGGTTGAAGAGTTGTGGAGATAAAATTGAAGACCCACTGACTAATAACAGAAGTACTAAAACAACTCTCCAATGACTGTCTGCCTTCAAGTTATTACACATTATAGTCCCTGACAATTACCCATTACCATTCCAGACTTCTGGTTTCCCTCTGGTATTTGAAAAAAAATAAAAGACATGATTTAGTTCCTGATTTGACTTTTTCAATCCAAAATGAAAGGTATATTACTCTATTAACTCAGGGAAGTGCTGTTGAGAACCACCTATTACAGGGACAAAGCAGATGTTTGATACCAACCAGCTTAAGCAGAGGGATTGGAATGTATACTTTTGGAAACCAACATATGAATGTCCTGGTGGCAGCCAATATAAATGCTAAGAAGAGAGGAACATGTCTTATTGTATTCGGAGAGGCCAACTGTATGCTGTGCTGGTCAAACATCAGAGGGTTCCTACCTGTTTTCACTCTGAAATCTCAGTATGAGAGACTGACTAGCTAGACCAGACATTATTAAAACGCCAAGGTTACCTCATTGTTATACCAAATAAATGACTGCCACCTAGATTAAGAACACTGCGTGATCAATTGTTGTTCTGCGCCTGCATTCAAAGTTGCCTGTCATCACTACGTCCTTTGTTCTGCCAGGTAATTTTGCAGACATTGTCTCATTTCATTTTCCCAACAAAGCAGTAAGGTAGGCAATGTTCTCATCCTCTCGGTTACTGATGAGTTGTTGAAGATATAGGCATTACATATGTAGGATATGCTTGCTGTAAGTAAGTATACTGTCCACACTACACACAGCCAGGGAATGAATGCATTTGAGCCTATAATATGGGCAAGTTCTAACAATTTTCTGAAATTCAGCACAAATGCCGGTTCTATACCTAATCATGAATAAAAAAATTAATCCTCTGCACTCCTGTGGTTCTTTAAAGTTCTCCAACTCTTTCATTAGGAGTCCCTGGGTAGTGAAAATAGTTAACACACTTGGCTGCTAACTAAAAGATTGGAAATATGAGTCCACCCACAGGTGCCTCAGAAGAAAGGTCTGGTGACCTACTTCCTAAAAATCAGCCATTGGAAACCCTATGGAGCTCAGTTCTAGTCTGATGCATAGCGGTGGCCATGAGTAGAAACTGACTCAATCACAACTGGTTTACTACTGGTAGTATCTTTTTTTTTTTTTTTTTCTTAATCCAAACCATTCACGGACCTTATTGCTATCAGAATTAAAGTTGTGGTGTTTCCAAACATTTCATCATTTACTCCTATTCATTGACTCTTTCATGTATCCACTCATTCCGTCATTCATTTATGATTCCCGCATTTAGGGCACCAGGAATACAGATACAAATGGAACAGGCCTGGCCCTGTCGTTCTCACTTCAGCTTTCGTGAAGCAATGAAATACAGCCTTCCTTGACTATTTTAGTTACTTCTCCAATCCCTGGAGACACAAAATATTCTTTCACAACTCTTCACTCTCATGTGTTTTTTATTTTTTAATTTATCCCCCTACCAAGTTGAATTCCCAGCCAGTGATATTCAAGGACTAGGAAATACGTTTTCACATGGTAAAACCTTTTGTCACCTATTTCAAAGACAATATCCACATTCCTCCTTCATCTCACTTTTGCTTTTCCAGCCATGAACTTGTCTATATTCATTATAACTGTGGTCTCTGCCACAGATAATCAAGCCGGTATGTGAAGGAGGTTTGCAGAATTTTCACAGATCTGGAGAGGAATTAACTGGGTGAGATTTACCAAGGCTGCTCATATAATACTGCTGTTTGCATGTAAGAAATGTTCAGTCTTTTCTTTCTAAATTAGTTACTCCTCTGAGGAGCACCCTACACCCTTCTTTTTTTGTTTAGTTTGTTTTATTTTTATTTCCTACCACTGCTCTTTTAAAGATGTCTTTTTCTTTATTAGAAGTTTTACATTTACAGAGCAATTGCCAAGATAATATAATTTTCATCTACCATATACCCTTCATGTAATTTCCCCAGTTGTTAACATCTTACATTTTCCTGTGACATTTGCAAAAACTAAGAAACCAACAGTAGTAGATTACTATAAACTAAAGTCCAGACTTCATTTTGATTTCAGTGTTGTTTTTTCCTATTTACTTCCACTCCTCAGAAGAAAGGTTGGGCAATCTACTTCCATAGTGACACTGCCTTGGAAACCCAAGGAGTCTCTATGAGTCGGCTCCAACTCGATGGCAGTGGGTTTGGTTGGTTTTTGGTTTATTCCAGTATGCAAGCTAGGGTATCAAGTTGTATTCATTATGTCTCCCCAGGCCACTCTGTTCTTATATTTTGTCACTTTGACAGTCTTGAGGAACACTGGCCAGCTTGTTTTTGTTGTCATTGAGTAGATTCTCACTCATGGCAACCTCATTTGTATGGAATAGAAAGGCTTCACAGAGTTGTCCAGGCTGTGACCTTTTGGAAGCAGATTGCCAGGCCTATCCTCTAAGGCACCTCTGAGCGTGTTTGAACTTCCATGTTTTCTTTGGCAGTCCAGTGCTTAACTGTGTTACTAAGGAACTTTCATTGGTAAGGTATCTTGTCGAATTTTCCCCAATCTGGGCATATCTGATTTTTTTTTTTTAATATTTTATTGTGTTTTTCATGAAAATTTACACAGCAGATGCAGGTCATATTCAGCAATTTCTACAGAATTTGTTCGGTGACATTGGTTATCTTCTTCACGATGAGTGAACATTCACATAATTTCAGTTGTGATAGTTCAGTTTCCAGTAATGTTGTTTCTTTGCTCCCTTGCTTTCTCATCTTTGTTTTAATATAATTGAACATATGATCTTATATAGACTATCTTTTAAAGGAGTGCAATACTCAAGTGTGATGTTTATTTTGTGACTCAATCTGTTATTTAGCTACAAGGTGACCTCAGGGGATAGTTTGGTTCAAGGTTTAAAGAGCATTTTGGGGTGATCAACTCAGGGAATCCTCTAGTCCCAGCAGGTCTAGTCATTCTGGATTTTGTTTTGTTTTAAGAATTTGGGGTTATATTTGACATTTTTCTCCTATTCTATCAGGATCCATATATTGTAACCCAAATAAGAATTGATGGTAATGGTAGCCAGGCACCATCTCATTCTGGTCTCAGGCTAAATTAGGCTACAGTTCAGGTAAACAGTCTTATAGACTAATTTCTTCTTAGAATCATGAGTTTCCTTCATGCTTGTTTGTTCTGGAAAAGTAGAGACCAATAGCTGTATCTTAGATGGCTACTCACAAGCTTTGAAGACCCCAGACACGAATCATCAGGTTAGGGTGTAGAGTGTAAACTTTATGAACTATATTACACCAGTTGATCATGTTATTCCATGTGACTATGGTTCTTTATCTTCAAACTCAGAAAAATGTTGTCACAAAGTATTTGGTTATGTAAAAAAAATATTTGCAACTGTGGTCACTATGTGCTTTATTATTATATATATATACCTATATATACACACATAGACATAGCTATACAATTATATGCCACCACTCTTCTGTCATTTTGTCCTACTGTGATGGATAGCATGTTGCTGTGATGCTGGAAACTATGCCACTGGGATTTTGAATACCAGCAGGGTCACCCACTCAAGCCTCAACTTGCAGTATGGAAGGATTCTATGGACAAAATATTGAATGATGCAGGAGGCATTAAAAGAAGATGGGAGGAATACACAGAGTTACTGTACCAAAACGAATTTCTCGATATTTGACTATTTCAGGAGGTAGTTCATGATTAAAAACTTATGGTATTGGGAGAACAATGTGAAAGAAAACTCAAAATCATTTAAAAAAATAAATAAATAAGAGGAGGTTTGTTGTATCTGATGGAGCCTGATGAGACTTCTGAGACTATGGCCGCTAGTTATCCTTCAGGTCTGGAACTGGACTCAGTCCTGTGGCTTCCAGCTAAACAATAGACAGCATATGGGGTGAACATTTACATGAGGGACTTACTCTCCTTGGAGTGATCAATTGATCAAACTGGGAAAATAGAAGGGTAATGTTTACACAGGGAGATAGCTCTGGGGTGGGAGTGCATGGGAGGGAAGGATACGGGGAAGAGATAACTACAGGGAGGAAGTGTGAAGAGAGCTGTTATATTGTGGAGAATTGCAGTCAATGTCATGAAACAAAATGTGTACGGAATGCTGTATGAAAAATGAATTTGTTCTGTAAACTTTCACCCAAATCACAAAAAAAAAAAAAAACCTCATGGTTCTGAAGGAAGAACTACAAGTTGCCGCCATTGGTGGGAAACAAGGCTCCAGGAATTGGCAGAGTACTAATTGAGATGTCTCAATGAATGGGTGCAATGCTGAAAGCACTCACTCCCCTATACCAAGAAATTGAGAAAAGAGCTATCTAGCCAACTGACTGAAAAAGATCATATATAGGTTTACTCTAAAGAAAGGTTATCCAGTAGGATTACAATATTATTAATATCACAGGCAAGTAAAATTATACTGATTGAAAAAAAAAAAAAAAAAAAAAAAAAACAGTTGCAGCAATACATTCACAGGGAAATGCTAGTAATTCAAGCCAGATTCAGAAGAGGACATAGAATGAGAGATGTAATTACTGATGTCAAGTGGGTCTTGGTTGAAACAAAGAATACCACAAAGATGTTTACCTGTGTTTTATTGACTATGCAAATCCATTGAACTGTGTGAATCATAACAAATTATGGATAATATCGCAAAAAATGAGAATTCCAGAAAACTTAGTTGTGATAATGAGGTGCCTGTAAATAGACAAAGAGGTTGTCATTTGAACAGAACAAGGAATAGTGGATGGTTTAAAATCAGGAAGGGTGTGTGTCAGAGTTGTATTCTTTCACCATACTTATGCAATCAGTTTGCTAAACAGATAATCCGAGAAGCTGGACTATAAGAAAAAGCACATGGCATGAGGATTGGTGGAAGACTAATTAACAACCTGTGATATGCAGATGACACAACCTTGCTTGCTGAAAGTGAAGTGGACTTGAAGCACTTTATGATGAAAACTTAACACTACAACTTTAAGTATGGATGACATCTCAGCATAAAGAAAACAAAAATTTTCACAACTGGGCCAATAAGTGACATCATTATTAACAGAGGAAAGATTGAAGTTGTCAAATATTTCATTTCACTTGAATTCACAATCAATGCTGATGAACACAGCAGTCAAGAATTCAAATGATCTATTGCATTGGGTGAATCTGCTGCAAAAGTTCTTTTTAAAGTTTTTAAAACAAAGATGTCCTTTTTAGAATTAAGGTGAATCCGACCCACGCCAGGTCATTTTCAGTCACCTCATATGCATATGAAAGCTGGACAATGAGTAAGGAAGACCAAAGAAGACTTATGCCTTTGAATTATGGCATTGGCATAGAATATTAAATATACCAAGGACTGCCAGAAGAATGAAGAAATCTGTCTCAGAAGAAATACAGCCAAAATGCTCTTTAGAAGTGAGGATGGTGAAACTTCTCAAGTACTTTGGACATCTTATCAGAAGGGACCAGAGCCTGAAGAAGGACATCATGCTTGGAAGAGTAAAAGTTCAGGGGAAAAGAAAGACCTTCAATGAGATGGATTGACACAGTGATTGTAACACTGGTATCAAACATAGCAGTGATTATAAGGATGGCGCAAGACAAAACAGTGTATTGTGTTTCTGTTGTGCACAGTGTTGCTATGAATTGGAGCTGGCTCAATGGCACCTAATAACAACAACATGCATAAATGCATAATACGTACATATATATCCACACATACATTTTTTGTTGCAAAATTTTATATGCCATAACAATTACCAAAAGTCAATTTTTCTGTGTGTACATCTTAGTATGTGCATGGAGCTGTGCCAGGCACAGGTTGCTGTGAGCCAGTCCAAGGACTAGCGGAAGGCTGGTGTTTGCTTGCATAGAGTGTCCCTGGGGCAGGCCGCAATAAGCCAACCTGGGACCAGCAAAGTCAAGGTGTTTGCTGTGAAGGTATATACACCATAACAATTACCAAAAGTCAATTTTTCTGTGTGTACATCTTAGTATATGCATGGAGCTGCCCCAGGCGCAGGTTGGGTAAGTGAGCAGGGTGGGAGAGACCAGTAAATGAACAGAGCAGTTTAGAACAGTCAAGGGAGAAAAACTTGTCTGTCACTTTGTCATATTGCAGTAGCTTGAGTGTTGCTGTGAGTCTGGAGGCTATGCCACCAGTGTTTCAAATGCCAGCAGGGATAGCCATGGTGGACAGGTTTCAGAAGAGCTTCGAGACTAAGACAGATGCAGAAGAAGGAAGAGGCCATCCACTTCTCAAGAACTGGTCAGTAAAAAATGTATGAATTGCAGGCAAACACTGCCTGATATATTCCTGGAAAATTATGAATAACCCTGAAACATTGTGTGACATATTACTGGAAGATGAGCCCTTCAGGTCAGAAGGCACTCAAAATATGACTTGTGAAGAGCTGCTTCCTCAGAGTAGAGCCAATCTTAATGATGTGGATGGAGTAAAGTTTTCGGGGCCCACATTTGATGATGTGGCATATCTCAATATGAGAAGAAACAGTTGCAAACATCCATTAATAATCAGAACATGGAATGTATGAAATATGAAACTATGAAATTTGGAAGTTCTCAAAAGTGAAATGGAATGCATAAAGATCAAAGGCATTTAGTGAGCTGAGATGGACGGTTTTGGCCATTTTGAATCATGTGGTCATATGATCTACTATTCTGGGAATGAGAAACTGAATAAGAATGGTGTGGCATTCATCATCACAAAAAGTGTTTCAAGATCCATCCTGAAGTACAATGCTGTCAATGATAGATTGCAAGAGCAATGACTTATTCATCGCAAATACCCTTTTTCAATGAAATAAATGGCAGCTATACATGTGGACATTGCCAGATGGAGTACACAGGAATCAGATTGACTACATCTGTGAGAGGACGTTATTGAGAAGCTCAATATCTTCAGCCAAAACAAGGCCAGGAGCTGATTGTGGAACAGGCCATCAGCCGCTCATATGCAAGTTCAAGTTGAAGCTGAAGACAATTAAAACAAGTCCATTAGAGCCAAATTATGACCTTGAATATATCCCTCCTGCATTTAGAGATCACCTAAAGAATAGATTTGATGTCTTAAACACCAATGACTGAAAATCAGAGGAATTGATGACATCAAGAACATCAGCCATGAAGAAAGTAAAAGGTCATTAAAAAGACAGGAAAGGAAGAAAAGACCAGAATGGGTATCAGAAGAGAGTCTGAAACTTGCCCTTAAATGGAGAGTAGCTAAAGCAGATGGAAGAATCAACAGGATAAAAGAGCTGGACAGAAGATTTTATTAAGATCTGCCACTGCTTTTCGTTTCATGTGCTAACAGAAGCAAATTTGTCTGTTTTGGAAATTAATACAGAAAATACGTGATTGACCAGTTGTAAGAGACATGAAAAATAATACAAATAACATTTTCTTACACAATTAGAATACCAAAAGGGTGCTTTGTGTGGTTCACTCCTGGACCCCAGTACCTAGGACAAAGTCTGGCACTTGGAAAATTCTCCATAACTGCTTGTGTATTCACTGTTTGTTGTTGTTGTTATGTGTTGTCATGTCGGACCTGACTCATAGCGACCCCTTCTTGGGTTTCTGAGGCAGTATCACTATGGAAGTAGATTGCGCAACCTGCCTTCTGAGGAATGGCTGGTGGGTTTGAACCTCCAGAAACACTGTATTTCCTTAAATTGCTTGATAAAAATATTACCTCTACACATGCAATATCTTTGATCTCCCCTCTTTTAGTTATATCCTCTTATATAAATATGTATGCATGTGTATGTTGTTGTTGTTGTTATTTGCCATCGAGTCGGCCCCAACTCATAGCGATCCCTCCTTGGGTTTCCAAGGCCTTATCACTACGGAAGGAGATTGCCCAACCTTCCTTTCTGAGGAGTGGCTGGTGGGTTTGAACCACCAGCCTTCTGGTTAGCAGTCCAATGCCTTAGGCACTATGCTACCAGAGCTCCTTGCATGTGTATATATTCCCCAAAAACCTGTTGCCATAGAGTTGATTCTGACTTTTGATGACCACTTGTGTTTCAGAGTAGAACTGCTACATAGGGATTTCTAGGCTGCAATCTTTACAGAAGCTGATCACCAAATCTTTCTTCCATGGTGTCCTATTTGATGGGTTTGAACAGCCAAGCTTTAGGTTAGTAGTAGAGCACAAATCATTTGTGTCACCTATGAGCCTACACATATTCACACATAGGTGCATATAACCTTAGGGAAGCAGAGATACAGTCTTCACTTATTGCCACTTCATTCCTTTCTCTCTCTGACTATTAATTTCATTAAAGTCAAATTCCTTAGTCCAGTCTTACTTAGTCATTTCCTTTCCCATCTTTCTCACTTTTATTGTGTTGTAGCCATTGTTTCAGTTACCATCCATGGACCAGGCTATTGACAAAAGAGAAGGCAGAATCTTCTAGAAATCTATGCATGATTATAGGAAGGATGATACATACCCAAATAGATTCAATATGTTTTTAATTAGTTGCTAAAGAACTGAAAATGAAATGGAGCACATAAAGATTGATATCCTAGGCAGTAGTGAGCCTAAATGGATTGGTTTTGGCCTTTTTGAATCAGACAATCATAAAATATACTACGCCAGGAATGAAAAATTGAAGAGGAATGGTGTGGCATTTATTATCATAAAAAAATGTTTCAAGATCTATCCTGAAGTACAATGTTGTCAGTGATAGGATAATATTGACATGCCTACAAGGAAGACTAGTTAATACTACTATTATTCAAATTTATGCACTAAACACCAAAGCAAAAGTTGAGGAAATTGAAGATTTTTACCATCTCCTGCAGTCTAAAATGGACTGAATATGCAATCAAGATACATTGATTATTATTGGTGATTGGAACACGAAAGTTGAAAACAAAGTAGAATCCTTAGTAGCTGGAAAATATGGCCTTGATGATAGAAATGATGCTGGAGATCACAGGACCAATGACTTATTCATTGCAAATACCTTTTTTCAACAACATAAATGATAGCTGTACACATGGACTTCACCAGATGGAATACACAGGAGTCAGATCTACCACATCTATGGAAGGAGGCAATGGAGAAGCTCAATATCTTCAGACAAAACAAGGTCAGGAGCTGACTGTGCAACAGACCATCAATTACTCATATTCTGGTTCAAGTTGAAGCTGAAAGCAATTAAAGAGTCAAAATATGACCTTGAATATATCCCACCTGAATTTAGAGAAAGAATAGATTTGATGCGTTGAACACCAATGACCAAAAACCACATGAATTGGGGGATGACATCAAGAACATAATCCACAAAGAAAGCAAAAGGTTATTTAAAAAGCAAGAAAGGAAGAAAAGACAAAAATAGATGTCAGTGGAGACTCTGGAACTTGCCCTTGAATGGAGAGTAGCTAAAGCAAATGGAAGAAATGACAGAATGAAACAGCTGAACAGAAGACTCCAAAGTGCAGCTCGAGAAGACAAAGTCAGTTATTATAATGAAAAGCACAAAGACCTGGAGTTAGAAAACCAAAAGGGAAGAACATGCTTGGTATTTCTCAGGCTGAAAGAACTGAAGAAAAACTTCATGCCTTGAGTTGCAATATTGAAAGATTCTATGGGCAATGTGTTGACTGATGTAGGAAAGGTCCAAAGAAGACAGAAGAAATACACAGAATCACTACCAAAAATTTAGTCAATGTTCATCCATATTAGTAGGTGCATATGATCAAGAACTGACGGTATTGAAGGAAGAAGTCAAAGCTGCACTGAAGGAATTAGCTAAAAACTAAGCTCTAGGAATTGACAGGATATCTATTTTGATGTTTTGACAAAGTTTGCTGCACTGGAGGTACTTTTTCATCTATGCCAAAAAATTTGGAAGAGAGTTACTTGGTGTTCTGGTTACCTAGTGTCACTCTGATAAGAGCATACCACAAATGGGATGGCCTTAACAAACTCTCTTAAAGAGATTTTATTCTCTTGCACTTGGGAGGCTTTAAGTCCAAGTTCAAAGTACCAGGTTCTAGGGGCTGGGTGAAAGTCCCTCAATCTTGGGGTCCAGCTCTGCCTCCTGTTCCCAGACCACTAAAGCTAGAGGCATTTCTTCACTCAGACCAGTGCTGGCTGCTGAGGCTGACAAACCCAAGGATGACAAGTAAAAAGGCACAGTCCCGATGTTACCAAACCACATGGCAGACCATTAATTCAAGTCCATTGTAAGTCTAAAGGTCAGCAGAGCATGGCAGGCTGCTGAACAATGACACAGCTATATGCAGAGTTCAAGCATGCCAAAAGCTAGAGACTATCCCCAAAGCTTCTCCTTATATACAGGAAGTAGACTACATCCCAAAGGCAGCTACTCAGCTTCTTGTGGTAGATCCCACCATAGTGTTGATTGCTGGTCTCATCATAGGGAATAACTACCACCAGCTTTCCAGCCTGATTGGCCCAGCCAAGTTGACATACAAATTTAGCTACCACACCTGGCTAACTGACTGGAAGAAATCTGTATTTGTACCCACCCCAAAGAAAGGTAATCCCACAGAATGTGTAAATTATTGAACAATATTGTCAATATCACATGCAAGTAAAATCTTGCTGATGATAATTTAAAAACAGTTGCAGCAATATATTGACAGGGAACTTGAAGAACTGCAAGCTGGTTTCAGAAGAGGATATGAAATAAGGAATATCGTTGCTGATGTCAGATGAATCTTGGCTGAAAGCAAAGAATACCAGAAAGATGTTTGCTTGTGTTTTATCAACTACGCAAAAGCATTTCACTGTGTGGGTGATAATAGTTTATTGATAACATTGAGAGGAATGGAAATGACAGAACACTTAATTGTGCTCATGACGAACCTGTACATAGAGCAGGAGGCTATTGTTTGAACAGAACAAGGATAAACTGCATGGTATACAATCAAGAAGGGTGTGTGTCAGGGTTGTATCCTTATGACAACCAGAAAAGGAGAAGCATGAATGTGTGTTTGGGACCAAATGCCTAACTCATGAGGTTGTTGTAATGACTACTTTGAATGCTACATTGCATGATTATATTGAATGTGCTTTGTGCATGTTGCACATTCATTGTATGTTCAATATTTTCATTAATATTATAATTTATAATAATGATTACAATGAATTGTGAGCAATTAGAAGTAAGATAATTGTGGTAGTTAAAGTTGTGAGTCAAGTTGGCTGGTCTTGGTTGAGTGGCTGGGCAGCTGGATGTAGTAATCTCCATGATGAGACTGGTAATCAACTCCATGGTAGAATGTCCTGTGAGCCACTGAGTAGCTGCCTAGGGATGTGATCTGCTTCCTGCTTATAAGGAGAAGCCTTAGGAAGGTCTCTAGCTTTTTGGCACACTTGAACTCTGCATGTAACCAAGTCTTCATTCAGTAGCCTGCCATGTTCTGCTGATCTTGGGACTTTCAATGAGTTGGAATTAATGGCCTGCCATGTGGTTTGGTAACATTGGCACTATGCCTTTTTACTTGTCAACCTTGGACTTGTCAGCCTCAACAGCCAGTAGCCACCTGACTGAAGAAAGCCTCCGGCTTCAGTGGGCCAGGAGCAAGAGGCAGAGTTGAAGCCAGTCGAAGGGCTTTCACCCAGCCCCTAGAGCCTGCCACTTTGAACTCAGAAATCTAGCCTCTAAAAATTGTAAGAATAAACTCTTGTTTGTTAAAGCCATCCCATTTGTGGTATTTTCTGTTAGAGAAGTAACCAAAACAATGATCTTCCCAAAACCTTTCACATTTTCTGTTTTGTACCTGGTTTATCTTCCAGTTGTTAGCCAAATACTCTCTATCTCTTTGATCTCTTCTTCTCCCTGCTGCTCCATGTGACTCACACAGAGAATTTTCTTTGCAGAGAATCTAGGGGGAGCTTGTGGTACAGAAATTAGAAAGCACTGGCAAAAACAGAGAAGATCTGTTTAATGGAAATGTTCTGGGCTTTGGAGTCAAGTGGAGCTGGGTTTAGATTACAATCCATCATTTGCTATCTCTGTGACCCTGCATGCATCTTCCTAGTCTTTTAATCCTCAGGTTCCACATCTGTAAAGAAGGAAACTCACACCCATTTTCAAGGGCTAGTGTGAAAATCCAGTAAGACAGGGAACACACAAGAATCAAGAAAGGGAATGGAAAACAATTAAAAAGAAAATGATCAAAGGCATGGATGTATATTTCACAGAAGAAGCAACCCAAATGACTATTGATTTTATGATAAGATTTCCAGCTTCATTAGTAATCTGGAAATGCAATTAAAACCATAATGAGATGCCATTTAATACTCACCAGATTGGGCCAATTTTTAAAAAATATCCAACAATGTTAAATACTGGTGAGGATGTGAAAGAACAGGAAATCTCATTCACTGAGAATGAGAAAACAGACCGGTACAACTGCCATGGGGAACAATTTCTCATTAGCTAGTGTATCAGAGGACCTAACGAGTTTGGTGCAATGTTTACCTAGAGGAAATATTTTGGAAAAATGGACGGGAATGAGACAATTGACATGTTTTCAGTCACCAGCAATATGCCAACGGATTTCCAATGTCACTTATTCTGTCAGAGATTCTGTAAAGGTGGCTTTCAATTCCCTATAAAATATTCATGTGGTACAATCCTTGTAGATCATACTCTAGAGGACCATTCCTAACATGGTGTTTAATTAAGTACTAATGCTTCAGCGGACATTGGTCCAAGGTATCAGTTGATCATCCAGGAACTGATCAGATGCCATTTTCAGGAAGACAGAAAGTGGTATCAGTAGTGATATCTGCATGACATCTTGTCTCATGTCTAAATAAAACTGTGGTTTTAGATTAAGTTGTAACTTACTTAGTGGGTGGAGTTTCCAGTAAGGCTCATAAGTGGCTTTTCATATAATGGCTATCCATGGATCCTTAGTTTCTAAATACGTATTTGGAGAATTTGATTCCAAATCCTTTTTTTTCCCTCCCTCTAGAATCTTAGTTTGTGATATGTGACGAATACAGATGAAACTATGAATAATGTTGTTGTTAGGTGCCGTCAAGTCGGCTCTGACACATAGCAGCCCTACGTACCACAGAACGAAACAGAGCCCGGTCCTGCATCATCTTCACAGCCCTTGGCATGACTGAGCTGATCATTGCAGCCGCTGTGTCAGTCCTTCTCATTGAGAGTCTTCCCTTCTTTTGCTGATCCTCTATTTCATCAAGCCATGATATCCTTCTCTAGGGACTGGAATTATGACTGATATGCCACCATCTATTTCTACAGTAAAATACTTCCAAGCAAGCTCCATGTAAATGGATTCACTGAAAAACAGTGATCATGGGATAAAACATTAACATCCAAACACTTCCACTACTTAGGGTTTGAAGTCCCCTGTCTACATTGTTGACATACTGAAGGTCTAACTAGTTGAGCACTTAACAACACTGAGTTTTCTTTTATTTCCAGTGTGAATATGACAGTAATTCTTTATATTATACTCAACTTAATTTTATTAAAAATTCTATAGATTAATTAAATATAAACATGAAAGGAGTTATTAAAATGAAGTCTGTGTTAAACACTTTAAAAACTCAATCGAGTTTCTTAAAATAGTGTGGAATGAAGTGTAAGTGAAGTTATTGCTAAGACAATAGAAAAAAAAAGAAAAAGGAAAAAAAAAACCTCCAGAGTGAATATTACAGACTGATGGGTTTCATGTGTTTCAATTTAAAGAAACCGAAATTGGAAATTATGTATGATGCATTATAGATGAAATTTACGTAACAAAGATAAAGTAAATACAATGAGGTATAAGGCATATAATCCTTTTTAAGTGTTAAGCTTACAATGTTATGTTTCTCTGATATATTCAAGTTTTCAATTAATTGATCAATTTCTTATTCTGCTCAGGTGATTAAAGGGATTTACAGTATTGATAAAGTTTCAATGTCTAGGATAGTCAATTAAAAAAAAAAAAAAA